>NC_083897.1:50250893-50577111 GCF_032452875.1 Bos javanicus
AAAAAATTGTCCTTTTCTCCTCCTCAAGGACTCTGGACCCCTTTCTCCTCCTCAAGGGGCTGAACTCCTTATCAACCTATCTAAGAATTAACTTTCTCACAGCTATAGGGGGTAGATATAGTGCATCATCAGCTGCATCAGCAATAGGATATATTTCAAACATATTTATCTTTACTCTGACCTATAAAATCTAATGTTTTATAGAATTTTCCACCATTTGTTTCTTCTGCCTCAGATTCTTTCATAACTGCCCTACCTATCTCCAAACCCAGGTTCTCCTTCCGATCTCAAACTCTTCATGCCAATAGGTATAAACTATGAACATAAGAACATCCAATTCTGAAGTGAGCCACCATCGTGTACTGAGGTTGTGGAATCTGGACCCAGATTTGGTTCTACCACTTATTAGCTGTCTGACCTGAAAACCATGACCTCTCTGTCTTCTTATAAAGGAGTGAAAGAAAAGGAAGACATATGACTCTCTAATGTTCACTTCAGCTTCCCAGTTTTAAGACTTTTGAAAGCACAGTATAGTCATCATGATGAAGAAGAAAGACCACTTGTCAGAAATCACCTTTTTAAGATGTAATCTTCTGATCATGTCCTTTGACCCTTAATGTATTCATCTCCCTTACTCTTCATATCCAATTCACTAAGACTGTCTAAGACTTGGCAGTTTTACCACCTAAATATCTTTCAAAGATGTGCACTAACTTTCTTCTAGCCTGGTCCAAACAACCATTGTTTTTTGGCTAAACAAATGCATCTACTTTCTCATTATTGCACATTAATCTACCTTCATCCCATACCTTCAATACTACAGTCAGGGTTATCTTTTTGAAATTCAATTGTAGCCATGTTGTCCCAACCCATTTGTGCTTATAATTCTCTATTTGTTTTACATTTTCATTAGGATACATACTAATTCATCGATGTAGCCTGTTTATTAACCCTTGATGTGCCAGCCTGGAACTACTTCTTCATTCTAAGACCTCTTATTATACTTATTGTACTATCTCTTATTCTAGGATGATCTTCTTTCCATCAGTGCATCCAGTGTTCCCTTGTAACACTCTATACTCTAGCCACACTGATATTATTTGAGTTTTTCATACTCACCAGTCTTCCTCCCACCTTAATATCTTTGCACACATTATTGTGTTCATGGACCATCTGTCTCTTCTCTCAAATCCAATTAATGTTGACTCAAACTATGAATTCATCTTAAACATCACTTGCTCAAGGAAGCCTCCCCTAACCACTGAAGTAATTCAAATTTCCATATTATAGATACTCATTGACTTTATGTCTCTCCTTCATAACACTTTGCTCATATGTAATTTCAGATCTATTTCTTAGGGCATTTGATAAGTGTATGTCTTCCACACTACTAAAAAAGAATAGGTCACTACTGCCTTCCCACACATAAACATAGTGTGTGGCACATAATGAGTTCTTGAGTCAAGTGGCCTGGATCATAATTCTAGGTGTCTATTTTGCTATGTGATCTTTGATTTTTAAAGGAGTATAATCTCTTTATTATTAAATCTTCTTATCTTTAAAAGCAATAATCTCTTTATCAGAGAGTTGTTTCTTACTTATTGGCCAAGTAAGATATAATCATCGAGAAGATGCAATCATTTATTTTTTGAAATTTCAATATATAGCTCAGATCTGTGAAGTGAATGAATAAAACTCATGAAATTAGTACAATGTTTATGTTATTGTTACAGTACCACCAAAGAAGTGTAGATGGTAACATACTTACTGGAGACAATGAAGATCAATGAAGATCAAATTGTTTCTAGATCTGGTGTATCAATGTGCACTACTCTGTGTCGCCAATGGATTTGAAGCCAATAAGAAAAAAGCTTATTTCTTGTCAAAACCATTCAGCACTTTGAGCTGCAGAGAAGAATGCATTCTGACACATGTACTGTGCCTATCTTTGGTTGAATACCCTATTTCCTAAGAGTTTGTGGCTGTATTTTCCAATGGAAAGGAATGAGCGTCTGTCAATGATCTTAAAATCCTTTTCTTATACATTATACATCTCTACCCGCATCTTTCTTTCTTCTTATGCCTATGAAATAATTGTCACATTTTAGTAGGACCTTTCAGTGTTGATGAATTAGTCTTGAGAATTGATAACTTCAGAGGTGGTTCCAACCAGAGATGCCCTTTGATCGGTTCCTACTGTTATAGGAGAAAGTAAGAGGCACCTGGACCATATTGTTAGAGAGCTAGAGTGAGAGGAAGAGAGAAGACATTTTAAGTTTAAAACTTTCCACGTGTTTCTTTTGTAAGAGATTTAGCTTCTACCACAAAAAAAGATATTGACAGTAACTAAGATTTATACCAAGAAGCTATTGTGTCAGGAAGAAAGGAGAAGAAAGGCAGTAGCTATATATGTCTTGCTGACCACTGGATTCTTGGTATCTAATGCAATGCCTAGCACAGTGGCCCCTCAGTAACTATTTGTTGTAGGAATAAATGACATGAATAAATGTAAAAACAAATGAGTAAACGGAAAAACATTGGCAAATGAAATTACAATCACTGAACAAAAACTTCACTAGTAATCACTTATTCCAACAAAGAGGGTTAGTTCTTGCTTTCAGCCTCCATTTAATCTTTTACAATTGCTCAAGGCATAAAGGTACTTTAACATCAGTTATCTCCAGATTTTCCTGTGCATGAGGTCAAAATATCACTTGCCCTAATAGATGTAGTTGAGGTCAATTAATTTCGTAAAAATTAATGACCAATTCCAAATTAGTGCCTTCAAAATCCATTTCAAAGTGTATTTGTACTTGCTTCTTTTTTGACCCCAAGACTGTCAACCACCCCTCAGTGAGCCACACCTATTAAACATTTCCTGACTCTTTTTTTGGTAACTTAGCACATGAAAACTGAGGTAGAAATAAACCTGGAAGATTCCAATAGGATCTTTAACTTGTTTTGATGAATCCAGAAGAGAAGGAATTGAGAAATACACCCATAATCTGTGTAGTTGGAGAGGTCAGAAATTTAATTTTAACCTCACAAAACTAACTATAACTGAAACCATTATTACTCAGTGTTTTATTCTATTACACAAAAAATGATGACCCAAAGTATTTTTATATGTGCTGCCATATATTACAGTATGTGCTGCCATTAGATATCAATATATTTTCAAGTAATTTGTACACACACATATATGTTATTTACATGATATACATAAACATATGTATCATGTCAATATATGATCCATGCCACTCTTTGACTTGAAAATAAATGGAAATATAATATTAAGTAAATAATAATCAGAGTTAATGTGTTTGTTTGATGTCTTATTTTGGTTTTGTTTGATTTAAAGCTCTTAACTAGCTTCTTTTAGGAAGAAACCTCATTAAATATGGAATTTGGTTCTTCACACAGAAAAATTAAGTTCTGAAAATCTAACTTCCATGTGTTTTGAAATTAAATGATGAAAATGGGGGAAAAGTTTGTCAAACAGGACAGCCAAACACAACTACACAGTCTGAGCTTCAAATAGTTCCTACTTAAAGAGAGTATAAAAACAGAACTACTGAGAGTACATAAAGAAAGAGAATCCATATAGCACCATGAAGGGCAACATTCAGCTCTGTTTTAAATGCCAAGCAGTCAATCTAAAAAAAGGAATATGATTTTAGAGTTCTTGAAATGACTTATAAAAAACATTGCAAAAGATTAAAATGTTGGTGGTGCTATGCAAATGTCTCACTTGATATTGAAATTTTAAAAATAAATGTTTACTTTGTTTTCCATTTAGAGAAAAAAATACAATGTCTCCCCCACATCAAGAATGCTATCGGTTTAACCATTTGCTGAGTGGATAAAATTATTTACCTTTCCATCTTTTTATCCTAGACTGTATGAAGGGTATATATATGTATGTATGTATATATATATATATATATATATATATATATATATATAACTTAACAATGGAATCATTCTATTCTTTATTTCCTTATTGATAGTACTCTTGATTTTTTTTTGTTCTCCTCTTATTCCCTCCTTCACTTCATTAACTCAACCTAAGGATCTGTGACACCTTTACTATGTATATTATATAGTTATCCTAATTTGTCACAATCTTATATACTCTATATTTTATGTTTCTGGCAATTTGGCAGGCTATATGTGCAGAGAAATGCTTCCAGAACAGAACACTGTATTTGTCTAGCATGTTTCAAACATATAATCTACATATTTCTGGCAATAGAGTGGACTAGATGAGCAGAAAAATACCTCTTCACACAGAATACCTCAAAGTGCTACATAAAATATCTTTAGATATCCTTTTAAAAACACTGTCATAAAATAAGAGAATCAATGAAGGAGCTAGAAGTGACAAGAAAATAAAAAATAACAGAGGGAGCCTTTGGCAATCATGTTTGCATCATCTGCCACTGCTCTCCCTGCACTGGGTTACTGCTATTTGTCAAGGAGCAGACACATGAGTCAAGCTGA
This sequence comes from Bos javanicus, assembly GCF_032452875.1. NCBI lineage: Eukaryota > Metazoa > Chordata > Mammalia > Artiodactyla > Bovidae > Bos > Bos javanicus. The sequence goes on from NC_083897.1 coordinate 50,255,397, forward strand.
GCTGATCATTTTTTTTTTCCTTCTGGAAATTTAAATCTAGGATTCAGAAATTGCAAGTCAGTATTGAATATGGTTCTAAATTTGAGAGTTTTAAGACAACCATATACTTCCATAAGGACATAGAAGCAAGGAAAGTCAGTCTTCAGTATAAGAGAAAAATGAAGTGGAAAAAGAGAATGAAGCAGTAGACAGTACCCCCTGGGTTTATGACAGCTTTCTATTCCCTGATTCTAATCCCTTTTTTAAGTCAAGATGTGTTTATAGATACATTAGTCTGATATGGCTATTATAACAAAGTACCATAGTGTTTTTAGGAACAAAAATGTATTTTATTTGAGTTCTGGAGGCTAGAAGTCTGAGATTAAAGTGTCAATAGATTGGTTTCTATTGAGGTTCTGTCATTGGCTTGTAGATAGTCATTTTCCCACTGTGTCTTCAGATTATATCCCCTGTGTGTTTGTGTCCAAATTTCCTCTTCTTATAATGACACCAGTCATACTGTATTAGGGCCAACATTTATTACCTCATTTAATCTTAATTAACTTTTTAAAACCTCTATCTGCAAATGTGGTCACATTCTGATATACTGAGTGTTGTAACTTCAACTTATGAATCTTGTCGAGGACACAGTACAGCCCACCCCACTGCCCTTGGCTTCTATGAGACAAATTCATATCTTTACATAACCCATATAAAGCTTACCCACCATCTGAATCAATGTCTATTGTGTCTCACATAAAGAATTTAAAAATCATCACACAAAACATAATTCAAAACTATTAAAATACTTACTGAGGCATCAGTAAATGCCAAGAAGAGATTCCAAAGTTTTTACACTACAAAATTCCTTTAAAATCTTTCTAATCCACTTATCTCTTCAAAACCCAGTCATTATCACATTCCAATATCTTTCTCTTTTCTATTGAAATATAAACACATGTGTTTGTGTGTGTTTTCTCTTTCTGTTACCACAGAGAAATAATGTTGACTGTTATGCAATGTAAGTAAAATCATTGTTCCACTCTATTACCTCCATAAGAAGTATTTGTTTCTCCTTCTTTCCTGTATTTCTTCTATCTGATATTAAGTCTACTGTATTACTCAAATTTTGAAGTAAAGATTTTATATAGACCTTATTTTTTTCTAAGGTGGGCTTCCCTGATAGCTCATTTGGTAATGAATCCGCCTGCAGTGCAGGAGACCCCGGTTCAATTCCTGGGTCGGGAAGATATGCTGGAATAGGGATAGACTACCCACTCCAGTGTTCTTGGGCTTCCATTGTGTGGCTCAGCTGGTAAATAATCCACCTGCAATGCGGGAGATCTGGGCTCAATCACTGGGTTGGGAACATACCCTGGAGAAGGGAAAGGCTACCCACTCCAATATTCTGGCCTAGAGAATTCTGGCCTGAGAATGGCTCGAGACTTCTGGCCTGAGAATAGGTCACAAAGAGGTCAGACATGAATGAGCAACTTTCACTTTCAAGGGTAAGAATAGGTTGGTGGTAGTGTACAGCTGTGACACAGCCACCACTCTCCAGAGAACCAGCAAGATTTTTCTCACTGTTCTATCATCCTAGTACAATATTATTTGCATATAGTTACAGCTGCTCTGATTGTAAATAGTATGTAGAGTCACCAGAAAACTTCAGGGTATTAAAAAGCTCCTCTTCTACTTCACTTCACCAAAAAGATCTCCTCTACTGATTCTAGTACAATGTCAACTCTCTCTCTCTCTTTCGCAGATTAAGTAACTGAAAGGCCAAATCAAATGTTAATGTATGCTCTGGAGAAAATAATCAATTAGTCTACTTAGTAAAGATAATGACCTTAAGTTAGTATGGCAGTGGATAGATAAGTTTTGATGGGTGTAAGGGGTTGGAGCAGGCAAGAAAGTTATAGAGTTTGGAAGGCTACTCAGGATGTTCCAGGTAACTAAAGAATAAAATAAGGGCAGTTAAGTGCGTGGGAAAGGTATTGTGGGAAACCAAGAATTAAAAAGTGTTGAATACAAACTTTGCTCACATATCTGCAATTTCAATTTTTATATGAACACTATAGCTCAAAGACATCATCACTGTAAAATCATGAGTTTGGGGCATGGAAGAATGACATGTGCTCTATTCTTTAGCTCAAATGCCAAAAGATTAGTTCATAAATAAAGCTTTCAAACATTCACTGTGACTAAAACCACTTGACCCTCTATATTTTAACTCACATCTACTACAAGTCTTTCACATATCATCTATTAATCATCTTAATAGTCAAATAGAGATACCTGAAGGTACCATAGTTAGCCTGTATTTGGCACATTATGCTTAGAAATAATGCAAACTTGTATTTCCTTTTGTTTTCACAATATACCAATAACAAAACTCACTTGGCTCCTCCTGAACTACAATTCAATTGTGTGTGTGTGTGTCTCAAGATGGTTGTTTGTTTGGCTATTGGTTGAATCCTGTGACATTTCTCTTTGACTTTGTACTAAGTTTTTTAGAACTCTAAATTTTGTTTGCTCCTCTCCAAAGAGATTTCTTGAATTTGTATATATGATAAACATTGCACTATACTGGACTGGAGAAACAGAGTCTTGAGGCATCTTTGGAGATTCTCTGAAAGCAATTAGCATGATTTATTTATTACCTGTATATTTTCATTCTCTGTGATGTCTTTCATCCAAGGTGCTCAGAGAGTTTTTCAAAATATAAACTAACCCTCAGCCCCCCTCGAAGTATAAAGAGGAAACAAGGGATAGGAGGAAAATCCATCTATAGAGTATTCAAAAAAATTCCCCTGTCCAATGCAGTAGAGAAAGACCAGTCTTGGAACTATTCAGCTTAAAGAAACAACCCTTGAAAATGCAACCTGGGAAAAACATCTCCACTCGAAATGGAAACAAGCATGGGCACTCAGAAGTTATAAATAAATTACTTTGTATTTCTCTCTCATAGAAAATCTCTGGAGAAAAGAACTATAGCAGATAGCTTCTCAGAGATGATAAGGTTTTCAATGCTCAGATGTGATTGTCAGTGGCAACTTTTCCCTGGACACTGGAAGATAGAGAAAATGACCTTGAAGAGGAATTTTCTTCAAAATTTCTCTTGAAGGAAGATGGCGATGGATCAGTTTCTACTATTGGCAAGTCTCTACCATAAGGTATAGGATAATAGTGTCAGGAATGTGCATATCTGTGTGGGTCAGTGCAGAACAAGGAAGACTGAGGGAGGTAGATTTAGAACAAATCAAAAGGATGGGACCAAATGTATCAATTTATAGTAATGACTAAACCAGCTCTTGCTTCCTCTTAAAAATTCAGGCCTAGGGAGAGTGGAAAACAGTGATGTAGAAGTATAGGCTACCTCTTTCCAAACATACTCAAAGCTCTTCCTTTATATCCTATCTTTGTGGAATGAATGAGAGAGAGAAAAAAAAGAGCTGCCTGGTTTATAATGGGGATATTAAAATTATAAGTAATGCAAATATCACATTTATAAATAACAGTTATTGAGTGATGAAAATGGACCAAGCACTGAAAACCTTTTACATGCATAATCTCATTTAATTCTCACAGTAACCTTAAAAGATAGGTACTATTAATATTCTCACATAACAATGGGTGAAATGCAGATTCTGAAAGCTTAAATAACTTTTCAATATTACGAATTAAGTTGTAGAGTCAAGATACTAACCTAGGCCTATATGATTCCAAAACCTTTACTTTCAATCCCTGTTATATTGTACCTTTCTCTATAAAACACTAAAGGGGGCTTTGGATACTCTATTATACAACTGCAAATGCATTCCAATGTGACTGCAGACTTGGGAATGGATGGCAGTATAGTTGTAGTGGGAGTTCTGAGAGGAAGATGAAAACCAAACAAAACATAGCAGAAGATTAACTAAATAATCCTTTCATTTGCCTCCTTAAGCCAATTTTACCAAAGGGGAGGGGGGGAAGGTTAATGGTAGAAATAAACTAAGTTAGGTGACACTGAACAGTGTTACTGATTTGCGGAAATAGTCAGTGAGAACTCCCAAGCAGCCCCAGAAAATATCTGATTATATACAAAAGTGTTAACCAGGAGGAATTTCTTTCCTTTGATGTACTTCTTTCTGTATTAAAAATTACTTACATCTGTAGCATAACCATGATCTATAAAACTGCTTAAAAAGTGGAAACTTGATGGTTGACTCTCCAATGCCCATCTATAGTAACTCACCCCCTTTGGGGATGCGTAAATATATGTGGTGTCTCTTCTGCTGGCTCTGGCCCTGCACTGTCATGTCCCACCTGTTTGTTTTTTCTGTCAATAATACCTTCTCTAATTTTTTCCTCTTTGTTTTGAAACTTATTTACATTTTGTTCCATTTCCTTAGAGACTAGAAATTAAAAGGATAAACTAATTTTGTGATAAAATATCAGTAATAATTTAAGAGCTTAACACTCTGAGATCACATTGGCATTAGAACCTCAATAAGTTATTACTAGTAAAATTACAAGCTCCAGATAGAGCTAGTGAAGTAGATACTCTGATTAGAGATCATTGCTAGCAAGCCATTTGAATCACATCATCTAAGAAGCTGGAAACTTTGATGATATTATATGTAAAGCCAGACTGGTGCTACAGGGTGGCAAAGATGCTAGTTCACTATAACAGCTGTCCTATCAGCCTCAGCTGGAGCATGGAAGAAGCTAACCCCAAAGAAACATTGATTAGCAATTTACTCCTTGGCATAGAGGGAAAACGTCTGGCTAGACTTTCATCCAGACTGAAGAAAGTCTGTCTATAATACCTCCATTTACACGAGCAATATCTGTCTTAAAGCTTTTTTCCTTTATTGGAAAGATTAGGTTGAATACACCAGATATCTTCTTTTGCTTTGTATCAACTCTAGCTCCTTTGGAAATAAAAAGTTAAAATAAATGAAAATGAATTAAGGTTAAAAAGACAGTGGAGATTTAAACCATTAAAAATTACTCTATGTGGATTTTATCCTCTTTATACCAATAATGCAAGCCAGCACATTTTTTCTTATTTGAGATAAAATAAAAAATTATAGACAAACATATCTAATGTCTCTTGTTTTCTCTTCAATGAATAAAATCAATAATTAAGTATGTACTTACCTTCTCCTTTTGTGACAATCTGAACATGATTGGAATGTTGGGTCTGACCAATTTAGACATGGAAAGTGGAAAAAAAAAAAAAAAACAACTCTGCTAGAAAATTTGGGGGCCACAGCAAAGTGATTCTTTAAAGAACTTCTTGGCACTTCTGTATCTATTTTTACTTATAGTCCATATTCTGCTCTGTCATTTTATGCCACTGCTTAAAACCTTTCAGGGGCTTTCCATGGACCTCGAGAAAAATTGAAATTCCTTAATATGATGTCTTAGTCCATTTGAGTTGCTACTACAAAATACCACAGACTTGATTACTTATAAACATAATATACTTTTATTTCTGACAGTTCTTGAAGTGGGAAGTCATAGATCAAAGACCTGCAAATTCGGTGTCTGGGGAGGGCCCTCTCTCTTGTTCATACATGAATGTCTTTTTGCTATGTTCTCACATGGTAGAGGCTAGGCTTCAACAGTATATGAACTGAGAACATCCAGATGTTCAAGCTGGATTTAGGGAAGGCAGAGAAACCAGAGATCAAATTGTCAACATACATTGGATCAAAGAAAAAGCAACAGAATTCCAGAAAAACATATACTTCCACTTCATTGACTCTGCTAAAGCCTTTGGCTGTGTGGATCACAACACTGTGGAAAATTCTTAACAAAATGGGAATACCAAACCATCTTACTTGACTCTTGAGAAACCTGTATGCAGGTCAAGAAGCAACAGTTAAAACTGGACATGGAACAACAGACTGGTTCACAATTGGGAATGGAGTATGTCAAGGCTGTATATTGTCACCCTACTTATTTAACTTATATGCAGAGTACATCATGAGAAATGCTGGGCTAGATGAAGTACCAGCTGAAACCAAGATTGCTGGGAGAAATGTCAATAACCTCAGATATGCAGATGACACCACCCTTATGGCAGAAAATGAAGAGTAACTAAAGAGTCTCCTGATGAAGATGAAAGAGGAGAGTGAAAAAGTTGGCTTAATCATTTTGATATTTGGCAAAACTAACACAATTATGTAAAGTTTAAAAATAAAATAAAATTAAGAAAAAAAAAAAAAACCTCAACATTCAAAAACTAAGATCATGGCATCTGGTCCCATCACTTCATGGCAAATAGATGGAGAAACAATGGAAACAGTGACAGACTTTATTTTGGGAGGCTCCAAGATCACTGCAGATGGGGACTGAAGCCATTAAAATTAAAAGACACTTGTTCCTTGGAAGAAAAGCTGAGATAAACTTAGCATATTAAAAAGCAGAGACATTACTTCACCAACAAAGGTCAGTCTTGTCAAAGCTATTGTTTTTCCAGTAGTCATGTATGGATATGAGAGTTGGACTATAAAAAAAGCTGAGGGCCAAAGAATTGATGTTTTTGAACTGTGGTGTTGGAGAAGACTTTTGAGAGTATTGCAAAAAGAACAAACTAGTCAATCCTAAAGGAAATCAATCTTGAATATTCATTCGAAGGACTGTTGCTGAAGTTGAAGCTCCAATACTTTGGCCACCTGATGTGAAGAGCCGACTCATTGGGAAAGACCCTGATGCTGGGAAAGATTGAAGGCAGGGGGAGAAGGAGACAACAGATGATGAGATGATTGGATGGCATGCACATATGGTCTTGTAACTAAGTAATTCTCTGTTCTCTAAGCACAACTCACTTGGAACTCAACTATCCAACTCTACTGGATTTCTTTAAGTTCCCCCAAATTGCTATAATCCTTATCCTGACTTTTCAGATGCATCTGCTTCTCTCTAGTAAATAGCTTAAACCCACCTCATCTCTGCTTGGATTTGTTCAATGAACCTTCACTTAATCCTTACCTCTCTATTTTTCCCCATTCCAATTCATTCTCCAGACTGCAGCCATAGTTATTCCCATCCTAACACACTTATTGTTATGCCTCTTAAGACATTCTCTAAAACACACATATTTCATTATGTCATATTATTAAGTTTCTTTAGGAGCTCACCACTTATTTTCAGGGTAAAATTTTAAACTTCTTAGCATTCAATAGGCCATCCTTGATAAAAGATCCTACCTAACTTTCCAGCTACAAAACTCCCCATTTCTTCATCTGCAACCCATGTGTGAAAAACATAGATGTGCCTACAGATCTCTATAAATATTTCAGGTCCTTTAAAAAATCTCATTCATAGGAAAATTAGATATCCAATACTGACCTATGATTTCAGAAGTCCAGAAAGACTCTAGTTAAAAATAGCTTACACCATGCCCCCTTCATTGCTTATATATATATGTACCTGAATCTCCAGCACTGTAACTTTTTAAAAAATATTTTGATTAAAAGTAATAAACAGATTATGAATATAAGTATTTTTTTTAAGTTTGAGGAAGATTTTGTTGTTGTTGAAACTCTCTGAAAGCTCTCTGAAAGTGAGTGAAGTCAGTCACTCTATCATGTCCAAATCTTTGTGACTCCATGGACTGTGGCCCCTCAGGCTCCTCCATTCATGATATTTTCTAGGTAAGAATACTGGAATGGGTTTCCATTTCCTTCTCCAGGGGATCTTCCTGACCCAGGGTTTGAACTCAGGCCTTCCACATTGAAAGCAGACCCTTTACCATCTGAGCCACCAGGGAATACCTATATTAAAGCTTCAGCTCTTCCATTTATGAAATATCTACCACATGAAATATCAAGAATTAAATACGATAATACAAAGTTCATTATATAGCATATATACGGCTTTGGTAATTCACATGCAACTTATATGGTCACTTCTGCTATGATTAGTTATTATATCTTTGAGTATTTTCATTTATCTGCTTGCTTTCCTTTATGAAAGCTATCTTTAATATATTGAAAAGTGATGATTTTAATTAGTATTAATAAGTAATCAATTATATTTTGTAGAATATAATGGTAGATAATGAACTTTGTACTATCTTATGTACTATCTTATATACAACCTAGATAACATATTTAAAAACATAGACATTACTTTGCCAACAAAGGTCCATCTAGTCAAGGCTATGGTTTTTCCAGTAGTCCTGTATGGATGTGAAAGTTGGACTGTGAAGAAAGCTGAGTGCCAAAGAATTGATGCTTTTGAACTGTGATGTTGGAGAAGACACTTGAGAGTCCCTTGGACTGCAAGGAGATCCAACCAGTCCATTCTGAAGGAGATCAGCCCTGGGTGTTCTTTGAAAGCTGAAACTCCAATACTTTGGCCACCTAATGTGAAGAGTTGACTCATTGGAAAAGACCCTGATGCTGGGAGGGATTGGGGGCAGGAGGAGAAGGGGACGACAGAGGATAAGATGGCTTGATGGCATCACTGACTTGATGGACGTGAGTTTGAGTGAACTCCAGGAGTTGGTGATGGACAGGGAGGCCTGGTGTGCTGCAATTCATGGGGTCACAAAGAGTCAGACACGACTGAGCGACTGAATTGAACTGTATTATCTAGTGTAATTCTGTATATGTCATGTGGTAAATATTTCATAAATGGAAGAGCTGAAGCTTTAATATAGGTAATCTCTGCTGGCTCAAATGGTAAAGAGTCTACCTGCAATGTGGGAGACCCAAGTTCAAACCCTGGGTCGGGAAGATCTCATGAATGGAGGAGCCTGGGGCTTTACACTCCATGGGGTCACAAAGAATCAGACACAATTGAGCGACTTCACTCACATTCAGAGAGCTAGTCATGAACAACAACAAAATCTTCCCCAAACTTAAAAAAAAAAAAAACTTATATTCATAATTTATGTTTATTACTTTTAAGTAAAATGTTTAATAAAAGTTACATTCTCTGGGAGTCCTTTAACTTTATATCTCTCTCTAACCCCCCTTTATGGATCTATTTTAAATCCTCTTTGTGTTGCATTCAGCTCAGTATTGGTTATGCCTTTACTGAATAACATTTTGTTTGTTGAATAAGGAAAGATCTACCCTTGGGGGTAGTAGTTGAAGCATTTTATATTTTATTCTTGGAACTAAGCTGTGGCAGGTGAATCTATGACTTGTCACATCTCACTTTTCATCACTGAGAACACAATAAATGCATAAAAAGGTGTGATGTCATAGGTATGATTGTATTCCTGATATCTCCCTTCAGCAATTTGAGTTCCAGGTAAGTAGTTTTGTTTTTCGTAAGAAAAAATTTTGCCTTATTAACATCTTCAGAATACCAGATTAACCAGAAGAATCAGAAAATCAGTTGATAGATGTTTCATCTAAAAATTTTCAATCATACCATACACAAAGATAAACTCAAATTGGATTAAAGATCTAAATGTAAGACCAGAAACTATAAAACTCTCAGAAGAAAACATAGGCAGAACACTTCATGACATAAATCACAGCAAGATCCCCTATGACCCACATTCTAAAGTATCAGAAGTAGAAACAAAAATAAACAAGTGGGACCTAACTAAAGTTAAGAGTTTTTGCACAGGAAGGGAAACTCTAAACAAGGTTCAAAGATAACCCTCAGAATGGGAGAAAAAATGAAACAACTGATGAAGGATTAATTTCTAAAATATACAAGCAGCTTATGCAACTCAATATCAAAAGGTAGGCAGAAGAATTCAACAAACATTTATCCAAAGAAGACATACAGTTGACTAATAAACACATGAAAAGATGCTCAACATTGCTCATTATTACAGAATGCAAATGAAAACTACAATGAGATATCACTTCATATCGGTCAGAATGGCCATCATAAAAAAATCTACAAACAATAAGTGCTGGAGAGGATGTGGAGAAAAGGGAACCACAGAAGAATTTCTGATACTTCAGTCATTCTAGTATTCTTGAACTGTTGGTTGGAATGTAAATTGCTACAGGCACTATGGGGGACAGTATGGAGATTCCCTAAAATACTAGGACTAAAACTACCACAAGACCCAACAATCCCACTATTGGGCATGCACCCTGAGAAAATTATAACTGAAAAATACACATGTACCCCAATGATCATTGCAGCACTATTTACAGTAATTAAGACATGGAAGCAACTTAGATGTCCATCAACAGATGGATGTATAAAGAAGCTGTGGTACATGTACACGATGGAATATTACTCAGCCATAAAAAGGACTGCATTTGAGTCCATTATAATGAGGTAGATGGACCTAGAGCCTATTTATACAGAGTGAAGTAAGTCAGAAAGAGAAAAACAAATATCATATATTAATGCATATACATGGAATCTAGGAAGATGGTACTGATGAAGCTATTTGCAAGGCAGAATGGAGACACAGACATAGATAACAGATTTTTGGACAGACACAGGGGGAAAGAAAGGGTGGAATGAATGGAGAGAGTAGCATGGAAACATATACACTACAATATGTAAAATAGATAACCACTGGGGATTTGCTATATGACTAAGGGAGCTCAAACTGGTGCTCTGTGACACCACTCTAAAGGAGTGGGATGAGGTGGGGGAGGTAGGAGGGAGGTTCAAGAGAGAGGGTACATATGTATACCTATGGCTGATTTATGTTGATGTATGGCAGAAACCAATACAATATTATAAAGAAATTATCCTTCAATTAAAAATAAATTAAATTTTAAGATTTCAATCAAAAAGAAGTTTCTGGTATCCAAATGCTTAGTGTAATAGAGAGATGATCAATAAAAAAGTCAACAAAGGAGAAACTCACTGGTTCTAAAGAAAATTTGAAGTGGAGATCCTTTGGAGACCTTTCATCTCTTCTTTCAGTACAGTTCTCCCTCATGATTGTTATTATTCTTGTTCAGTCACAAGTTTTGTCCGACTCTTTGAGACACAGTAGACTTCAGCATGCCAGACTCCTCTGTCCACCACTATCTCTTGCTATTTGCTGAAGCTCATGTCCCTTGAGTCAGTGATACTATTTAACCATCTCATCCTCCATTTCCCCCTACTCCTCCTCCCAATCTTTCCCAGCATCAGGGTCTTTTCCAGTGAGCCGCTTCATCACATCAGGTGGCCACAGTATTGTAGTTTCAGCTTCAGCAACAGTGCTTTCAATGAATATTCAAGGTTGATTTCCTTTAGGATTGACTGATTTGATCTTGAATTCAAGGGACTCTGAAGAGTCTTCTCCAGCACCACAGTTCTAAAGCATCAATTCTTCACCGTTCAGCCTTCTTTCTGGTCCAACTCTCATATCCATACATGACTACTGGCAAAAAAGATTGCTTTGACTATATGGACCTTTGCTGACAAAGTGATGTCTCTGCTTTTCAATATGCTGCCTAGGTTTGTCATAGCTTTCTTTCCAACAAGCAAGTGTCTTTTAATTTCATGGCTAAAGTCACCATCTGCAGTGATTTTGAAGCCCAAGAAATAAAATTTGTCACAAGTTCCACTTTTTCCCTTTCTATTTGATATGAAGTGATGTAACTGGATACCATGATCTTAGTTTTTTGAATGTTGAGCTTCAAGCCAGCTTTTTCACTCTCCTCTTTCATCCTTATGGAGAAGTTCTTTAGTTCCTCTCTGCTCTCTGCCATTAGAGAGGTTTCATCTGAATATCTGAGGTTGTTGATATTTCTCCCAGCAATCTTGATTCCAGTTTGTGATTCCTCCAGGTTGATATTCACATGATCTACTCTGCATGTAAGTTAAATAAGAAGAGTGACAATATACATCCTTGTCTTACTCTGTTCCCAGTTTTGAACCAGTCAGTTGTTCCATGTCCAGGACTAACTGGTGCTTCTTGATATGTATACAGGTTTCTCAGGAGACAAGTAAGGCGGTCTGACACTCCCATCTCTTTAAGAATTTTCCACAGTTTGTTATGATCCACACAAAGGCTTTAGTATAGTCAATGTAACAGATATTTTTCTGGGGATTTAGGTCCCAAGATGGCAGAGGAATAGGACTGGGAGACCACTTTCTCCCCCCACCAATTTATCAAAAGATCATTTGAATGCTGAGAAACTTTCACAAAACAACTTCTGAACCCTGGTGGAGGACACTACACACCCAGAAAGGCAGCCCATTCTCTTCAAAAGGAGGTAGAACAAAATATAAAAGACAAAAAGAGAGACAAAAGAGTTATGGACAGAGACCCATTCTGGGGAGGGAGTGGTGAAGGAGGAGAAGTTTCCAAATAGCGGGAAACCCTCTCATTGGCAGGTCTGTGTGGAGTTTTGGAATCTCAGAGGGCAACATAACTGGAAGAAAAAGAAAAAGCAATATCCCAGGGAAAACGCACCTAACCACAACTCCCAGTGAAGAAGTAGCCCATATGCTCTTGTCTACCACCAGTGAGCAGGGGCTGGACAGGGAGGCACAGGTTTCATGCTTAGGGTAAGGACCAGGCCTGAATGCCCTGAGGATAATTTGAGGGAGCTAATGTGAGGTAGCAACCCAAACTTTGGGATAGCTGGAGAGTCAAAGAGAGAACTTTCTTGCAAAAGGCTCTAATCTAACTCACAGTCTGGACTACCCACAGAAAAAAGGATTGAGCGAATACCAAAGGAAAGCTATCTGGCTGCATACAGGCCCCTCCCCTGCCACTGGAGGCAGGGAGGCAGGCATGCAACAGCCAGAGCCAGAAGGTAAGAGGAAATCTCAGGCCAGAGACTGGGATCTTCCACCAAACTATGAGCAGGCTCCCAGTTGCTAACAAGTCTTCCTGGGATCCTGGATGGTTGACATCTGCCAGGAGGGTCAAAACCTGAGATCAGCTCCCCAGAGGAGACACACAGCATACCAGAGATGGTGCTTTTGTGAGGCACCCGGGAAACTGAGCAGCCAGGACTAGGGATTTGATTAAGACACAGGGCACCTGGAACAGTGTGCTCGCACAGCACCTGGTCACCTGATCTGCTTGGACCTGGGAAGATGACAAAATGCACACCCGAGTCTGTGCCCTTGTGGAGTACCCAAGAGCCTGAACCTAAGGAGCTTAGATCTGGCTAATGCACAAAACTCAGGGCCCACTTCAGACAGTACACCTGCAGAGCAACCTGGAGCCTGAGCAGGGTAGACCCAGAAAGTAAATGCTGCCGTGAGCTGGGGCAAACCCAATGTGGTCCAAACTCTGTGAGCACTCTCCACACATGTCAGTGATATTTGTTTGCAGTGTCCCTCCCTCCCCACAACACAACTGAACAAGTGAGCCTAAATAAGTGACCGCCTCTGGCCCCTTGTGTCAGGGGAGAAATTACACACTGAAGAGGCTTGCAAACAGAGGAAGCCAAAACAAAGTAGAGGGAACTGCTTTGCAAGTGACAGATGCAACAGATTAAAACCCTGTCCTTAACATTGACTAAGCATGGGAAGGGGCTTATAGACCTTGAGAAGAAGTCAAGCTGGAACAAGGAACTATCTGTAACTGAACTGACCCCACACTGCCCACAACAAACAGCTCCAGAGAAATTCCTAGATATATTTTTACTATAATCATTTTTTAATTTTTAAGTTATTTATTACTCCTTTAATTTTCATTTGTATAACTTACTATTACATTGCAAAAAAGGACCCTATAATTTTTGTGACTGATTTTGTTTTGTATTTTTAATATTGTATTTTTGAGAGTCTAACCTCTACTCTAGATTTTTAATCTTTGCTTTTTTGTACTTCTTCTCAATTTTGTACCTTTAAGAATCTAATCTTCAGTATCCATTTTCACTTAGGGGTGTGATTACTGACTTGATTGCTCTATCCCCTTTTGACGCTCCCATTTCAGTGCCAGGTCACCTCTAACTCCTCCCTCCCCCTTATTTTAACTACTTAACTCCTTGAATCTCTCTGGGTAATCTGGGCTGTGGAGAATACTTAGGAAAATGATTACAGGCTAGATTGGTCTCTACTCTTTTGACACCCTCTCTTCTCCTCTTCTATCTCCCTCCTCCCTCTTCTCATCTCTGCGTAACTCTGTGAACCTCTCTGGGTGTACCTCACTGTGGAGAATCTTTTCAACATTAACAAAGATGTTTTCTAATCTGTGCTGTGTGGATGGAGAAGTCTTGAGGCTACTGTAAGAATAAAACTGAAAGCCAGAAGCAGGAGGCTTAAATTCCAAAATTGAGAAGACCAGAAAACTCCTGATTCTAGGGAACATTAATCAACAAGAGCTCATCCAAAAGCCTCCACAACTACATTGAAACCAAGAGCCAAAAATTTCCAGAGCAAGACATATCATGCTAAGTCTCCAGCAATGAAGGAACACAGCCCTGAGCATTAAAATAAAGGCTGCCAAAGCCATGCTGAGCCCATAGACACCCAAAAACTCACTATTGGACACTTCATTGCACTCCAGAGAGAAGAGATCCAGCTCCACCCACCAGAACACAGACACAAGCTGCCTTAACCAGGAAACCTTGACAAGCCAAGGAAATCTAAACAAGATGGAAAGGCAGAGAAATATTCAACAGGTAAAGAAACATGATAAATGCCCACAACCAAAGAAAAGAGGAGGAGATAAGGAGTCTAGGTGAAAAAAAAATGAGAATTGATAGTAAAGATGATCCAAAATCTTGAAAACAAAATGAAAACAAAATAAATAGACTAGAGACAAGAATTCTGCAGATGCAAGAAATGTTTAACAAGGACCAAGAAGAAATTTTAAAAAGAACCAGTCAATAACAAATAGTGCAATAACTGAGATCAAAAGCACTTTGGAGGCAACCAACAGTAGAATAACTGAGGCAGAAGATAGGATTAGTGAGGTGGAAGATAGAATGTTGGAAATAAATGAAGCAGAGAGGAAAAAAGAATTAAAAGACATGAGGACAATCTAAGAGACCTCTGGGACAATGTTAAATGCTCCAACATTTGAAGCATAGGAGTCCCAGAAGAAGAAGACAAAAAGAAAGGCCATGAGTAAATACTTGAAGAGATAAGAGTTGAAAACTTCCCTAAAATGGAGAAGGAAATAGCCACCCAAGTCCAAGAAACCCAGAGAGTCCCAAACAGGATAAACCCAAGGCAAAACATTCCAAGACACATATTAATCAAATTAATGAAGATCAAACAAAAGGAACAAATATTAAAAGCAGCAAGGGAAAAGCAACAAATAACACATAACAGGATCCCCATAAGGATAATAGCTGATCTTTCAATAAAAAGGCTTAAGGCAGGACATACTTAAAGTCATGAAAGAGAAAAGCCTATAACCCAGATTACTATAGCCATCAAGGATCTCATTCAAATATGAAGGAGAAATCAAAAGCCTTACAGACAAGCAAAAGCTGAGAGGATTCAGCACCACCAAACCAGCTCTTTCACAAATGCTAAAGGATCTCCTCTAGACAGGAGA
The DNA here is from genome assembly GCF_032452875.1 of Bos javanicus. Taxonomy (NCBI): domain Eukaryota; kingdom Metazoa; phylum Chordata; class Mammalia; order Artiodactyla; family Bovidae; genus Bos; species Bos javanicus. The sequence continues at coordinate 50,270,770 of NC_083897.1, forward strand.
CACAGGCAAGATTTATAAACTCGAACCCAAAACAACAAAATAACTGGCAACTGGGTCATACTTATCAATAATTACCTTGAATGTAAATGGGCTGAATGCCCCAACCAAAAGACAAAGACTGGCTGAATGGATATAAAAACAAGACGCCTATATACGCTGTCTACAAGAGACCCACCTCAAACCGAGGGACATATAGAGATGGAAATTGAAGGCCTGGAAAAAGATATTTCACACAAATGGAGACCAAAAAAAAGGGGGGGGGGGAGTAGCAATACTCATATCAGATAAAATAGACTTTGAAATAAAGGCTGTGAAAAGAGACAAAGAAAGACACTACATAATGATCAAAGGGTCAATCCAAGAAGAAAATATAACACTTATAAATATATTTGCACCCAACATAGGAACAATATAATATGTAAAGCAAATGCTAACAAGTATGAAAGGGAAACTAGCAGTATAACAATAATACTGGAAGACTTTAATACCCCACTCACACCTATGGATAGATTAACAAAACAGAAAATTAGCAAGGAAACAAAAACTTTAAATGATGCAATGGACCAGTTAGACCTAATTGATATCTATAGGACATTTCACCCCCCAAAAAATGAACTTCACCTTTTTCTCAAGTGCACATGGAACATTCTCCAGGATAGATCACATCCTGGGCCATAAATCTAGCCTTGGTAAATTAAAAAAAAAAAAAAAACTGAAATCATTTCCAGCATCTTCTCTGATCAAAATATGATAAAATTAGATGTCAACTACAGGAAGAAAACTATCAAATATACAAACAAACGGAGGCTAAACAACATGCTTCTGAATAACCAACAAATCACAGAAGAAATCAAAAAAGAAATCAAAGTATGCATAGAAATGTATCAAAATGAAAACACAACCCAAAATCTATGGGATTCAGTAAAAAACAGTGCTAAGGGGAAGATTCATAGCAATACAAGCTTACCTCAATATACAAGAGAAAAATCAAATAAATAACCTAACTTTACACCTAAAACAACTAGGAAAAGAAGAAATAAAGAACTTCAGGGTTAGTAGAAGGAAAGAAATCATAAAAAAAATATAGTGCAAAAATAAGTAAAAAAGAAACAAAGGAGACTATAGCAAAAATCAAAAAAGTTAAAGCTGGTTCTTTGAGAAGATAAATATAATTGACAAACCATTAGCCAGAGTCATCAAGAAAGAAAAGGGTGAAGAATCAAATCAACAAAACTACAAATGAAAATGGAGAAACCACAACAAACAACACAGGAATACAAAGGATCATAAGAGACTACTATCAGCAACTGTATGCAAATAAAATGGACAACTTGGAAGAAATGGACAAATTCTTAGAAAAGTATAACCATCCAAAACTGAACAAGAAAGAAGTAAAAGATCTTAACAGACCCATCACAAGCACGGAAATCGAAACTGTAATAAAAAATCTTCCAGCAAACAAAAGCCCATGACCAGGTGGCTTCACAGTGAATTCTACCATAAATTGAGACAAGAACTAACATTGATCCTACTCAAAATCTTCCAGAAAATTGCAAGGGAAGGTAAACTCCCAGACTCATTCTATGAGGCCACCATCACCCTAATACCAAAGCCAGACAAAGATGCCACAAAAAAAGAAAACTACAGGCCAATATCACTAATGAACATAGATGCAAAAATCCTTAACAAAATTCTAGCAAACAGAAACAAACAACATATTAAAAAGATCATACATCATGAACAAGTGGGCTTTATCCCAGGGATGCAAGTGTTCTTCAATATTTGCAAATCAATCAATGTGATATACCACTTTAACAAATTGAAAGATAAAAACCATAGGATTATCTCAATAGATACAGAGAAAGTCTTTGAGAAAATTCAACACACATTTATATAAAAACCCTCCAGAAAGCTGGCATAGAAGTAACATACCTCATCATCAGTTCAGTTCAGTTAAGTTGCTCAGTCGTGTCCGACTCTTTGCGACCCCATGAATCACAGCACGCCAGGCTTCCCTGTCCATCACTAACACCAGAGTTCACTCAAACTCATGTCCATCAAGTCGGTGATGCCATCCAGCCATCTCATCCTCTGTCGTCCCCTTCTCCTCCTGCCCCCAATCCCTCCCAGCATCAGTGTCTTTCCCAATGAGTCAACCCTTCACATGAGATGGCCAAAGTATTGGAGTTTCAGCCTCAGCATCAGTCCTTCCAATGAACACCCAGGACTGATCTCCTTTAGAATGGACTGGTTGGATCTCCTTGCAGTCTAAGGGACTCTCAAGAGTCTTCTCCAGCACCACAGTTCAAAAGCATCGATTCTTTGGCACTCAGCTTTCTTCACAGTCCAACTCTCACATCCATATATGACCAGTGGAAAAACCATAGCCTTGACTAGACAGACCTTTTTTGGCAAAGTAATATCTCTGCTTTTTAATATACCTAATCATAATAAACCCATATATGTTAAACCCACAGCAAACATTATCCTCAATGGTGAAAAACTGAAAGCATTTCCCCTAAAGTCAGGAATAAGATAAGGGTGCCCACTCTCACCACTAATATTCAACAAAGTTTTGGAAGTTTTAGCCACATCGATCAGAGAAGAAAAAGAAATAAAAGGAATCCAGACTGGAAAAAGAAGAAATAAAACTCACTATTTGCAGATGACATGATCCTCTACATAGAAAACCCTAAAGACTCCACCAGAAAATTACTAGAGCTAATCAATGAATATAGTAAAGTGGCAGAATATAAAATTAACACAAAGAAATCCCTTGCATTCCTATACACTAACAATGAGAAAACAAAAAGAGAAATTAAGGAAACAATTCCATTCACCATTGCAATGAAAAGAATAAAATACTTATGAATAAATCTACCTAAAGAAATAATAGACCTATATATAGAAAACTATAAAACACTGATGAAAGAAATCAAAGATGACACAAATAGATGGAGAAGTATACCATGTTCATGGATTGGAAGAATCAACATAGTGAAAATCAATATACTACCAAAAGCAATCTTTAGATTCAGTGTAATCCCTATCAAGTTACCAATGGCATTTTCCACAGAACTAGAACAAATAATTTCACAACTTGTATGGAAATACAAAAAAAAAAAAACAAAAAAACTTGAAGCCAAAGCAATCTTGAGAAAGAAGAATGGAACTGGAGGAACAACCTGCTTGACTTCAGACTATACTACAAAGCTACAGTCATTAAGACAGTACTGGCACAAAGACAGGAATATAGATCAATGCGGCAAAATAGAAAGCCCAGAGATAAGTCCATGCACCTATGGACACCTTATCCTTGAAACAGGAGGCAAGAATATACAATGGAGAAAAGACAATTTCTTTTACAAGTGGTGCTGGGAAAACTGGTCAACCACTTGTAAAAGCATGAAACTAGAACACTTTCTAACACCATCAGATCAGATCAGATCAGTCGCTCAGTCATGTCTGACTCTTTGCGACCCCATGAATCGCAGCACGCCAGGCCTCCCTATCCATCACCAACTCTCAGAGTTCACTCAAACTCACGTCCATCGAGTCAGTGATGCCATCCAGTCATCTCATCCTCTGTCGTCCCCTTCTCCTCCTGCCCCCAATCCCTCCCAGCAGCAGAGACTTTTCCAATGAGTCAACTCTTCACATGAGATGGCCAAAGTACTGGAGTTTCAGCTTTAGCATCATTCCTTCCAAAGAAATCCCAGGGCTGATCTCCTTCAGAATGGACTTGTTGGATATCCTTGCAGTCCAAGGGACTCTCAAGAGTCTTCTCCAACACCACAGTTCAAAAGCATCTATTCTTTGGCACTCAGCCTTCTTCACAGTCCAACTCTCACATCCATACATGACCACAGGAAAAACCATAGCCTTGATTAGACGGACAAACATAAACTCAAAATGGATTAAAGATTTAAATGTAAGACCAGAAACTATAAACCTCCTGAAGGAAAACTTAGGCAAAACACTGTGACATAAATCACAGGAGGATCCTCTAAGATTCACCTCCCAGAGTAATGGAAACAAAATCAAAAGTAAACAAATGGGACCTAAGTAAACTTAAAAGCTTTTGCACAATGAAGGAAACTATAAGCAAGGTGAAAAGACAGCCTTCAGAATGGGAGAAAATAACAGCAAATGAAGCAACTGACACAGAATTAACCTCAAAAATATACAAACAGCCCACGCAGATCAATTCCACGAAAATAAATGACCCAATCAAAAAAATGGGCCAAAGAACTAAACAGACATTTCTCCAAAAAAGACATACAGATGACTAACAAACACATGAAAAGATGGTCAACATCACTCATCAAATCAAAACCACAATGAGGTACCATCTCATGCTGTCAGAATGGCTGCTATGAAAACGTCTATAAACAATAAATGCTGGAGAGGATGCAGAGAAAAGGGAACCATCTTAAACTGTTTATGTGAATGCAAACTAGTACAGCCACTATGGAGAACCGTGTACAGATTCCTTAAAAACCTGGAAATAGAACTTCCATATGACCCAGCAATCCCACTGTTGGGCATACACACTCAGGAAACCAGAATTGAAGGAGACACCTGTACCCCAATGTTCATCACAGCACTGTTTACAATAGCTATGACATGGTAGCAACATAGATATCCATAAGCAGATGAATAGATAAGAAATCTGTTGTATAAATATACATACACAATGTAATATTACTCAGCTATTAAAAAGAATGCATTTGAATCAGTTCTAATGAGGTGGATGAAACTGGAGCCTATTATACAGAGTGAAGTAAGAAAGAAAAATACCAATACAGTATATAATAATGTGTGTGTGTGTGTGTATATATATATATATATATATATATATATAGAGAGAGAGAGAGAGAGAGAGAGAGAGAGAGAATTTAGAAAGATAGTAATGATTACCCTATATGTGAGACAGCAAAAAGACACAGATATAAATAACAGACTTTTGGACTCTGTGGAAGAAGGCGACGGTGGGATGATTTGAGATAATAGCCTTGAAACTTGTATATGACCATATGTGAAATATATCACCAGTCCAAATTCAATGCATGGAACAGGGCATTCAAAGCTGGTGCACTGGGACAACCCTGAGGGATTGTATGGGGAGGGAGGTGGGAGGGGGCTTCAGAATGGGGGATACATGTACCCCTATGATTCCTGTCAATGTATGGCAAAAACCACTACAATGTTGTAAAGTAATTAGCCTCAAATTAAAATAAATATAAATTAATATTTTAAAAAAGAAGTTTTTCTTGAATCCCTTTGCTTTCTCCATGAGCAAATTAATGTTGGCAATTTGATCTCTGGTTCCTCTGCCTCTTCAAAACCTATCTTGTACATCTGTAAGTTCTCAGTTCAGATACCACTGCAGCCTAATTTGAAGGATTCTGATCATAATCTTGCTAGCATGTAAAATGAGAGCAATTGTACATGAGTGTGAACATTCTTCAGCATTGTCCTTTGAGATTGGAATGAAAACTGACCTTTTCTATTTCTGTGGTGCTATAGAGTTTTCCAAATTTGTTGATATAATGAGTGTATCACTTTAGCAGCAGCATCTTTTAGGATTTTGAATAGCTCAACTGGAATTTTGTCACCCTCTCTAGTTTTGTTTTTAAAATGCTTCCTAAGGCCCACTTGACTTCACACTCCAGGATGTCAAGCTCTAGGTGAGTGACCATACCATCATGGTTATCTGGGTCATTAGGATCTTTTTGTACAGTTCTTCTGTGTATTCTTTTCACCTCTTCTTCTATTAAGTCCTTACCATTTCTCTTCTTTATCATGCCCATTCTTGCATGAAATGTTCCCTTGATAGCTCCAGTTCTCTTGAAGAGATCTCTAGGCTTTCACATTCTATTGTTTTCCTATATTTCCTTGCATTGTTCATTGAAGAAGGCCTTCTTGTCTCTCCTTGCTATTCTCTGAAAATCTGCATTCAGTTTGTATATCTTTCCCTTTTTCCCTCGCTTTTCACTTCTCTTTTTTCCTCAGTTATTTGTAAAGCCTTCTCAAACAACCACTTTGCATTCTTGCATTTTTTTTTTAGAGTGATAGTTTTGGGCACTGCCTCCTGTACAATGTTATGAACCTCCATCCATAGATCTTTAGGCATTCTGTGTACTAGATCTAGTCCCTTGAATCTATTCATCACCTCTACTGAATAATCATATGGGATTTTATTCAGATCATTCCTGAATGGCCTAGTGGTTTTCCCTACTTTCTTCAATTTAAGCCTGAATTTTGCAGTAAGGGTGCCATGATCTGAGCCACAGTAATCTCCAGGTCTTGTTTTTGCTGTCTGTATAGAGTTTCTCCATCTTTGGACTCAAAGAACATAATCCATCTGATTTTGATATTGACCGTCTGGTGATGCTCACGTGCAGAGTCATCTCTTGTATTGTTGGAAGAGGGTGCTTTCTATGACTAGCATGTTCTCTTGACTAAACTCTGTTAGCTTTTGTCCGGCTTCACTTTGTACTCCAAGTCCAAACTTGCCTGTTATTCCAGGTATTTCTTGACTTCCTACTTTTGCATTCCAACCCCTATGTTGAAACGGACATCTTTTTTTTGGTGTTAGTTCTAGAAGGTGTTGTAGGTATTCATAGAACAGATCCACTTCAGCTTCTTCAGTATCAGTGGCTGGGGCATATACTTGGATTACTATGATGCTAAATTGTTTGTCTTGGAAATGAATCGAGATCATTCTGTCATTTTTGAGATTGAACCCAAGTACCATATTTCAGACTCTTTTGTTGACTATTTTCTTGTCTACTCTATTTCTTCTAACAGATTCTTTCCCACAGTAGTAGATAATGGTCATCTTTATTAACTTCACCCATTCCTGTCATTTTATTTCACTGATTCCTAAGATTAACATCTTAGGATGTTCAATCTTGCCATCTCTGCTTGACCATGTTCAATTTACCTTGATTCATGGAGCTAACATTCCAGGTTCCTATGCAGTGTTGTTCTTTACAGCATCAGACTTCCCCAGAATTTGGGAAAGATGAACAAAGCCAAATTTTCATTCATGCATTCCCAGATTAACCTTTATATGTAACCCATCACAAATGGAATTTTAAAACTCAGAGATTTTAAAAAATGAGTAGTATGCTGTTGTATAAACTATATTAATGTTATATTAAAACTGTAACTGAAACAAAGCATAGAAATAAGACCTATAAATATAAACAATTAGATTGAATACACCTAGAAAACAAAACTTGGTAAGAATCTGTTCTGAAAGGATAACATCTGTCCTAGCATAAGTTGATAATTAACGAAAGATTTAAACAAAAACTAAGTGCTTTCAATTCAGTTCACAGGTATCTAGTACCAACTTTCCCACTATTAACTTATTCATTAAAAAATATATAAGTTCTTCAGACTTATGGACATGGGAGGGAGGAGGGGGTTAGACAAATGAAAAGAGTATCATGATAATATATGCACTACCATATGCAAAATAGATATCCAATGGGAATTTGCTGTATGACTCAGGGAACTCAGACCAGTGTTCTGTGACAATCTAGAAGGGTGGGATGGGTTAAGATGTTGGGGGGAGGTTCAAGAGGGAGAGGACATATGTATACCTATGGCTGAATCATGTTGGCTTTCTAAGGCCCACTTGACTTCACATTCCAGGATGTCTGGCTCTAGGTCAGTGATCCCACCATCGTGATTATCTGGGACATGAAGATCTTTTTTGTACAGTTCTTCTGTGTATTCTTGCCACCTCTTCTTGACATCTTCTGCTTCTGTTAGGTCCATACCTTTTCTGTCCTTTATCGAGCCCATCTTTGCATGATATGTTCCCTTGTTATCTCTAATTTTCTTGAAGAGATCTCTAGTCTTTCCCATTCCGTTGTTTCCCTCTATTTCTTTGCATTAATCCTTGAAGAAGGCTTTCTTATCTCTTCTTGCTATTCTTTGGAAATCTGCATTCAGATGCTTATATCTTTCCTTTTCTCCTTTGCTTTTTGCTTCTCTTCTTTTCATAGCTATTTGTAAGGCCTCCCCAGACAGCCATTTTGCTTTTTTGCATTTATTTTCCATGGAGGAACCAAATGAACCAGAGATCAAATTGGCAACATCCGCTGGATCATGGAAAAAGCAAGAGAGTTCCAGAAAAACATCTATTTCTGCTTTATTGACTATACCAAAGCCTTTGACTGTGTGGAACACAATAAACTGTGGGAATCACAATAAACTATGGGAAATTCTGAAAGAGATGGGAATACCAGACCATCTGATCTGCCTCTTGAGAAATCTGTATGCAGGTCAGGAAGCAACAGTTAGAACTGGACATGGAACAACAGACTGGTTCCAAATAGGAAAAGGAGTACGTCAAGGCTGTATACTGTCACCCTGTTTATTTAACTTACATGCACAGTACATCATGAGAATCGATGGACTGGAAGAAACACAAGCTGGAATCAAGATTGCCGGGAGAAATATCAATAACCTCAAATATGCAGATGACATCACCCTTATGGCAGAAAGTGAAGAGGAACTCAAAAGCCTCTTGATGAAGGTGAAAGAGGAGAGTGAAAAAGTTGGCTTAAAGCTCAACATTCAGAAAAGGAAGATCACGGCATCCGGTCCCATCACTTCACGGGAAATAGATGGCGAAACAGTGGAAACAGTGTCAGACTTTATTTTTCGGGGCTCCAAAATCACTGCAGATGGTGACTGCAACCATGAAATTAAAAGACGCTTACTCCTTGGAAGGAAAGTTATGAACAACCTAGATAGCATATTCAAAAGCAGAGACATTACTTTGCCAACAAAGGTTCGTCTAGTCAAGGCTATGGTTTTTCCTTTGGTCATGTATGGATGTGAGAGTTGGACTGTGAAGAAGGCTGAACGCCGAAGAATTGATGCTTTTGAACTGTGGTGTTGGAGAAGACTCTTGAGAGTCCCTTGGACTGCAAGGAGATCCAACCAGTCCATTCTGAAGATCAGCCCTGGGATTTCTTTGGAAGGAATGATGCTAAAGCTGAAACTCCAGTACCTTGGCCACCTCATGCGAAGAGTTGACTCATTGGAAAAGACTCTGATGCTGGGAGGGATTGGGGGCAGGAGGAAAAGGGGACGACAGAGGATGAGATGGCTGGATGGCATCACTGACTCTATGGACGTGAGTCTGAGTGAACTCGGAGTTGGTGATGGACAGGGAGGCCTGGCGTGCTATGATTCATGGGGTCGCAAAGAGTCGGATACAACTAAGCGACTGAACTGAACTAAATGGCAGAAACCAACACAACATTGTGAAGCAATTATTCCTCAATTAAAAATAAATTATTTTTTTAATTAAGTTCTTATTATTATTACTCCAGAATACTTCTACATCATAGCTCACAAAGGTGAGTAAAATACAGTCTCTATTTGCAAAAAACTCATAATAAGACAAATGACAGTTAAATCAATAATTATGTCACAAAATGGAAAGAGAAATAATACAGTCTATAGAGAGAAAAGAGAAGGGGCAGCTTTGCAGGAAGTTTCATGAAAGACTGAGTCTACTAATAAGTGTTGCAAGGAAAACATACTTGGAAATATTCCAAACTCATTGCAGTGCTGGTTCCAAATTAGATGATCACATAAATCCTTGCTGCCCTGAACAGTACTAAATTAAAAAGACTTGCATATAGTAAATATTTGGTAGTGAGGTTGGGTAGGGTTAGAGGTTTAGATTGCAAGTAATTGTAGATAAAATCCTCACTTGTCACCTGCTTCACCTCTTTCATTGTCTTGCTACATGTAGCCTTACTATCTTACTACCTGTAGCCAAGAAATGCTAACGAAACTGATAATCTATCAACTTTCAAGAACATTTGGTTCTAAGAGAAACAAAACATATTAAAGGAAAAATAATAAACACATATTTCTGCTTAATTTTTTTTTAAATTCCTCTTAGTTTGGTCACTAAGTTTGCTTTACCAGCGCTTGTTAAATTTCTATAAGTCCTAACAAAGATGAATTGTATATTTAGACTAGATTTATGGCTTCTCTCCCAACTAATTTCTCTATGGGAGTTTGAACCTGAACCTTTAATCATAAACAAGTGAGGTGGATGATAAAAATTAAAGAAATGAAGAATTTCAGAACTAAATATAATCATTAATGTATTCTTTTGATCCAAAAGAACTTAAGCCATAAAGAGATATTGATACATTAAAAACAATTATTTTGAAAATACAAGAAAAAAAGAACTCAAAAAATCTTGGTATTGAATGGTGACATATAACAAGCATAATTTTCATTAGGTTTTAATCTCAGGTAAACAGTGTTTCTTTTTACCACAGCCCATCCCACAATTATTGCTGTACATAGCAAAATACACACATGCAGTGGCATTTTTCCCTGTAAAATCTCACTTGATCATTTCACCTGTATCCAGTGGAATATCAGAGGCTCGGATGACCAAGTTTATAGTGTCAGATCTACATCTTACAAACTGTGTCACCTTATATTAATTATTTACCCTTTCTAAACCTCAGTATTTTCAATTATTCAAAGTTAATAGTCTTTCCTACACCAAAAATTTGTGGACAGCATTAAATGAGGTAATCAGTATGAATGCACTTTGAAAACCCAGAGATATTATGCAAAAGAGAGTAATGGCTTATTTTCATGAAGGCTTTTGACTATAGTCTCTCAGAGGCTTGACTGTGCCCTACAGAGTCAGATAATATGAAATAGAATGTGTTTTACATGTACAACATACTTAAAGAAAGAAACAAACACACACAAATATAGTATCACCATGAATTTATGATAATAAGTGATAAACTGCTTTCTTCCTACTGGAGTATTCTCTGCTGGTAATAATGTAAAGATACATTAGCTGTTCAGAGCTGAAAAATTTTAATTTAATATATGATTATAATAGTAATGGCACATGATAACTCATTAGTGCTCACTTAGTGTATGCTAATGATAATGCATTAAATAATATCTCCATAATGGCAGTGCATTTAAACTGCCCCCTCCCTCAGATGTGCCATATCTCTTCTCCCAGAGCTAAAGATTCAAAGAACTAAAGATTTAAGCCCATTAAACAATGATCAGATTGTACATGATACTATTAAATAACCTCAAGGCAAGTGAGCTTTCAGATGCTAAGGCATACAAGAATATTCACCCAGTGTCAAGGGGTATGTATTCCAAATAATGTTTTCATTTTCACAGTGTCTCTATACCATACCATTGTTGCTGAGGCCTGAGAAGTAACTCTAATGTGATAGAATTCGGGTTTGCAGTAAAAAAAAAAAAAAAAGAAGAGAAGAAAAGTTAGCAGCTGTTTAACTCCAGGAAACTTTATTTATTTAAGTACCCTTCAGATAACATCATCTGGTAATTGGGTACTGTGTATTCACATTTATACCTGGTCATAAGTTGAGTTTATTCACTTTACTAGAGATTATCAATATGTGAAACAGTCATTAGCTCTGCAAATAAAAATTGAGACTGACTACCCAAAATCAAAAATCAGGATCCAGAGTCAGAGAGATGGCCAGCTTGACTAGAAACATCTGCTCTTGAAAAATTCATCCTATCTTATTTGGTTTATGCTCTATTTAGCCAAGTTGTAATAAAAGCCACTAAAAGATCTGAGAATAATATTATTTGGTGCCTACAGTTGGGGAAGTACTGATATAATCACTGAGAATGATTTGAGCAATCAGGTAACACAGCATGTGCTCCATTGTACCATAACAGCATGCAAAGCATCAAAGCCCAAAGCCTACAAATTAGCCTACAGTGTATATATACCCTCAGAGCTCTGTTCAGGTCATAGATCAGAATCAAGACTTTTAGAAACAACTTCCAAATATGGATCCTATCATATTTGTGCCATTCACTGTGCCTACAGCCTTCAGTATTATCCAAATAAAGTAGAAATTATTGCTGATTTACCTGCTATTTTCTCATCATTAGAGTAGCACAAAGGGATAGAGGTGAGATTCCCATGGGAACCATATGCTGGTATTTCTTGCCTTTCATGAAGGAAAACACAATCACAGTTGCATCATCAGCACTTAGCTACTCATATAAGCAAGTGTAGGTGGACACCTATACTATGTGAAAATGACAAAAATGACCTACTAGCAACTGGACATGAACTCTGGGTTGTTTTTTTTCTTTTTCTGAGTTATAGTAAAGAAGTAAATTGAGTCATCTCTACTGCCTCATTCAGGCTGCTTAGTTACCAAAGAATCTATCAATTTTAGAAGAGATTGTCCAGGATAAGGTCAGAGACTGCCTGAATCTTCCAAACATTTTATTACCTAAATCTTTCCTTGAAAAATACCAAATGAAACTTTCAAATTAGGGTAATTCTGTATTAACAGTCCTGAACTGAAAAAAGACAGATGTCAATAAAATGAAATTAAAGAGGAAATTCTAAAGATTAGGGAGAATTGGTTCAAAAAACAAACAAATGAAAAGCCTATCAAGCATAAACTGCTGATTTACACAATAATACGTAAAACATTTAGAAAAATCGCACTATATATGCTGATCCAAACGGTGAAGCTTTTACCTCTGTTGCTAATCTCCTGCTTTGTATAGCCAAACTAACTGATGGCTCCAGGCCTTGAACCTCTGGATCCATTGTCATGTTTACATGGAAGTAACTCTTCTCATGAGCTAGTAGCAACCAATGAAAGCATGACAGGGGTATAAACAGAGATCTGTTACTGAGAAATGCAGGACTTTTCCACTGGGCAACTTTACCTCAAGGACTCTGCTGCAGTCTTTTTACCCTATCTCTTTCTTTACTTGTCTCCTTCATGAGTGCCTGATCTACATCAAGATCTGAAAGCTCTCTCATTGTATTATCCAACTTTTTCCCCTTGACACCTCAAAGGCATTTCTCCCAATAAAACTATCGTATATCCAATTCCATCTTGGTATCTTCTCAGAGGACCCTAACACAAGTACATCCAAGAGAGGTCTAATAAACTAGGCAATAATATGCGGTTTAGAGACTGGCTCACTCAAAACCCAGTGGGAAAAGAGAATGCTAACTCGAGTATTATATGGGATAAAAATACTCCCCTGGCACAAGCCAAACTGATAAATTTCACTGGCGATGACATGGCAAAATGTCCCAGTGAAGGGGAATATTTCTGTAGGAACAATGATTCAGGCACTTCTAAAGACATGCAAAAATATGTTTATAAGAACAATGTAGTAGACCTGCTATTTAGTAAGCTGCATGAATGACCTGAAAAGGGTTAATGAGAAACTTGAAAGTTGTTAACAAAAAGTTAAAAGCCAAGGGTTAAAATCACAGAACCTCTGGCAGATTGATAGAGGTGTTTATCTCCTGAAGTGGAAGAGCAAACACTGCTGAGAAGCAGACACAGGATGTTAGAGTCACAGAGCTCCAGAGACATTTAAAAGCTCAGCAAAGGCATGTCTTTTATATTTAGGTTAGGACCCCAGGTACAGAAACCTAAGAAATTAAAATGCAGAGGGATATCTATATGAATTCCCTTGAAAATATTTACTCTCCAGATTCCCAAATCCCCAAAACTTGCATCCTTTTCTATATATCCCACTCTATTCTAGAAGGACTATCACTTCTACTGAGTTAGAAAACGTTGTACAGACCTATCGCCTGCAAGATTACAGCCTCCATCCTCCCATCCCTCAGGAGTTGTTCCTGCCTTCTCTTCTGGCTGTGAGGTATATCAGATCAGATCAGATCAGTCACTCAGTCGTGTCCGACTCTTTGCGATCCCATGAATCGCAGCATGCCAGGCCTCCCTGTCCATCACCAACTCCCGGAGTTCACTCAGACTCACGTCCATTGAGTCAGTGATGCCATCCAGCCATCTCATCCTCTGTCGTCTCCTTCTCTTCCTGCCCCCAATCCCTCCCAGCATCAGAGACTTTTCCAATGAGTCAACTCTTCACATGAGGTGGCCAAAGTACTGGAGTTTCAGCTTTAGCATCATTCCTTTCAAAGAAATCCCAGGGCGGATCTCCTTCAAAATGGACTGGTTGGATCTCCTTGCAGTCCAAGGGACTCTCAAGAGTCTTCTCCAACACCACAGTTCAAAAGCATCAATTCTTCGGCACTCAGCCTTCTTCACAGTCCAACTCTCACATTCATACATGACCACAGGAAAAATCATAGCCTTGACTAGACGGACCTTTGTTGGCAAAGTAATGTCTCTGCTTTTGAATATGCTATCTAGGTTGGTCATAACTTTCCTTCCAAGGAGTAAGCGTCTTTTAATTTCATGGTTGCAGTCACCATCTGCAGTGATTTTGGAGCCAAGAAAAATAAATCTGACACTGTTTCCACTGTTTGCCCATCTATTTCCCATGAAGTGGTGGGACCGGATGCCATGATCTTCGTTTTCTGAATGTTGAGCTTTAAGCCAACTTTTTCACTCTCCTCTTTCACCTTCATCAAGAGGCTTTTGAGTTCCTCTTCACGTTCTGCCATAAGGGTGGTGTCATCTGCATATCTGAGGTTACTGATATTTCTCCCCGCAATCTTGATTCCAGCTTGTGTTTCTTCCAGTCCAGCGTTTCTCATGATGTACTCTGCATAGAAGTTAAATAAACAGGGTGACAATATACAGCCTTGACGTACTCCTTTTCCTATTTGGAACCAGTCTGTTGTTCCATGTCCAGTTCTAACTGTTGCTTCCTGACCTGCATACAAATTTCTCAAGAGGCAGATCAGGTGGTCTGGTATTCCCATCTCTTTCAGAATTTTCCCCAGTTTATTGTGATCCACACAGTCAAAGGCTTTGGCATAGTCAATAAAGCAGAAATAGATGTTTTTCTGGAACTCTCTTGCTTTTTCTATGATCCAGCAGATGTTGGCAATTTGATCTCTGGTTCCTCTGCCTCTTCTAAAACCAGCTTGAACATCAGGAAGTTCACAGTTCACATATTGCTGAAGCCTGGCTTGTAGAATTTTGAGCATTACTTTACTAGCATGTGAGATGAGTGCAATTGTGCAGTAGTTTGAGCATTCTTTGGCATTGGCTTTCTTTGGGATTGGAATGAATGTGAGGTATATACCTAGGGTTAAATTTCAAGATAACCTGTGTAGGTATGTGCTGAGCCAGATAAGAGAGAGAGAGAGAGAGAACAGTTTATACTCTGAAGGAGTTGTAAAATTAGCTAGCTTATACCATCAGGAATAAGGATAATACTCCTGGGATTGGATTTTGAAGGTGCCTAGTTTACCAGAATATAAAATGAGATAAGCAAGAACTCATTGACTTAGTGGTACTTTCTGGGGACATAGATTTAACACTCTTGCAAGAACCCCAAAGGATGGGGCAAATTCATGGCTAGTGTGGTTCTTAAAAACCTGGAGAAAGCAAAGGCTTATTACAGAGAAAGAAATACAAAGTCTCAGAGAAGTAGGCAGGCTGGAAATACTATATTATGAGAGGCCAGAAGACTTAGCCAAGGATAGTGCTTTCCAGGAATGCACTGGTAAAAAGGATACTAGCATCACTAGTAATTTCAGTTTTAGCTGTCCTCTGAAGACCAGAGACGGTGGTAGGAGAGATAGTCACATAGTTGTGTTTATTAATATCCATGAGGATAACAGGGCCCTGAAGTAACAGAGAGCAAGGGACACAACTTTACTGCCAGAAGCCCAGTTAAAATAGCTACCACTAATACAGAGGGGTAGTCAACTGGGACTTACCTACAGGACTTGTAGTGATGGTTGATGGAACATGGTGTCCCTAGTAGCAATAGACAAATAGCCAACAAGGGTATTGATCAACATCTATAAGTTGAAAGACAGAATAAATGAATGTAAGTCTAAGGGAGGTTGTCCCAGTAGAAAGTCAAGATATTTTGAGTCATCTCCAAACATATTTTTGGAACTTTGCTGCAGTGTAAAGCTATTCTTACTTAATTTTCCTTTCTTTCTCTTCTCCTTCATAGATGTCAGGTATGCAATGTGGTCTAAAAGTTTATCATGTCATCTCTGGCTCCCTCTCCTCTATCCTCAGGCATTTCCTACAATAAATTTTTGCATAATTTACCCTGGCTTGGTATCTGTTTTTGAAGGACCTGAGCTAACTTTCTTCTCAAACACTGACTAGAACTGGCTTATGGCTAAATAGTGGCCACAAAATAACAAAAATGCCACAGTTCTTTGAAGTTCCTCCCACCAACAGATGGAGTCTATTTTCCTACCACTTGACTCTGACTTAGCCTCATGACTTTCTTTGGCCAAATGAGTGTAGCATAAATAATGTTTTGACAAGTATGAGCCTGGGATTCAATAAATTTTGCAAGTTTCTTCTTCTATTCTGGTCACCCAAACACTGACATCGTACAAAGAAGCCTGAGACCAGAAGTATCTTTCCTTGTGGAACACCTTGATGAAGAATTGTCTGAGGAAATACATTGTGGGAAATGTAAAACTCAATTATATCACATCATTAGAAACAGAAGGTGCGGGGGGGGGGGGGGCGGGCGATCCTAAGATGGCAGAGGAATAGGATGGGGAGACCACTTTCTCCCCTACAAATTCGTTGAAAGATCATTTGAATGCTGAGCAAATACCACAAAACAACTTCTGAACACTGGCAGAGGACACCAGGCACCCAAAAAAGAAGCCCATTGTCTTTGAAAGGAGGTAGAACAAAATATAAAAGATAAAAGGAGAGACAAAAGAGTTAGGAATCGAGACCTGTCCTGGAGAGAGAGACGTAATGAGGAGAAGTTTCCAAACACCAGGAAACCCTCTCACCAGCGGCTATGTGGGGAGTTTTGGAATCTCAGAAGACAACAAAACCAGGAAGAAAAAAATAAATAAATAAAACCCACAGATTACATGCCTAACTGCAAATACAGGCAGTAAAGTAGCCCAGGGCTTGTGTCTGCCACCAGCAAATGGGGGCTGAACAGGGAGGTGTGGGCTGCATTGCTTAGGGTAAGGACCTGACCTGAATGCCCTGAGGGCAATCTGAGGGAGCTAATGTGAGATAGCAACCCAAACCTTGGGATAGCCCCAGTTCAGTTCAGTTCAGTCGCGCAGTCATGTCCGACTCTTTGCGACCCCATGAATCGCAGCACACCAGGCCTCCCTGTCCATCACCAACCCCCGGAGTCCATTCAAACTCACATCTATCGAGTCACTGATGCCATCCAGGCATCTCATCCTCTGTCGTCTGCTTCTCCTCTTGCCCCCAATCCCTCCCAGCATCAGGGTCTTTTCCAATGAGTCAACTCTTCGCATGAGGTGGCCAAAGTACTGGAGTCTCAGCTTTAGCATCAGTCCTTCCAAAGAAATCCAAGGGTTGATCTCCTACAGAATGGACTGGTTGGATCTCCTTGCAGTCCAAGGGACTCTCAAGAGTCTTCTCCAACACCACAGTTCAAAAGCATCAATTCTTCAGTGTTCAGCTTTCTTCACAGTCCAACTCTCACATCCACACATGACCACTGCAAAAACCATAGCCTTGACTAGACAAACCTTTGTTGGCAAAGTAATGTCTCTGCTTTTGAATATGCTATCTAGGTTGGACATAACTTTCCTTCCAAGAAGTAAGCGTCTTTTAATTTCATGGCTGCAGTCACCATCTGCAGTGATTTTGGAGCCCCGAAAAATAAAGTCTGACACTGTTTCCACTGTTTCCCCATCTATTTCCCATGAAGTGATGGGACCAGATGCCATGATCTTCGTTTTCTGAATGCTGAGCTTTAAGCCAACTTTTTCACTCTCCTCTTTCACCTTCATCAAGAGGCTTTTGAGTTCTTCTTCACGTTCTGCCATAAGGGTGGTGTCATCCACATATCTGAGGTTATTGATATTTCTCCCAGCAATCTTGATTCCAGCTTGTGCTTCTTCCAGTCCAGCGTTTCTCATGATGTACTCTGCATATAAGTTAAATAAGCATGGTGACAATATACAGCCTTGACGTACTCCTTTTCCTATTTGGAACCAGTCTGTTGTTCCATGTCCAGTTCTAACTGTTGCTTCCTGACCTGCACACAAATTTCTCAAGAGGCAGGTCAGGTGGTATGGTATGGTATTCCCATCTCTTTCAGAATTTTCCACAGTTTATTGTGATCCACACAGTCAAAGGATTTGGTATAGTAAATAAAGCAGAAATAGATATTTTTCTGGAACTCTCTTGCTTTTTCCATGATCCAGCGGATGTTGGCAATTTGGTCTCTGGCTCCTCTGACTTTTCTAAAACCAGCTTGAACATCTGGAAGTTCACGGTTCTCGTATTGCTGAAGCCTGTCTTGGAGAATTTTGAGCATTACTTTACTAGCATGGGATAGCCTAAGAGATAAAGAGGAAAAAAAAAAAAAAGGAGGATAGAGAGAGAGAACTTTCCCACAAAAATCTCTAGCATAAGGCACTGCCTAAAAAAAAAAAAAAAAAAAAAGGCAAAATGGATACCTGAAGAGGCCTTACAAACAGCTGTGAAAAGAAGACAAACAAAAAGCAAAGGAGAAAAAGAAAGATATACTCATTTGAATGCAGAGTTCCAAAGAATAATAAGAAGGGATAAGAAAGCCTTCCTCAGCAATCAATGCAAAGAAGTAGAGGAAAACAACAGACTTGGAAAGACTAGAGATCACATCAAGAAAATTAACGATATCAATGGAAAATTTCATGCAAAGATGGGCTCGATAAAGGACAGAAATGGTATGGACCTAACAGAAGCAGAAGATATTAAGAAGAGGTGACAAGAATACACAAAAGAACTATACAAAGAAGATCTTCACTGCACAGATAATCATGTAGGTGTGATCATTCACACTCACCTAGAACCAGACATCCTGGAATGTGAAGTCAAGCGAGCCTCAGGAAGCATCACTATGAACAAAGCTAGTGGAGGTGATGGAATTCCATTTGAGCTATTTCAAATCTTAAAATATAATGCTGTGAAAGTACTACACTCAAAATGTCAGAAAATTTGGAAAACTCAGCAGTGCCCACAGGACTGGAAAAGGTCAGTTTTCATTCCAATTCCAAAGAAAGGCAATGCTAAAGAATGCTCAAACTGCCGCACAACTGCACTCATCTCACACGCTAGTGAAGTAATGCTCAAAATTCTCCAAGCCAGGCTTCAGCAATACGGGGACCATTAAATTCCAGCTGTTCAAGCTCGTTTTAGAAAAGGAAGAGGAACCAGAGATCAAACTGACAACATCCGCCATATCATCGAAAAAGCAACAGAGTTTCAGAATAACATCCATTTCTCCTTTAGTGACTATGCCAAAGCCTTTGACTGTGTAGATCACAATAAACTGTGGAAAATTCTGAAAGTGATGGGAATACCAGACCACCTGACCTGCCTCTTGAGAAACCTGTATGTAGGTCAGGTAGCAACAGGTAGAACTGGACATGGAACAACAGACTAGCTCCAAATAGGAAAAGGAGTCCGTCAAGGCTGTATATTGTCACCATGCTTATTTAACTTATATGCAGAGTACATCATGAGAAACGCTGGACTGGATGAAGCACAAGCTGGAATCAAGATTGATGAGAAAAATATAAATAACCTCAGATATGCAGATGACACCACCTTTACGGCAGAAAGTGAAGAAGAACTAAAAAGCCTCTTGATGAAAGTGAAAGTGAAGAGTGAAAAAGTTGGCTTAAAGCTCAACATTCAGAAAACTAAGATCATGGCATCTGGTCCCATCACTTCATGGCAGATAGATGGGGAAACAGTAGAAACAGTGGCTGACCTTGTTTTGGGGGGCTCCAAAATCACTGCAGATGGTGATTTCAGCCATAAAATTAAAAGACACTTACTCCTTGGAAGGAAAGTTATGACCAACCTAGATGGCATATTAAAAAACAGAGACATTACTTTGTCCACAAAGGTCCCTCTATTCAAGGTTATGTTTTTTCCG
Source organism: Bos javanicus (assembly GCF_032452875.1). NCBI lineage: Eukaryota > Metazoa > Chordata > Mammalia > Artiodactyla > Bovidae > Bos > Bos javanicus. Next base: position 50,290,675 of record NC_083897.1, read on the forward strand.
TGGTCATGTATGGATGTGAGAGTTGGACTATAAAGAAAGCTGAGTGCCGAATAATTGATGCTTTTGAACTGTGGTGTTGGAGAAGACTCTTGAGAGTCCCTTGGACTGCAAGGAGATCCAACCAGTCCATCCTCAAGGAGATCAGGGTGTTCTTTGGAAGGACTGATGTTGAAGCTGAAACTCCAATAATTTGGCCACCTGATACTAAGGGCTGACTCATTTGAAAAGACCCTGATTCTGGGAAAGATTGAGGGCAGGAGGAGAAGGGGATGACAGAGGATGAGAGGGTTGGATGACATCAGTGACTCAATGGACATGAGTTTGAGTAAACTTCGGGAGTTGGTGATGGACAGGGAGTTCTGGTGTGCTGCAGTTCATGGGGTGCCAAAGAGTCAGACACGACTGAGCAACTCAAATGAACTGAACTGCAGAGGAACCTGGAGCCTGTGCAGTGTAGACCAGGAAAGCACACATGCCATGAGCTTGGGCAAACCCAGTGTGTCCCAGACACTGAGAGCACTCCCACACACACCAGTGATATTTGCTTGCAGTGTTCCTCCCACCCCACAGCACAGTTGAGCTGGTGAGCCTAAATAAATGACCACCTTCTCTCCCTTGTGTCAGGGTGGAAGTTAGATACTGAAGAGACTTTCGAACAGATGAAGCCAATATAAACAAAGAAGAGGGAACTGCTTTGGAAGTGACAGGTGCAACAGATTAAAACTCTGAAGTTAGCCTTGGCTACATTTGAAGGGAACTATAGATCTTGAGAAGAAGTATAAGCTGGAACAAGGAACTATCTGAAACTGGACTGACCCCACACTGCCCTCAACAGCTCTGGAGTAATTGCTAGATGTATTTTACTAATATTATTTTTAAATTTTGTTTTATTTTTAATCTTTTTATTACTCCTTTAATTGCAATTTGTAAAACCTATTACCTTGCAAAAAAAAGACCCTATTTTTAAAGCAAATTTCATATATATATATATATATATTTATAACATTTGCGATGTTTGTTTTTTTTTTTAATATTGTATTTTTGAGAGTCAACCTCTACCCTGTATTTTTAATCTTTGCTTTTTGGTATTTTTTTTTTTTATCAATTCTATACCTTTAAGAATCCAATCTTCAGTACCCATTTTTACTTGGGAGTGTGATTCCTGGCTTGATTGCTATCTCCCCTTTTGACTCTCTGCTTTCTCCCCCAGGTCACCTCTATCTCCTCCCTCTACCTTCTGTTGTCTACTTAACTTTGTGGGTCTCTATGGATGTTCTGGGCTGTGTAGAACACTTAGGGAACTGATCAGAGGCTAGATTGATCTCCCACCTTTGGACTCCCCCTCCTCTCCTCCTGGTCACCTCTATCTCAGGCTTCCCTCTTCCCTTCAATATGGAACTCTGTGAAACTCTCTGACTGTTCCAGACTGTGGAGAGCACATAAGGAATTGATTACTGGCAGGACTGCTCTCTCCCCTTTAGATCCCCCTCTTCTCCTGGTTACCTCTATCTCCCTCCTTCCTCTTCTCTTCTCTATGTAACTCTTGAACTTCTCTGGGTGCCCCCCACTGTGGAAAATCTTTACACCACTAACCTAATGTTTTATCATCTGAAGCTACTGTAAGAATAAGACTGAAAGCCACAAGCAGGAGGCTTAAATCCAAAACTTGAGAATGCCAGAAAACTCCTGACTCCAAGGAACATTAAGTGACAGGAGCTCATCCAAAAGCCTCCATACCTACACTGAAACCAAGCTCCACCCAAGAGCCAACAAGTTTCAGAGCAAGACATACCAAGCTAATTCTCCAACAACACAAGAATATAAACCTCAGCACAAAATACAGGAGGCCAAAAGTCACACCAAACCGATAGATACCTCAAAACTCACCACTGGACACTTCATTGCACTCCAGAGAGAAGAGATCCAGCTCCACCCACCAGAACACTGACACAAGCTTCCCTAATCAGGAACCTTGACAAGCCACTCATCCAACCCCACCCACAGGAAGGAACCTCCACAATAAAGAGGAACCACAAACTGCCAGAATACAGAAAGGCCACCCCAAACACAGCAACCTAAGAAAGATGAAAAGGCAGAGAAATATTCATCAGGTAAAGGAACATGATAAAAGCCCACTGAACCAATCTGAAGAGGAAGAGATAGGGAGTCTACCTGAAAAAGAATTCAGAATAATGATAGTAAAAATTATCCAAAATCTTGAAAACAAAACGGAGTTACAGATAAATAGTCTGGAGACAAGTATTGAGAACATGCAAGAAAAGTTTAACAAGGACCAAGAAGAAATAAACAAAAGTCAATCAATACGAAAAACCAATAACTTAGATCAAAAGCACTCTGGATGCAACCAACAGTAGAATAACTGAGGCACAAGATAGGATAAGTGAGGGGGGAAGATAGAATGGTGGAAATAACTGAAGCAGAAGGGAAAAAAGTAAAAAGAATTAAAAGATATGAGGACAACCTCAGAGACCTCTGGGAAAAGGTTAAACACCCCAACATTCAAATCATGGGAGGCCCAGAAGAAGAAGACAAAAAGAAAGGCCAAGAGAAAATAATTGAGAAGATAATAGTTGAAAACTTTCCTAAAATGGGGAAGGAAATAGCCACCCAAGTCCAAGAAACCCAGAGAGTCCCAAACATGATAAACCCAAGGCAAAACGCCCCAAGACACATATTAATCAAACTAACAAAGATCAAACACAAGGAACAATTATTAAAAGCAGCAAGGGAAAAACAACAAATAACACACAAGGGCATCCCCATAAGGATGACAGCTGATCTTTCAAAAGAAACGCTTCAGAAGGGAATGGCAGGACATACTTAAAGTGAGGAAAGAGAAAAACCTACAATCCAGATTACTGTACCCAGCAAGGATCTCATTCAAATATGAAGGACAAATCAAAAGCTTTACAGACAAGCAAAAGCTGAGAGGATTCAGCACCACCAAACCAGCTCTTCAACAAATGCTGAAGGATCTTCTCTAGACAGGAAACACAGAAAAGGTTTATAAATTCAAACTCAAAACAACAAAGTAAATGGCAATGGGATCATACTTATCAGTAACTACCTTAAATGTAAATGGGTTGAATGCCCCAACCAAAAGACAAAGACTAGTTGAATGGATACAATAACAAGACCCCTATATATGCTGTCTACACGAGACCCACCTCAAACTTAGGGACACATACAGAATGAAGGTGAAGGGCTAGAAAAGGATATTTCATGTATATGGAGACCAAAAAAAGCAGGAGTAGCAATACTCATATCAGATAAAATAGACTTTGAAATAAAGGCCATGAAAAGAGAGAAAGAAGAACACTGCAAAATGATCAAAGGATCAATCCAAGAAGAAGATATAACAATTATAAATATATATGCACCTGACATAGGAGCACCGCAATATGTAAGATAAATGCTAACAAGTATGAAAGGGGAAATTAACAGTAACACTATAATAGTGGGAGACTTTAATACCCCACTCACACCTATGGATAAATCAACAAAACAGAAAATTAGCAAGAAAGCATAAACTTTAAATGATACAATGGTCAAGTTAGACCTAATTTATATCTATAGGATATCTCACCCCAAAACAATGAATTTCACCTTTTTCTCAAGTGCACATGGAACATTCTCCAGGATAGATCACATTCTGGGCCATAAATCTAGCCTTGGTAAATTCAAAAAAATGAAATCGTCTCATACATCTTTTCTGATCACAATGCAGTAAGATTAGATGTCAACTACAGTAAAAAAAAAAATTAAAAATACAAATATATGGAGGCTAAACAACACACTTCTGAATAATAAATCACGGAACAAACAAAAAAAAATCAAAATATGCACAGAAACGAATGAAAATGAAAACACAACAACCCAAAACCTATGCAATTCAGTGAAAGCAGTGCTAAGGGGAAGATTCATAGCAACATAAGCCTACCTTAAGAAACAGGAGAGAAATCTAATAAATAACCTAACTCTACACCTAAAGCAACTAGAAAAAGAAGAAATGAAGCACCCCAGGGTTAGTAGAAGGAAAGAAATCATATAAATTAGGGCAGAAATAAATGCAAAAGAATCAGAGGAGGCCATAGCCAAAATCAATAAAGCTAAAAGCTAGTTCTTTGAGAAGATAAATAAAATAGACAAACCATTAGCCAGACTCATCAAGAAAAAAAGGAGAAGAATCAAATCAACAAAATTACAAATGAAATGGAGAAACCACAAAAGACAACACAGAAATACAAAGGATCATAAGAGACTACTACCAGCAACTCTATGGCAATAAAATGGGCAACTTGGAAGAAATGGATAAATTCTTAGAAAAGTATAACTTTCCAAAACTGAATTGGGAAGAAATAGAAAATCTTAACAGACACTTCCCAAGCAAAGAAATCAAAATTGTAATCAGAAATCTTCCAACAAACAAAAGTCCAGGATCAGATGTCTTCACAGCTGAATTTTATCAGAAGTTTACAGAACAGCTAACACCTATGCTATTCAAACTCTTCCAGAAAATTGCAGAGGAAGGTAAACTGCCAAACTCATTCTATGAGGCCACTATCACCCTAATACCAAAACTAGACAAAGATGCCACAAAAAAAGAAAACTACAGGCCAATATCACTGATGAACATAGATGCAAAAATCCTTAACAAAATTCTAGAAAACAGAATCCAACAACATATTAAAAAGATCATACATCATGACCAAGTGGGCTTTATCCCAGGGATGTAAGAATTCTTCAGTATTTGCAAATCAATCAACGTGATACACCACATTAACAAATTGAAAGAAAGAAACCATATTATTATCTCAATAGTTAAAGAGAAAGCCTTTGACAAAATTCAATATCCATTTATGATAAAAACCCTCCAGAAAGCAGGAATAGAAGGAACATACCTCAACATAATAAAAGCCATATATGTTAAACCCACAGAAAACATTATCCTCATTGGTGAAAAATTGAAGGCATTTCCCCTAAAGTCAGGAGCAAGACAAGGGTGCCCACTCTCACCACTAATATTCAACAGAGTTTTGCAAGTTTTAGCCACAGCAGTCAGAGAAGAAAAAGAAATAAAAGGAATCCAGATTGGAAAAGAAGAAGTAAAACTCTCACTTTTTGCAGATGACATATCCTCTACATAAAAATCCCTAAAGACTCCACCAGAAAATTACTAGAGCTAATCAATGAATACAGTAAATTGGCAGGATATAAAATTAACACACAGAAATCACTTGCATTCCTATACACTATTAATGAGAAAACAGAAAGAGAAATTAAGGAAACAATTCCATTTACCACTGAAACGAAAAGAATGAAATACTTAGGAATATATCTACCCAAAGAAACAAAAGACCTATATATAGAAAACTATAAAACACTGATGAAAGAAATCAAAGATGGCACAAATAGATGGAGAAATGTACCATATTCATGGACGAGAAGAATCAATATAGTGAAAATGACTATACTACCCAAAACAATCTATAGATTCAATGCCACCCTATCAAGCTACCAACAGTATTTTTCACAGAACTAGAATAAATAATTTATCAACTTGTATGGAAATACAAAAAACCTTGAAAATCCAAAGCAATCTTGAGAAAGAAGAATGGAACTGGAAGGATCAACCTGTCTGACTTCAGGCTCTACTACAAAGCTACCGTCATCAAGACAGCATGGTACTGGCACAAAGACAGAAATATAGATCAGTGGAACAAAATAGAAAGCCCAGAGATAAATCCACGCACCTATGGACACCTTATCTTTGACAAAGGAGGCAAGAATATACAATGGAGAAAAGACAATCTCTTTAACAAGTGGTGCTGGGAAAACTGGTCAACCACTTGTAAAAGCATGAAACTAGAATACTTGCTAACACAATACCAAAAAAAAAAAAAAAAAGAAAAGAAAACTAAACTCAGAATGGATTAAAGATTTAAATGTTATAAGACCAGAAACTGTAAAACTCCTAGAGGAAAACAGACAAAACACTCTCTGACATAAATCACAGCAGGATCCTCTATGACTCACCTCCCAAAGTAATGGAAATAAAAGCAAAAATAAACAAATGGGACCTAATTAAACCTAACACTTTTACACAACGAAGGAAACTATAAGCAGGTGAAAAGACAGCCTTCAGAATGGGAGAAAATAATAGCAAATGAAGCAACTGACAAAGAATTAATCTCAAGAATATACAAACAGCCTCTGCAGCTCAATTCCAGAAAAACAAATGACCGAATCAAAAAATGGGCCAAATAACTAAATAGACATTTCTCCAAAGAAGACATACAGATGGCTAACAAACACATGAAAAGATGCTCAACATCACTCATTATCAGAGAAATGCAAATCAAAACCACAATGAGGTACCACCTCATGCCAATCAGAATGGCTGCTATCCAAAAGTCTACAAACAATAAATGCTGGAGAGGCTGAGGAGAAAAGGGAACCCTCTTACACTGTTTGTGGGAATGCAAACTAGTACAGCCACTATGGAGAACAGTGTGGAGATTTCTTAAAAACCTGGAAATAGAAGTGCCATATGACCCAGCAATCCCACTGCTGGGCATACACACTTAGGAAACCAGAATTGAAAGAGACATGTGTACCCCAACGTTCATGACAGCACTGTTTACAGTAGCCAGGACATGGAAGCAACCTAGATATCCATCGGCAGACGAATGGATAAGAAAGCTGTAGTACATTTACACAATGGAATATCATTCTGCTACTAAAAAGAATGCATTTGAATCAGTTCTAATGAGGTAGATGAAACTGGAGCCTATCATACACAGCAAAGTAAGTCAGAAAGAAAAAGAAAAACACCAGTATAGTATATTAACACATATATATGGAATTTAGAAAGATGGAAACGATGACCCTATATGCAAGACATCAAAAGAGACACAGACATAAAGAACAGACTTTTGGACTCTGTGGGAGAAGCCAAGGGTGGGATGATTTGAGAGAATATCATTGAAACATGTATATTAACATATGTGAAACAGATCACCAGTCCAGGTTCGATGCATGAGACAGGTTGCTCAGAGCTTGTGCATTGGGATGACCCTGAGGAATAGAATGGGGACGGAGATGGGAGGGAGGGTCAGGATGGGGAACACATGTACACCCATGGCTGATTCCTGTGAATGTATGGCAAAAACCACTACAATATTGTAAAGTAATTAGCCTCCAATTAAAATAAATAAATTAATTAATAAGCAGGGGGAAAAAAAGAAACAGAATTTATAAGGCCTTAAGGCTATGGTTTTTCCAGTGGTCATGTATGGATGTGAGAGTTGGACTGTGAAGAAAGCTGAGCACCAAAGAACTGATGCTTTTGAACTGCGGTGTTGGAGAAGACTCTTGAGAGTGCCTTCGACTGTAAGGAGATCCAACCAGTCCATTCTGAAGGAGATCAGCCCTGGGTGTTCTTTGGAAGGAATGATGCTAAAGCTGAAACTCCAGTACTTTGGCCACTTCATGCGAAGAGCTGACTCATTGGAAAAACTCTGATGCTGGGAGGCATTGGGAGCAGAAGGAGAAGGGGACGACAGAGGATGAGATGGCTGGATGGCATCACCGAATCGATGGACGTGAGTCTGAATGAACTCCGGGAGTTGGTGATGGACAGGGAGGCCTGGCGTGCTTTGATTCATGGGGTCACAAAGAGTCGGACACGACTGAGCGACTGAACTGAACCTGATTAATATATCCAACAGAAGACATTTTAGTCATCACAGCAACGTTACCACACCTCTGTCACAGGGAACATACATTAAGACAATAAAATTTGGGAATCCTTCAGTTTGTGGCATGAAGTTGGCAACCTGCTCAAAATGCACATGGAGTTAGTCATCCATTATGCCAGCAAAAATTAAATTTAAACTAATAGTAATACTAGTAACAATAATAACAATATTATTCTATTTCCAGCCATGAATTTCAGGAGAAACATTTTGCCAAATAACACATTTACCAAGAAAATCAATAAACTATAAAAAATGATAAAATTCCAAAACAGAATTTTTTTATGGCATAAGTTGCTGCTAGTCTACCAGGAACTAAAGGCTTAAAATCCCAGACAGAAAACTCATCCAGAAAAGACCAATTATTTGTACACTGCTTTCTGTATAAAGGCCCTACTCACTTTTTCATAAACTATGACAAAGTAAGAAACTGAGTAAATGGCAATGGCTAAGAGTCAAAGACAGAGAAGGCAATGGCACCCCACTCCAGTACTCTTGCCTGGAAAATCCCATGGGCGGAGGAGCCTGGTAGACTGCAGTCCATGAGGTTGCTAGGAGTCCGACACGACTGAGCAACTTTACTTTCACTTTTCACTTTCATGCATTGGAGAAGGAAATGGCAACCCACTCCAGTGTTCTTGCCTAGAGAATCCCAGGGACGGGGAGCCTGGTAGGCTGCCATCTATGGGGTCGCACAGAGTCGGACACTACTGAAGTGACTTAGCAGCAGCAGCAGCAAGAGTCAAAGATGTCATGATATCATGAGCTGGGGAGAAAAAAAACTAGAATCTGGATTTTCCAGAGCAAGTTTTATACCATGTTACTGGAGGCCACGCTTGAAAAGAAGAATCAGACAAAAGTAACATATGGATGAAATTTTCTAGAGCTGAGAAATAAGCCACAGATTTAAGGAGCTCATTGAATCTCAAGTAGTAAAAATACAAAGAAAACCACATCTAGTCATATCATAATAAAACATAAGAAGCAATGACGAGTTGAAAATACTAAAATCAGCCAGAGGTTATGAGAAGAAGGAGAAACATATTCACAAGAAAAAATATTGCTCTTAATACCTGACTTCTCAACAAACACACTAAATACCTGAATTCAAAACTTCTTCCGGAGACAAAAGGCTTGGCGCATACCAAATACCAAAATAGGGCTAGTGTCCCTGTGACCTAAGAGACAGTAACTGAAAAGAGAGGAGCAATGTAGCTGGAAAACCAGGCTAGAACTATATCATGCAAAAGCAAGGTTATATTGTATTGTATGGTATCATAGAGTATTGTATTATAAATACGCTGTCAGAGATTGGATGGAGGATGTGGCAGTGGGTAGAGAATGTGGAAAGTAAAGTAGACAGGCCAGTAGAGCAGAATCAGTTCAGTTCAGTTTAGTTCAGTCGCTCAAGTCGTGTCCGACTCTTTGTGACCCCATGAATCGCAGCATGCCAGGCCTCCTTGTCCATCACCAACTCCCAGAGTTCACTCACTCATGTCCATCGAGTCAGTGAGGCCATCCAGCCATCTCATCCTCTGTCGTCCCCTTCTCCTCCTGCCCCAAATCCCTCCCATCATCAGGGTCTTTTCCAATGAGTCAACTCTTCACATGAGGTGGCCAGAGTATTGGAGTTTCAGCTTCAGTATCAGTCCTTCCAATGAACACCCAGGACTGATCTTTAGAATTGACTGGCTGGATCTCCATCCAGTCCAAGGGGCTCTCAAGAGTCTTCTCCAACACCACAGTTCATAAGCATTAATTCTTTGGGTCTCAGCTTTCTTCACAGTCCAAATCTAACATCCATACATGACTACTGGAAAAACCATAGCCTTAACTAGATGGACCTTTGTTGGCAAAGTAATGTCTCTGCTTTTGAATATGCTTTCTAGTTTGGTCATAACTTTCCTTCCAAGGAGTAAGCAACTTCTAATTTCATGGCTGCAATCATCATCTGCAGTGATTTTGGAGCCCAAAAAATAAAGTCTGACACTGTTTCCACTGTTTCCCCATCTATTTCCCATGAAGTGGTGGGACCAGATGCCATGATCTTAGTTTTCTGAATATTGAGCTTTAAGCCAACTTTTTCACTCCCCTCTTTCACTTTTATCAAGAGGTTTTTAGTTCCTCTTTACTTTCTGCCATAAAGGTGGTGTCATCTGCATATCTGAGGTTATTGATATTTCTCCTGGCAATCTTGATTGCAGCTTGTGCTTCTTCCAGCCCAGCACTTCTCATGATATACTCGACATATAAGTTAAATAAGCAGGGTGACAATATACAGCCTTGACATACTCCTTTTTCTACTTGGAACCAGTCTGTTGTTCCATGTCTAGTTCTAACTGTTACTTCCTGACCTTGTATAGGTTTCACAAGAGGCAGCTCAGGTGGTCTGGGATTCCCATCTCTTTCAGAATTTTCCACAGTTTATTGTGATCCACACAGTCAAAGGCTTTGGCATAGTCAATAAAGCAGAAATAGATGTTTTTCTGGAACTCTTTCTTTTTCCATGATCCAGTGGATGTTGGCAATTTGATCTCTAGTTCCTCTGCCTTTTCTAAAACCAACGTGAACATCTGGAATTTCATGGTTCACATATTGGAGAATTTTGAGCATTACTTTACTAGCATGTGAGATGAGTGCAATTGTGTGGTAGTTTGAGCATTTTTTGGCATTGCCTTTCTTTGGGATTGGAATGAAAACTGTGCTTTTCTAGTCCTGTGGCCACTGATGAGTTTTCCAAATTTGCTGGCATATTGAGTGCAGCACTTTCACAGCATCATCTTTCAGGATTTGAAATAGTTCAACTGGAATTCCATCACCTCCACTAGCTTTCTTCATAGTGATGCTTTTTAAGGCCCACTTGACTTCACATTCCAGGATGTCTGGCTCTAGGTGAGTGATCACACCATCGTGATTATCTGGGTTGTGAAGATCTTTTTTGTACAGTTGTTCTGTGTATTCTTGCCATCTCTTCTTAATACCTTCTGCTTCTGCCCTTTATCGAGCCCATCTTTGTATGAAGTGTTCCCTTGGTATCTCTAATTTTCTTGAACAGATCTCTAGTCTTTCCCATTCTGTTGTTTTAATCTATTTCTTTGCATTGATCGTTGAGGAAAGCTTTCTTACCTCTGCTTGCTATTCTTTGGAACCCTGTATTCAGATGGTTATATCTTTCCTTTTCTCCTTTGCTTTTCGCTTCTCTTCTTTTCACAGCTATTTGTAAGACCTCCTCCAACAGCCATTTTGCTTTTTTGCATTTCTTTTTATCAGGGATGATCTTGATCCCTATCTCCTTACAATGTCACAAACCTCCATCCATAGTTCATCAGTCACTCTGTCTGTCAGATCTAGCCCCTTTAATCAATTTCTCACTTCTGCTGTATAATCATAAGGGATTTGATTTAGGTCATACCTGAATGGTCTAGCAGTTTTCCCTACTTTCTTCAATTTAAGTCTGAATTTGGCAATAAGGATTTCATGGTCTGAGCCACAGTCAGCTCCCAGTCTTGTTTTTGCTGACTGTATAGAGCTTCTGCATTTTTGGCTGCAAAGAATATAATCAATCTGATTTTGGTGTTGACCATCTGGTAATATCCATGTGTAGAGTCTTCTCTTGTGTTGTTGGAAGAGGGTATTTGTTATGACCAGTGTGTTCTCTTGGCAAAACTCTATTACTCTTTGCCCTGCTTCATTCCGTATTCCAAGGCCAAATTTGCCTGTTACTGCAGGTGTTTCTTGACTTCCTACTTTTGCATTCCAGTCCCTTGTAATGAAAAGGACATCTTTTTTGGGTGTTAGTTCTAAAAGGTCTTGTAGATCTTCATAGAACCGTTTAATTTCAGCTTCTTGACTTGCTAAAAATAAAACTGGTTTTCTTGTTTTCTGTCTTCCTTACCTTTAAGGTCACTTAAGTGATAGCAAGATTTTAATCTGGATCTTTATCTAAACACAATAAGAAGATTTTCAGAGTATTAACAGGATAGATGATTTTTGTTATGCCCAGCAGTTCTTCTCAGGTCTGATTTTCAAACCCATCCCCTTTGTCTGAATACATCTTGATTGATCAATACTCTACATAAAATGTGATAACCAGGGAGAATGGGGGGGGGGCGATAAATTGGGATTGATTGGGATTAATACATACACATTGCTATATACAAACCAGGTAACTAGTAAGCCTACTATATAGCACCAGAAACTCAGTACTCTGTAATGACTCATATGGGAAAATAATCTAAAGAAAGAGTGGATTATGTATATATATTGTGTGTATATATATATTATATATATGTACATGTATATACATAATATATATGTCTGTATATATATATATATAATAGTCATTTAATTGTATACCTAAAACTAACACAACATGTAAATCAACAATAATCCAGTAAAAATTATTTCAAAAATATGATATCCAGAACATGAATGCATGCTAAGTTGTTTCAGTCATGTCTGACTCTTTGCGACCCTATGAACTATAGCCCTCCAGGCTCCTCTGTCCATGGGATTCTCCAGGCAAGGATACTGGAGTAGTTTGCCATGCCCTCCTCCAGGGCATCTTCTCAACCTAGAGATTGAACTGCATCACATGTCCCCTGCATTGGCAAGCAGGCTCTTTACCACTAGCACCACCTGGGAAGGCCCCAAAGCAGGATCAGATCAGATCAGATAAGTCGCTAAGTCATGTCTGACTCGTTGCGACCCCACGAATCGCAGCACGCCAGGCCTCCCTGTCCATCACCAACTCCCGGAGTTCACTCACACTCATGTCCATTGAGTCAGTGATGCCATCCAGCCATCTCATCCTCTGTCGTCCCCTTCTCCTCCTGCCCCCAATCCCTCCCAGCATCAGGGTCTTTTCCAATGAGTCAACTCTTCTCATGAGATGGCCAAAGTACTGGAGTTTCAGCTTTAGCATCATTCCTTCCAAAGAAATCCCAGGGCTGATCTTCAGAATGGACTGGTTGGATCTCCTTGCAGTCCAAGGGACTCTCAAGAGTCTTCTCCAACACCACAGTTCAAAAGCATCAATTCTTTGGGTCTCAGCTTTCTTCACAGTCCAACTCTCACATCCATACATGAGCACAGGAAAAACCATAGCCTTGACTAGACGGACCTTTGTTGGCAAAGTAATGTCTCTGCTTTTCAATATGCTATCTAGGTTGGTCATAATTTTCCTTCCAAGGAGTAAGTGTCTTTTAATTTCATGGCTGCAATCACCATCTGCAGTGATTTTGGAGCCCAGAAAAATAAAGTCTGACACTGTTTCTACTGTTTCCCCATCTATTTCCCATGAAGTGATGGGACCGGATGCCATGATCTTTGTTTTCTGAATGTTGAGCTTTAAGCCAACTTTTTCACTCTCCGATTTCACCTTCATCAAGAGGCTTTTTAGTTCCTCTTCACTTTCTGCCATAAGGGTGGTGTCATCTGCATATCTGAGGTTATTGATATTTCTCCTGGCAACCTTGATTCCAGCTTGTGTTTCTTCCAGCCCAGCGTTTCTCATGATGTACTCTGCATATAAGTTAAATAAGCATGGTGACAATATACAGCCTTGATGTACTCCCTTTCCTATTTGGAACCAGTCTGTTGTTCCATGTCCAGTTCTATATGTTCTTCCTGACCTTCATAAAAATTTCTCAGGAGGCGGGTCAGGTGGTCTGGTATTCCCATCTCTTTCAGAATTTTCCACAGTTTATTTTGATCCACACAGTCAAAGGCTTTGGCATAGTCAATAAAGCAGAAATAGATGTTTTTCTGGAACTCTCTTGCTTTTTCCATGATCCAGTGGATGTTGGCAATTTGATCTCCGGTTCCTCTGCCTTTTCTAAAACCAGCTTGAACATCAGGAAGTTCATGGTTCACATATTGCTGAAGCCTGGCTTGGAGAATTTTAAGCATTACCTTACTACCATGTGAGATGAGTGCAATTGTGCAGTAGTTTGAGCATTCTTTGGCATTGCCTTTCTTTGGGATTGGAATGAAAACTGACCTTTTCCAGTCTTGTGGCCACTGCTGAGTTTTCCAAATTTGTTGGCATATTGCGTGCAGCACTTTCACAGCATCATCTTTCAGGACCTGGAACAGCTCAACTGGAATTCCATCACCTCCACTAGCTTTGTTCATAGTGATGCTTTCTAAGGCCCACTTCACTTCACATTCCAGGATGTCTGGCTCTAAGTCAGTGATCACACCATCGTGATTATCTGGGTCATGAAGATCTTTTTTGTACAATTCTTCTGTGTATTCTTGCCCCCTCTTCTTAATATCTTCTGCTTCTGTTAGGTCCATACCACTTCTGTCCTTTATCGAGCACATCTTTGCATGAAATGTTCCTTGGTATCTCTAATTTTCTTGAAGAGATCTCTAGTCTTTCCCATTCTGTTGTTTTCCTCCTTTTCTTTGCATTGATCACTGAAGAAGGCTTTCTTATCTCTTCTTGCTATTCTTTGGAACTCTGCATTCAGATGTTTATATCTTTCCTTTGCTCCTTTGGTCTTCACTTCTCTTCTTTTCACAGCTATTTGTAAGGCCTCCCCAGACAGTCATTTTGCTGTTTTGCATTTCTTTTCCAAGGGGGTGGTCATGATCCCTGTCTCCTGTACAATGTCACGAGCCTCATTCCATAGCTCATCAGGCACTCTATCTATCAGATCTAGGCCCTCAAATCGATTTCTCACTTCCAGTGTATAATCATAAGGGATTTAATTTAGGTCATACCTGAATGGTCTAGTGGTTTTCCCTACTTTCTTCAATTTAAGTCTGAATTTGGCAATAAGGAGTTCATGGTCTGAGCCACAGTCAGCTCCTGGTCTTGTTTTTGTTGACTGTATAGAGCTTCTCCATCTCTGGCTGCAAAGAATATAATCAATCTGATTTTGGTGTTGACCATCTGGTGATGTCCAATTGCAGAGTCTTCTCATGTTGGTGGAAGCAGGATACTATGCTACAAATATAACCTGACCAACTGCAGAATAGAGTGGGACCATGGATTTTCTTAAAATAGATATTTTATATCTACCAATAGAGATTAAAGTTTGTATTTGTTTTATTCAGCAGCCTCTCAAAACATTTTTCTCTAATTTTCAGTAGTTCGAATGTTTAAGAAGTACCAAACAAGATAGACAAACCAATAATTTATCAACCCCACATATCATACAGATTTTTCACTAGTCTCTTAAATGTCATCCCTCTGGTATTCTCTACTCCCACCCTCTACCCAAGCCCCTGCTGCTTCCCTGAGGTTGAGATTTTGAATTTAGACTTTAGTTAGAGAAACTCCAACAGGCTGACCTTGATTCATATGCAGATTCTGTTCCAAGGTTAGAACTCTATAAGCAGGATGGTTGCAAAACCCTGTCTGGAATAAGATTTTTAGGCATGTTTAATTTAAAACACTAAATATTTCATCTATAAAATGTGGATGAAACAGTTTATATCTGAGCTTTTAGCTTCTTTTTCCTTTCCTAATATTTAAGAGCTGCAAATTTTAATACCTCCAAGAAGCTGGCAGAAGACACTACATGGGAAACTGTGGTGTTGATCCCCTCCCTTGAGCCTGAAGACTGAAGACTAGTAAGTAAATGTGTATTCCAAAGACAAATAAGAAGAACTCTACTGTTCATCCCTCTGCCCCAGAGCCTAGACAAAAGAAAACACTGAGTGTATTATTCAAACACCTTTATAAAATTCAGCTTGATGCATAATAGCTGACCATGTAGTATGGGTTAAACACAGTGCTTAGCTCTAGAAAAACAATAAAAAACAAAGTAGTTAATAAGACACTTTCCTAGCCTTTGGACATCCCTTATATGATCAATTCTCATCTTTTTTTTCTTTTAATATATTTTTTCATTGAAAATTTCTCTCTCACACACACAAACACACAGGTTTGTTTTGCTTTTCTCAAAACCCATGCTGCTGCTGCTGCTGCTAAGTCGCTTCAGTCGTGTCCGACTCTGTGCAACCCCAGAGACGCCAGCTCACCAGGCTCCCCCGTCCCTGGGATTCTCCAGGCAAGAACACTGGAGTGGGTTGCCATTTCCTTCTCCAATGCATAAAAGTGAAAAGTGAAAGGGAAGTCGCTCAGTCGTGTCCGACTCTTTGTGTCCCCATGGACTGCAGCCTACCAGGCTCCTCTGTCCATGGATTTTCCAGGCAAGAGTACTAGAGTGGGGTGCCATTGCCTTCTCCGCTCAACACCCATAACCTCACTCAAAACCTTGCCAAAAATGCCTTATCATCTTGGTTTGAACAAGAAGTTCCATTTGTGTATGCCCCCACAATACTTCAGTCCCAACAGCACCTTAACACGCTCGTGTGATCAACCACATTTGGGCTCTAATAAAAACCTTTTAGGAGTGACAGTTTTAGAGCATATAGGTAGGGCACCATGATGGATTATTAGAAACTACTACCCATCACCACTGTTTACAGTGTTTTAATGGATTGGTAGAGACTTTGCTTTCATTTCTCATATATAGATATAGATATTATAGATATAGATATATAGGCTTCCCTGGTGGCTCAGACAGTAAAGCATCTGCCTGTAATGTGGGAGACTTGGATTTGATCCCTGGGTCAGAAAGATCCCTGGAGAAGGAAATAGCTACCCACTCCAGTACTCTTGCCTGGAAAATTCCATGGACAGAGGAGCCTGGTAGGCTACAGTCCATGGGATCGCAGAGTCGGACATGACTGAACAACTCCACATTCACTTTCACTTTCATATATATATATATCTTTTCTTTCTGAGCCACAACTTTGCAAACTAAAAAGCAAAATGCTTCAAGGGTTTGAAACTAACAATGAGTTAAAAAATAATTGAGTTGACGTGCTCAACTCATAGTCACACAGTCCTATAAAACTCATTTATTTTATACTGCACTGTTTCGGGAATTTTAAAACCTGTTTATCACAGGACAGCCAAGTTTACAATAGCCAGCTGTTTATTGTAAATTTTAACCAGGTAACTGAGCTCCTGAAAGTGTATTCAAAGTATCTGAAACTGGTCCCTGGATTTTTGTGCCTCATTGCTTTGTGTTGGTAGGCCCAGGAGGTAGGTGTCTGTTTTACTAAGGAACCAGTGGTACCCCTTCCATGATATGCACATTAGTGCAGATCTATATCAACTCTATATGCTGAACATCTTAGACTTTTCTAGTTCTCCAGGAATAAAAATGCCTACTTTCATCTTTCATGTGATAGAGCTAATACTAAATATTCTGTCAGAGGCCAGTTTGAATGTATAATAATAATAATGCCCACTAATTAGTGAGTACCTATTATTTGCCAGGCACCGTTCTAGGTCCTTTACAGAAAATTTCTGTGTTAATCACCTAAAGAGCTTAATGAGGTAGGTAGGCTCAAAAGGATTTACGCTTCTTTTCTAAGATACTTGCTGCCAGTGTGAGGGATGGGGGAAATACAGAGAGTTTGATTTTAAAAAGGCTAAAACTTTCAGCTGTAAGATGAGTAAGTTCTGAGGATCTACTGTAAAACATGGTGACTATAATTGATAACCCTGTATTATACAATTGAAATTTGCCAATAGAGTAAAACTAAAATGTTCACACACACACACACATACAAGAAAAATATGTAGGGAGCAGGAAAAAAAATATTAGAGTCATCAATTACAAAGGTGACATTCACATCTACAGTCACTACCCGTAGCCCCTATGTGGAAACTAGCCTATTTTCAGAAAGTCCTGCTAAATATGGAAAATTACTAACCCAATAGCAACTTGAATGTCAACATTTATTAAAGGGACCTACTAATGATGCAAAGTTGAAGTTATCAGGCATGGTGAACAATACAATGAAATACATAAAATGGTACCTGAGATAACTAAGATTTGAGAACTCTCCCAAGTTAATTAGAGAAGCCAAGAACAGCAGATGATTTTCTCTTAAGTAAGAGCTTGTTTGGCCTTCTTATCTGAAATTAGAACCAACTGTGCTGAAAGCTTTAAATAGTCTTTGATTTTTCCTTATATTAGGATAAAGCCCCTGGCTTCATTTTCAGATAAGACATACCGGTCTTCAAGTAGGCCAGTTTCTGAATATAGACAATAACAGCCATGCATATGTATTCACTTGTACCTAAAGCCAGCTATACAAGAATAATTACTTAGAGTGAACCAAAGAGATTACATTGAACATTGTGCATGAGTGATTGTTGAATCTTATGGTAAAATTTTCAGAATGAAAAAAATCCATAATTTTTGTTACCACTATTACCTTCAGAGAGCTCATTAATACCTTAAGACATCAAGGTCATATGTCAGCTCTGAGGACGTGTTGGGGAAATTACCATCTAATAGCTATTCATTCATATAAAACCAACCACTTCATTCAAAATACCTATTATTTTCCAGAACAGCAGACCCACAGTATCTGAGGATGCAGACTCTTCAGATATGGAGGGCTGACGGTACTTCTCCATTTAATATATGTGACCTGTGCATCTTGGATTTGGGTATCCAGTGGAGGGAGGATGTGTCCTGGAGCCAATCCCACATTGATATTCCATAGATGACTCTACTTGGTTGTGGCTTGTGGGAATATTTATGATACAGTTAAGGAGTGGGAAGATTGCTACCTTGATAATTATGTTGACATCAGTCAAATGTCATTGCTTCAATATGAAATAATGGCAAATATATCTCCTTTTAAAATGAAATAATAATAGTCTTCTTTTTTATCCCTAGATATCAAGGTTCACAAAGTTATCTGGTTAAAGGAAAAATCCTTTTGTGAGAGGAAGGAGAAAGAAAACTATTTTCAAAGTTCTAGCAGCTCTCATCGTAACAAACATATTACCCATGTACATCTCAGGGCTCATAGGGTACATGTAAGTTGTGCACTAGTGAAAATTAGGTAAATTGGTCAAGCCACCTGATTTTGAAATAGAAATCATTATGAAATTGGCTTCAACATACCAAGAGTAAAAACATAACAAGTACTGAACCTCTAAGCAAACCTGAGTGGGTCTGTTATTGAACTAGATGACATAGGCTTACTTATTTTAAAGTAGATAACACAGGGAACTCAATCTGGCATTCTGTGACCACCTAGAGGGGTGGAATGGTGTGGGGTAGAAGGGAGGCTCAAAAGAGAGGGTCTATATGTATATATGTATACTTATGGCTGATTAACGCTGTTGTATGACAGAAACCAATGCAACAGTGCAAAGCAATTATCCTCCAATTAAAAATAAATAAACAGAATTTTTACTGGCCTCAATGCTGATATACATTGTCTTTGACTTTCTTAAAAGAAGAGGAGACAAGAATTCACAAGTTTCCAAATGTGCTCTTTTTTCCCTTTCTACACTTCCCACAGATAATAAAGAAGAAAAATATTTTCTTTCAAAGTAAAAGAACTAGTATAATCTAATATTGATTCACTTGTAATTGTATGCCAGATGTAAAGTTAATCTTCACAACAACCCCATAAGGCAAGTACTATTATTATCCATGTTTTATAGATAGGAAAATGTAGATAATGAAAATAAATAAGAAAATAGAGAAGGTTAAATGATATACTCAAGATCACATGGCTAATAGATATCATAACTAAATTTAAACTCAAATCCAAACATCTCAAAATAAAGAAAAGAAAGGAATAAATATGTTTAGGATGAGGAGAGAACCTGAGTTTAGCCTTCTAGGTCAATTTAAAATGGTAAAAAGTATATTGGGACTGATTGATTTTTGCATGGAAGTTAAGTTGCCCAGGGAACTTCTATTAACCTGGACTGTTAAATTGATTTATATATCCAGTATCTATTCTAGTGACTAGAACATAACAGGTGCTCAAAAAACATTTGTTAAAAGAATGCCTGATTGCATGAATACACTAATGTCATAGTGATTTTTAAACACTGATATCTAGTTTTTTTTACAGGGACATAGTTCAAACATTCACAGATTTGAGCAGAATAATTGAAATGGAAACACTAACAAGGATTTAGAGGAATCTATAGGTAGGCTATGCAAGTTCTGAAGACCTTTAGTCAAGATGTGAAGGATAACGTCAAAAACTGACTATTGAATTCTTGCATGTGAGATGCAGACCTGGAGCTGCAAGATAAGCTTTCAGCGTTCTTTGCTATACTTTATTTCTGTGGTGGACAGCCGATTCCAGCTTCAGTTTAGAGATGATCTGACCTTCCTAACTCTAACTATTGATTAAGATATTAAGGACAAACCCTTATGTTCAGCTGAGTATAGCATCATTATTTCATAAAGCTTCCTTTTTTTTCTTTTTGATGTGAGGAAAAAGCAGCATAAACTGAACATTTACTGCAAGGAGATTTTCTCCTCATTATTTAAAGATAAAATGTGATGAGGCTGATGGGATTAGCTATTCTCTAGCAACACAAAGCAATTTCTTTAAGTAGATCAAAATAGGCAGAAGATATTCTGCAGCCTTTGCTAGGCACGTAGTCACACCCTTAGCTAAAGGCAGATTGTTTGAGTACATGTAGCAATGCTACAACTCCCATTTCCTTTTGATCTATCCATAGGGGACACAGACACTTCAGCAAGGTAAAAATAAGTCTCTTTTCAATCCCATAGAATATCGGTCCCAAATTGACTGCCCTGGCTACAAATCTACAGGAAAAACATACTTTTTTCAAACCAGCTGTCCCTGAATGCCTGCTTCCTTTCTGGAGTTACTGAGTGTCCCTATCCTGGGGGTGGGGTGGGGGGGGGGGGAAATCACTCCATTGCTGCCCCCAACCAGCTGAAATAAAAAAGAGATAAATTTACTTGGACATGAACTGTTGGAAAAGAATTACCAGAAAGCCTTTGTGAAATTAACACAAGAGCTAGAGATTTGAAAGCCAAAGCAGAGCAAAAACATTAAACATGCTGAAGGTGTGAGAGACTTTTATTAAACACATTGCCACACATACATACAGGGCCAGTCAGGTCTGACCTACCTGAGCAAAATGATTTCATGTTCTGCTTGCTTTGTCCAATTTTTTGATCTCCCATAAAAGAAAAATCAGGCAAATGGAGTTTGATTGGGATATGCTGTTTATTGCTAAAGCCCAAAATATCACACTTAAGGCTATTATTGTCTAAAGCAAATCACATGAGCCATCTTCTCAACAATAGAACACTTCCTAACACTTAGGAATAGTATTTAGGCTTCTAGATTCTAAGAAAGGCACTGTATTTCCTAAGTGAATCCATGGAATTACAACATTCAAATTCATCTATCAGGTTGCACAGCCATTGTCCAATATGCACAGATAAAACACTGCTTAAAGATTTGTCCCTTTTCACTTTATTTTTCTAACTCTGGTGGACACACTGTCACTGCAGTTCCCCTTACCCTAATCTGCACATTGAGCTTGTTAGTATCTTAAGTTCCTAAGTTACTCTTCAGATACAGATTGTTCCTAGTGTGGAGAAATAGGCTGATATAAAAAGGCAATGTTTTCTTCTTGTTAAAGGATGGCATATAGAAGGATCCCCTGATTATGAATTAAAGAGTTTCCATAATAACTCTACTGAAGTGAAGTCGTGGTGATCCATGGGATCACTATGTCATAATTATCCAACCCAAACAAACACACAGACACATATATGTAGTTTTCACATATGAACACAGATGTGAACACATGCCACAAATCACTATGATCTCTTTGTGCAATGAAAGTTCAAACATTCCTTTAGCAGAGACCAATGTTTGGGTACACTACAAATATTAATTCTTCTCAGGGTGAAGGAACGGGATGAATTAGCAGACGGGGATTGACATATATACACTGTGTATAAAATGGGGTACCCCAGGTGGCAAAAGTGGATAAGAACCTGCCTGCCAATGCAGGAGATGTAGAGATGCGGATTCGATCCCTGGGTCAGGGTGATCCCCTGGAGGAGGGCATGGCAAACCACTCTAGTATCCTTGCATGGAGAATCCTTTGGACAGAGGAGACTTGTGGGCTACACTTCATAGACTTCAGAGTCAGACACAACTGAAGCAATTTAGCACATACACATGTGTGCATGTATAAAATAGATAACTAATGAGAACCTACTGTATAGCACAGGGAGCTCTACTCAGTGCACTGTGGTGACCTAAATGGGAAGGAAATCCAAGGAAGAAGGGATATATGTATATGTATAGCTTATTCACTTTGCTGTAGAGCAGAAACTAACACGATATTGTAAAGCAACTATACTTCAATAAAAACTAATTTTAAAAGAAGAAGCAAACAACCCAATCCAAAACTGGGCAGAAGACCTAAATAGACATTTCTTCAAAGAATACGTATAGATGGTTAAAAAGCACATGAAAAGATGCTCAGCATCACTTATTATTAGTGAAATGTAAATTGAAACTACAATGAGCTATCATCTCATATCACTCAGAATGGCCATCTTCAAAATGTCTACAAACAATAAATGATGGAGAAAGTGTGTAACCCTCCTACACTATTGGTGGGAATGTAAATTGGTACAGCCACTGTGGAGAACAGAATGGAGGTTACTTAAAAAACTAAAAACAGAGCTACAATATGATCCAGCAATCCCACAGGGGCATAATATCCAGAGAAAAACGGTTTGAAAGGAAACATGCATCCCTATGCTAATTACAGTGCCATTTACAATATCCAGAAGTGGAAGAAACCTAAGTGTCCATCAACAGATGAAAGAATAAAGAAGATGTGGCTTATATATAGGCATCCCTGGTAGCTCAGCTGGTAGAGAATCCACCTGCAATGCAAGAAACCCTGGTTTGATTCCTGGGTTGGGAAGATCCCCTGGAGAAGGGATAGGCTGCACACTCCAGTATTCTTGGGCCTCCTTGGTGAGTTACATGGTAAAGAATCCACCTGCAATGTGGGAGACCCGGCTTTGATCCGTGGGTTGGGAAGATCTCCTAGAGGAGGGCATAGCAACCCATTCCAGAATTCCTGCCTGGAGAATCCCCATGGACAGAGGAACCTGGTGGGCTACAGTCCATAGGTTCACAAAAAGCTGGACATGACTGAGTAACAAAGCTCAGCACAGTGCATACACAATGGACTATTACTTAGCCATTAAAAATGAAGTAATGCCATTTGCAATAACATGAATGGACTGGAGATTATCATAATAAGTTAGACAGGGAAAGACAAATATCATATGATATCACTTATATGTAGAATCTAAAAAAAAATGATTCAAACAAACATATTTACAAAACAGAGACTCATAGACTTAGAGAAGAAACTATTGTTTACCAAGGAGGAAGGGTGGGAAGGAAATATAGATTGGGAGTTTGGGATTGACATGTACACACTGTTATATTTAAAATAAATAACCAACAAGGACCTACTGTGCAGCACAGGGAATGCTTCTCAGTATTCTGTAATAACCTAAATAGGAAAAGGTTTGAAACAGAATAGATACATGTATAATTGCATCACTTTGCTGTACACCTGAAACTAACAGAACATTGTTAATCTACTATGTGTGCATGCATGCTAAGCTGCTTCAGTTGTGTCTGACTCTTTGCAATCCTATGGACTGTAGCCTGCCAGGCTACTCTGTCCATGGGATTATCCAGGCAAGAATACTGGAGTGGGTTGCCATGCCCTCCTCTGGGGGATCTTCCAGACCCAGGGATCGAATCCATGTCTCTTACATCTATCTGAATTGGCAGGTGGATTTTTCAACTCTAGCACCACCTGGGAAGCCTGTTAATCAACTCTAATATAAAATGAAAATTTTTAAAAAGAAAATAATAATATAGAAAAGATGGACTGATTCAACATTATAAGAAGTTCTGAGGGCAGAAATAAGGGAAAGATTATGCACAGAAGAAAAATAACATTATTGTCTAGCATGTTTAAAAGCGGTGTTTTATGATAATAGTTAAGATTTAATAATATGGAAGATAAAAATAACATTTAGATAGATTCTGATAAAAGTATTTGTGAAATTAGGCCTGCGAAATCACAGCTGATAAGGAAAAAATAGGGACAAATACATATCCAGAAAAAATATCCCAAAATATTAGCAAAGATCATTTCTGGTTGGTGAAATTATCTGATTTTTTTTTCTTGAGCTCTTTCCCCAAAATTACCCATCACTGATTGTATGCTAGTTTGTAGTTAGAAGAAAAACTATGACAAAAACAATAACAATAAGAAAGAGGGGATATATGTATACCTATGACTGATTCATGCCAATGTATGGTGGAAACCAACACAATATTGTAAAGCAATTATCCTTCCATTAAAAATAAATAAATACATAAATTATAGCAGCAACAATAAAAATAGTTGAGGCTGTCAAAGAGATAAGAAAACAGACATAAAGATGGGAATATAAATTTATAAAAAATTTGTGAAAGTTAAGCATATGGTGTTAAAAGACTTAAAATTGGATCCTTTGCCTTACTAATTTTATTCTTAGAAACATTATATGAAAAAATCAGAAATAAAGATGTATAATAAAATGTTTTTAAGGCATTATTTATAATAGAGAAAAACTGGAGACAATTAAACATCTAATTAAATAAACAATGGCTGCTGCTGCTGCTGCTAAGTCGCTTCAGTCGTGTCCGACTCTGTGCGACCCCATGGACTGTGTACCCTACCAGGCTTCTCCGTCCATGGGATTCTCCAGGCAAGAACACTGGAGTGGGTTGCCATTTCCTTCTCCAATGCATGAAAGTGGAAAGTGAAAGTGAAGTCACTCAGTCGTGTCCGACTCTTAGCGACCCCATGGACTGCAGCCTACCAGGCTCCTCCATCCATGGGATTTTCCTCGCAACAATACTGGAGTGGGGTGCCATTGCCTTCTCCCGAAACGATGGCATATCTATTTAAAGGATTATTATCCAGTCACTAATATATATTATTTTTAAAGGATTGCTAGTGAAATATGTTTTATATGATGTTAAAGAAAATAATCAAGATACAATTATATAAACAGTGTGATACTGAGTTTGATATATGTTTGTGCATGGGTAAGACTAGATGTAAATATGTACATTAAAATATTAACAGTAATTATCTGTGTATGGTAAGTTAACTCTGTAAGGTACTTTTCTTTTTTTAATTAATGTATTTATTTTAATTGGAGGCTAATTACAGTATTTTGGTGGTGTTTACCTACATCGACATGTATCAGCCATGGTTGTGCATGTGTCCCATCATCCTGAACCCTGCCCACCTCCCTCCCCATCCCAGCCCTCTGGATTCTCCCAGAGCACCAGCTTCGAGTGCCCTGCTTCATGCATCAAACTTGAACTGGTCATCTATTTTACATATGGTAATATACATATTTCAATGCTATTCTCTTATATCATCCCACCCTCACTTTTCCCCACATAGTTCACAAGTCTGTTCTTTACATCTGTGTCTCTTTTGCTGTCTTGCATATAAGATCATCGTTTTAAACTCCATGTATATGCATTAATATACTGTATTGGTATTTCTCTTTCTGGCTTACTTCATGTAAGGTACTTTTCTACAGTTTCTTTTACATTTTGCAAACTATCTACAGAAAACTTGCATTATTTTTAATAACAAAAAAAATTTAGGTGGCTTTGGATTCAAGCACACCTGCATTGGATTTCTATCCTACATTTGTCCCTTCCTAGCTGTGTGACTATTGGTAGATTATTTAAACCCTCCAAACTTCAGGGTTTTTATCAATCTGTAAAATACAATTAATATCATCTATTTCCCACAACTGGCATGCAGAAAAATGAGATAACATTAGCAATCTGTATTATCCATAGTTACTTTCCTTCTGTCTCTTCTTTTATATTCTCACCACAATACCTAGGGCATTCAAGCAATGGTCTTTGAATAATAAAAATAACTTTACAATGGCAAATTTTCAAAGCTGTACAAAAATTACATTTCACTCACTATGGACAGAATAACTATATAGATGTTACAAATTTAAAGGATTTAGGTAGCAAAATTTCCACAGACACCACCCCTAACATACACCTACTTTGATGTGACTTTTTGTTTGCCAACATTTGCAAATCAAAGAGTACACAGGAGAATCTATATTTCTAACATCTTGAAAATAAGAAAATCTAGCAACAGTGAATGCAAATTCCAACTTAAAGGGATCTCTAGGGAAGAACAACAGTGACTCTCTTTAGATAGATATATATTTTGAAGCTTTCTGCAATTTCCAGCATTATATTGTTTCCCCAACACCAGGTCTACTATACTTATGTTCATTATCTACTTGCTCTCTATTTATGTTTATATTTCCCAATTTCATTCACCAAGCCAAAAAGAACCAAGGGAAAAAATCTTTTCCTCTAAATTCAGATATTGAAGGGAAATTTTAGACTTAGCACTACTATTTTTTATATTCATGTTTTACTTTCTTTGCAAATAATTCAATAGAAATATATTCAAAAGTTTAAAAATTATTTACAAGCCAATAAAGCACCACAAAGCTAACTGAATTATCTACCCCATCTGGAAGCAGTAATGTCTTTTTAACAGCTAAAAAAATCTGTTAAAACTAAAATCATGATTTTACTGACAAAAAAACGTTGTATTTTCCCTCTTCTACAGGGTCTCTACATTACTTAATATCAGAATTCAGTACCATCCAGTATCTACCATTTGATGTATGAGAAGAAATAAGCCAGTGTTGGCCGTGGTAAGACAGGTTAGCTCTCAGAGTCAAATCTCATTGAAGAGAAAGAGAGAGAGAAAGGAAAGAAAGAAGGAAGGAAGGAAAGAGGGGTACAGGAAAGAAAAACAAGGGAAGGAGGGAGGAAAAGAGGAAAAGAGAGGAAAAGCAAAAATCCTCCACATAGGAGGAAGGCAAGAGGGGACAGGGAACAGAAAATACTGGGGAGTCAATGGCTGACATAGATAAGGCTTCAGTTCAGTTCAGTTCAGTCGCTCAGTTGTGTCCGACTCTTTGTGACCCCATGAATCAAAGCACGCCAGGCCTCCCTATCCATCACCAACTCCCGGAGTTCACTCAGACTCACGTCCATCGAGTCAGTGATGCCATCCAGCCATCTCATCCTCTGTCGTCCCCTTCTCCTCCTGCCCCCAATCCCTCCCAGCATCAGAGTCTTTTCCAATGAGTCAACTCTTCGCATGAGGTGGCCAAAGTACTGGAGTTTCAGCTTTAGCATCATTCCTTCCAAAGGAATCCCAGGGCTGATCTCCTTCAGAATGGACTGGTTGGATCTCCTTGCAGTCCAAGGGACTCTCAAGAGTCTTCTCCAACACCACAATTCAAAAGCATCAATTCTTCAGCGCTCATTTATGTTTATAAGGTGTTTATAACTGGAGTTGAGATTTGTGATTATTCTAGGCTTTTTTATTTGTACTACATTATTTGAACATTATAATAAGCATTTTTTTAATTTATCTTTTTTATTTCATTTTTAAACTTTACATAATTGTATTAGTTTTGCCAAATATCAAAATGAATCTGCCACAGGTATACATGTGTTCCCCATCCTGAACCCTCCTCCCTCCTCCCTCCCCATACCATCCCTCTGGGTCGTCCCAGTGCACTAGCCCCAAGCATCCAGTATCCTGCATCGAACCTGGACTGGCATCTCGTTTCATCAATCCATTTACTTTTTAAAGGCAGCAGGGCAATTGTCCACTTATCTAGTTGGTACAAACCCTGCATCACTGTGTCAGACAGTAAAGGCAGAGAAAAGATGTCTTTCTGCTTTTATTTGTGTGACTAAGACTGGTGGTTCAGGAACTTTCAGCCTGCAAACCAGCTTCACTGTTCTTAAACTTACTAGAATTTCACTTTAGTTCCAGCAACCATTTCTCAGTCTTAGTTTTCCAAAATTTCTTGAGCTCCTATTAGTTTCATTTTAGTAAGAATTGGGAGCATCATCTTAAGTTCTGCTTGTGTGCATGCTAAGTCACTTCAGTTGTGTCAAACTCTTTGCGACCCTATAGACTGTATCCTACCAGACTCCTCTATCCATAGGATTCACCAAGCAGGAACACTGGAGTGGGTTGCTGTGCCATCTTCCAGGGGATCTTCATAACCCAGGGATCGAACCCTTGTCTCTTGTGCCTCCTTCATTAGCAAGTGGGTTCTTTACTACTAGCTCCACCTGGAAAGCCCACGTGCTGCTTAGCCAGATGCATTTTAAACTCAAAGTCTCAATGGCAATTAGTAGAATCCTCTTTCTCTGTAAGACAGATGGCACAGAATAATTGTGGATATGCTGATAAAAAAGATAAGAATCGAATTTCTTTTTTTTTTAATTAGGCTGATAGGGCAAGGACATGTCAACTGCAATTACATTGTCATTTACCAAACCAGGAAGCATTTCCCATTATTATCTGCTTGATTCATTCAAATAACGGTTCTGGGTCTGCTTTGGGAGAAAGAAAAGGCAAAGACAATGCCCCTGTCTTCACAGTCAATGCCCCTGTCTCCATAGTCTAGGAGGCTGGTCTCTTAGAAGTTTATTACAAAAGCAGATTGATCTTTGTAGATCACTTAGCAAAGCACGTAGGGCATATAATTTAACTCCAAGAAATAGGGCAATAATCAGAAAAGGATGCAGTTCACTGTAGTTTTAGCTTGGAATGTAACAGTCAACTCACTCCCGGTCTTCCAACTTGACTTATTACAACAGTCTAACATCGTACACTTTAACATAATTATGCCAGATTGAAATGAAATCAATTAAGACAAGGGAAAAGTTATCAAAAATATGGGGAAATCAATCTAAGGACATTGTCACTCATTTTCAAATCAATGATGAGAAATATAGGGATTGAGAGACAGTGTGTGTGTGTGAGAGAGAGGGAGAGAGTGAGAAAAAATAAAAATTCTTTGGACCAGCAAAAACTGTCAGGTGAAAGATTTTCTAAAATGATTTCTAATATTGGTTCATTATACACTTATAGTTTACTAATGAACTCACTAGCACTCACTAATTTTATTTTTCATTAGAATTGAGACCACATTAATGTACTTTTGAAATATATGTGACAGCATGAATTCATCAATATAAAATAGTTACTCATCACAAATGTAAAAACAATCAGGTTTTAACCTCTACCAGGCACCCTGCACCAGGCACCCTGTATCCTGTATTTCTCAAAGTAAAGCTATTTAGTTGCATGTTGTTTGAAGAAGTGAAGGAATAAACTTTTTTGGTTTAACCAAAATATTTTATAAGACTACTATGTTAAATGTTGTTGACATTTCACAATAATATTAAAGTATTACACAAGACATGGTTCAACTTACTTGGGAAAAAAAGAATCAAAATTAAAATTCAGGAAAACAGCCAAGCCTTTGAAACATAATTACAGCTACCATGATTGTTTTGGAGCAGGATGACCTTTGGGACTGTAACAAAACTCTAAGAACCCCAGTGAATTTTCCTGAAGGAGTAGGATACAATAGAGAAATAGGCCTGGCTCTAAGACCATCCAGATAAAGATCCTTATCCAGAGCTTTTGCCACAGCAGGATCCTTGTGGATAATCTGTTTAGTTTTTTGAAAATGAATTTCATCTATGTTTTCTGAGCAATCTCCTGACACGTCACTTTTAAGTGAAATTCACAAAAAGAGTGTCACCTCAGTTGAAGTTTAATGAAATAATTGGCAAAACCCTGGAGACCCAATCTACTGAAAATCATGAAAAGAGTCAAAGTCAACTTTCCCTCATTCATAGTAATAGGAGACAGGAAAAATTAATTTCAAATGTTTCTTCTACTAATCTGCTAACAAGCCAATGAGTTATCTGAGTTGATTTTAGCCCCTCTGGGATAAATATTAATGGTAATCAAAATAACAAAATGAATAATAAATTCTGATCACGTAAACCACACACATTCACTAGGGGGACAGTGTGTGTGTGTGTGTGTGTGTATAAACAATGACACTAAACAATGTCTTGTAAGTGATTTCAAATGGTAATTTCTCAGCAAGCAATGTGAGAAGCTGTAGGCCAATATTTGCTCATACATGCTCCTCAATACCCTCGCAATACCAGATCTGTACTCTATAAACACCAAACCCATTTGAATTTATATTTGTAAACTGTAAGTGTATACTGTGGTATGCCAAAGTTTGAGGGATAACAAGCAGGGGCACTATTATTATTCTTCTTCCTTACAACTTCATCCCCAGTAATAGTCTTAATTCACTGTACCTTACATCAGTTTGACGCTCTTAATGACTCACAGTCCATAAAGTACTTTCTTCCCTTTAGTACTGTCTGTCATCAAACATGGAATACAACAAACGTGTCCATGCAAGGTACAATTTATCTACTAAGAGTTCACACTTCATTAGCTTGTCCCCCTCTCAAGAAAGACATTGATTCTGAGGCTAATGATATTTACCATTTAAATCTATGATTTGTGCAATAGAAGAGAATACACAACAGAAAGAGTTGTGCTTTCTGTTCACCCAAATCTGTACATGTAAAATGTACCTATCTCTTTTGAACTAGAAATGACTTCAAGCATCTTGATACTGGATCAGAGACTTGGAGAAAAAAAAAAAAAAAAACTCACTATGGTTAAGTTCTCAGAGTGGCATACCAAAAGAAGAAAAATGAACTGCCTAGAACACCCTTCTTCCCCTCCTCCTAATCATCCATTATCCCTCAGATTTTCTATTCCTATTTGCTTGCCTACTTACACCATTTTCAATTTTATTTTAGATGTGTAATATTTGATGGGTCTTAAGCTTTCAGGGAGGAAAGCACTATATAAATCTAACAATAAATAAATAATAAATAAGAGAAATAACTGACTATGTGTGAGTGGCGCTAAAAAAGATCTATGGGGCACGGTTATAAATAGAGGCTGAAAATAAGTCAACAATGTAGTATTTCTGTTAGTAAAGCAAACCCAATGCTGGGGGCACATATGAAAATGGAGTTTTGCATTGATAAAGTAATAACTAAGTCCTAAAGCCACCTTGAAATTGAGTTTGAAGGTAAAAGGTAACAAACAGCTAATGAGGTGGTATCCACTGGTTAAACATCCTATTACCATTATTACAAATTTTTTATCAAATAAATTTGGCAACTCCAATGTGATGTATATCAGTTTACTGGGATTGGAATTACTGGGTTTGCAGTTAAGCAGAAAGGCAAGTGACAAATGTCACATGCACTTAATATCTTCTAAGTACCAGAAGTTTTATAACCATTGTTTCATTTAATTCTTGCAACAATCCTATGAGGTAAATATTATCATCCTCGTTGAATAAACAAGAAAAATGGGATGCAAGGAGGATAAGTCACTTGCCTAAGATCACACAATAAGCAGGTAATTAAGCTAGGATTCAACCTATGGCATGTCTGATTTCAAAGCCTGTAATTTTTATGCCACCATGACACCTTAAAAACTTTATCTGAATTCTAGAAAAAGGAGATGCCCTTCCTGAAGAAACAATTTTGTGATGGTGAGGAAAAAATTCCCGGAAATATGCAAAAGCACCTGAACACTAGCAAAAATGTCAACTTTCTCAGAACAAGAGAAATTAACTAAAAATATGCAAAAATCTGAATATTTAGTCAAGAAAAGTGGCTGAATGTGAATTTTATGTTATTTCAACCTGCTCAGTTCCCATGTTCTTCAGCTCTGATGTAACCTTGAAAACTGACAGCCTCACAATGACCAAAGTTATGGAAACTCACAGCCTAACAGAACTGGACGGGGAAAAGTTGGTTTGGAGCTCCTAAAAGCCCTATCCCATAATGATTTTCTTAATTTGACCTGTCTCAGGACTGCCTGAAAAGTTTCATCATCAAGGCTTATCTTTACATGCTCAGACTGAGAGCTCACTCTGTGTTTGTCAAAAACAATCAGCAGCAATTAATTGAATATTGCACCTGCCTGAAGTGGCAATATATTAAGTTGTAGGGAACAAAAGTATGACCCTTCAAAAAAAAAAAACTAAAACAGGAAAAACTGGAAATGAAGCATTACTGGGGGCTTTAATAAGTCACTAATATGTCTATGAATCTAGAAAGTCATGTGCATGCACAAGACTATGTGCGGAAAGACATGGAAAGGTCCTAATCTCTCTGACATTGATGTTCTATCAAGAGGAAGCATGTCCCAAAACACATCCAGAGTCCCTTGACAAAGAAGTCTCTGCCAAAGAAACATGTTAGTTGTCATATATGACAAAGAATGCTGACTTTGGATAATTAATTTAAAAAATAACTAAACTAACTGACCACCAAAAAAAAAAAACAAATAAAAACAACAAAAATTATGGTGTGGGGGTGAGATTCCCAGAGTTATCACATTATATATTTTTAAATGTCTAGTTTCCAACAGATACAGGAAAGTATGGTGCATACACAGATTTTAAAAGCAGGTAATAAAGTTTGTGCTCTGGGGCAACCCAGAAGGATGGGATGGGGAGGGAGGTGGGAGGGGGATTCAGGATGGGGGGCACATGTTCACCCATGGCTGGTTCATGTCAATGTATGGCAAACACCACCACAATATTGTTAAGTAATTACCCCCCAATTAAAATAAATTATTTTTTTTTTAAAAAGCAGGTAATAGAACTGGCCCTGGGACACTAAGGCATTGGACTTACTAGACAAAGTAAGTAAGTAAATATGCTCAAAGAGTTAATGGAAACCATAAACAAAGAATTACAGAATAAGAGTGATGTCTCACCAAATAAAAATATCAATAAGAGATATAAAATGATCAAATATAATTTTAAAATTGAAAAGTGTTAATGTATGGCAAAACCAATACAATATTGTAAGGTAATTAGCTTAAAATTAAAATAAATAAATTTAATTTTAAAAAAGAAAAGTATTATAAATAAAATTTAAAATTTACTTAGCTCAGCAGCAGATTTTTACGTCAATAGAACATTCTACCCAACAAAGAAGAGTGTATATTCTTCTCAAATGTACTTGTAACATTCTTCAGGATAAACCATATATAAGGCAATAAAGCAGTTTTCAGTAAATTTAACAGAACTGAAATAATTTTTAAAAGTGTGTTCTCAGACTACAATGGAGTGAAATTGTAAAGCAACAGAAGAAAATTTGGAAATTTTTAAATTTTGTGGGAATTAAGCAACATACTCCTAAATAGACATTAGGTACTAGAAGAAATCAAGTAATTTAGAAAACACTTTCAGATGAATAAAATCAAAAACACAATATATTTAAACTTATAGTGTGCAGTGAATCAGTGCTTAGAGGAAATTTATACCTGTAAATGCCTATATTTAAAAATATATAATAAAAATAACATTAAATTTTCACATTAATAAACTGGAAAATAAAGATACAACTACACTCAAAGTCAACAGAAAGAAGTAAATAATAAAGTTCAAAGAGGAAATAAGTGAAATGGAGAACAGCAAAACATTCGAGAAAATTAATGAAGTGAAAGTTGTTTCTATACAAAGAACAACAAACTTGAAAAACCTTTAGCTAGACTGACAAAAATAAAAGGAAGAAGAGACTTGAGTTATAAGAATCAGGAATAAAAAAGGAGATCTCACTACTGACTTTAAGGGTTGTAAGGGATTACAATGATGACCAGCTATATGCCCATAAACTTGACAGCCTTAACAAAATAGATAAATCCCTACAAAGGTAAAAGCTACTAAAACTTCCTCAAGAATAAATAGAATAGCAAGTAAACTTATAACAAGTAAGTGAAAGTGAAAGTTGCTCAGTCATTTCTTACTCTTTGCTGCCCCATGGACTGTAACCTGCCAGGCTCCTCTGTCCATGAATTCTGCAGGCCAGAATATTAGAATGGGTAGCCTTTCCCTTCTCCAGGGAAACTTCCCAACCCAGGGATTGAACCCAGGTCTCTCACATTGCAGGCAGATTCTTTAACAGCTAAGCCACCAAGGAAGCCATAACAAGTAAAGTGGTTGCATTAATAATAATAATAACTTTCCCACAAAGGAAAGCCCAGATCCAAATTGCTTCATTGATGAATTTAACCAAATATTAGGAACAGTTAACACCAGCACTTTACAAACATTTCCAGAACATAGAAGAGGAGGGGCCAATTCCCAACTCATTCTGTGAAACCAATATTACCCTGCTACCAATAACAATTCAAAGACATCATAAGAATAATAACAAAACACAATATAGCAACATATCTCAGGTGTGTAGACACACAAAAAAATCCTCAGCAAAATATTAGTGAACCAAATTCAACAACATATAACAAAAAGTATACATAATAACCATGTGGGATTTATCCCAGGAATGCAACACTAGTTCAATGCATGAAAATCTATCAGTGTAATATGCCATACTAATAGAATAAGGGACAAAAGCCACATGATCACCTTAAAAAATATAGAAAAGTCAAATTATTTGGCAAAATCCAAAACACTTTTATGATAAAAACACTCAAAGAAGAATGCAAGATAATCTGCTCAATCTAATAAAAATATAATCCACAAAAAAGCTCACAACTAGCAACATGTTTAGCAATGAAAGGCTGAATGCACTACCCCTAATACTAGGAACAGGACAAAAATATTTACTCTTCCCATTTTTATTCAGCATTGTAGTGGGCGATTAGGCAAGATAAAGGAATGAAAAATATCCATATTAGAAAGGAAAAGTAAAATGATCTCTATTTGAGGATGACCTAATCTTATATTTAGAAATCTCAAGGGATCCATGGGCTTCCATAGCAGCTCAGCAGTAAAGAATTTGCTTGCAATGCAGGAGTTGCAGGAGATGAAGTTTCAATCCCTGGGTCAAGAAGATCCCTTGGAGTAGGGCATGGCAACCAACCCCATTATTCTTGCCAGGAGAATCCCGAGGACAGAAGAGCCTAGAGGGCTACAGTCCATAGCCTCACAAAGAGTTGGACACGACTGAAGCAACTTAGCATGCATGCACGCACACAAATGGATACACACACAAACACACACACACAACAAAACAAACAAAATGCTATTAGAATGAAAAACTAGTTGAACTAGACTGAAGGATAAAACATCAATTTAAAAAATCAGTTGTTTTACACTAAGAAAGAACAATCTAAAAACTAAATTAAATTAAGAAGCAAATCCACTTAAAGTGGCAACAAAAAGAATAAAATATTTAGGGATAAATTTAACAAAAAATATTCAAGACTGATATATTGAAAATTATAATACATCATTGAAAGATATTACATATAAAAGTAAATAAAAATACATCCAAAAATCACAGACTGAAAGCTTTAATATTGTTAAGATGACAGTATTCTCCAAATTGATCTATAGAGTCATTAAAATTTCAGGTGGATTTTTACAGAAATTTAAAACCTAATCTTAAAATTAGAATGGAAATGCAAGGAGGACCAAATACCCAAAAACAATCTTAAAAAATTAACAAATTTGGAAGAGTCACATTTTTAAATTTCAAAACTTACCAAATCACAACAGTAATCAAGACAGTGTAATACTCTATTAGGATCAGAATATAGATAAATAGAATAGAATGGAGAAACTAGAAATAACCTCTTAAATTTATTTTCATCAATTGCTTTGGACAGAGTACAAAGACAATTTTATGGAAGACAGAAATGCCTTTCAATAAAAAGTGCTTTTCAACAAAAGCAGGATATCTACATTTAAAAGAACAAAGGTGGACTTCTACCTCACACCATATAAAAAATTAACTCAAAGTGAATTAAACACCTAAAGGTAAGAGCTAAAACTATAAAACTCTTAGGAAAAAACATAAGGGTAAGTTTTCATGACCTTGCATTAGGCAATGGTTTCTTAAGATAAAACAGCATAACACAAGTGACAAAAGAAAGAATATGTTAAATAATTTTAATCAAAATTTTAACATTCTGTGCTTAAAAGGTGCCATGGTGAAAGTGAAAAGACAATCAACAGAATAGGAGAAAATATATGCAAAATATATATCTGATAAAAGACTAGTGTCTAGAATATATTAAGAACATTTAAAACTCAATTATAAGAAGAAAAATAACCAAATTGAAAATGGGTAGAGAATATGAGTGGACTTTTATCCAAGGAAGACATACAAATATTCAATAACCATAGGAAAAGATGCTTAACATCATTAGGCACCAGAGAAATGCAAATCAAAACCAAAATAAGACGTAAAATCACAACTGCGATGAAATACACAGACAATAACACACACTGGAAAGGATGTGGAAAAACTGAAACCACTATACACTGCTGCTTGAAATGTAAAAATGTGCGTCTACCTTGGAAAATAATTTAGCAGTTCTTAAGAAATTTAGACATAGAATTACCATATGACCCAGGAATTCCACCACCAGGTACATACTCAAAGGAATAGAAACCATATGCTCATGATGTTCATAGCAGCATTACTTATAATAGCCGAAAGATAGAAATAACCATAGTGTCCATCAACTGATGAAATAAAAAACAAAATTTAGTGTAGTCAAACAATGAAATATTATTTGGTTACTAAAAGAAACAACTGAAATTACAGAGCTTAAAGGATGAAAGAGAGGATTTGTTACTCCAAATCCAATTATACTAACGAGAATCAGTGAAAGGGAAATGAATCTCTGAGGGGAAGAATGACATATCATTTTTAAGGTTTTGTGATGGCCAAAGAAGTGGTCATATTTAAGAAATTATGTATGATTCTGTGATCAGAGAGTCTAAGGGGGAATATGGCACAGTGTGTGAGGAGATAACTGAAATAAAATCAAAGTGAAACCATCTACCTCAGATTGGGACTTGAACCCATGTGCTGGGACTCAAGCCCAGACAAAATCCAGTTTGGGACTCAAACCCACGTGACAAGGACCCAAACCCAGTCAAAACCCACTCTCTTCCAACTGATATCACAGACCTGGTTCCAGGACCTAATGAAACTCAGGTTCTTGATGTCTAATCACAGAAAGAATTCAGTGAGAGACAAAGTGATAGGTAAGAAGTGGATTTATTCAGAGTGAAACACACACCACAGACAGAGTATGGGCCATTGCAAGGGCCAAGTGTGGCAGTCTGGAAATCTGGTGAGTTGTTATGGGTTGGGTAATTTCATAGGCTAATGAGTGGGAGGATTATTCCAACTATTGTGGGAAAGAGGTAGATTTCCAGGAATGGGGCCACTGCCCACCTTTTGGTCTTTTAATGATACCTTGGAACTGTCATCCTTGTGAGTGTGTCATTTAGTTTGCTGATTGAGGATCAACTTCTAGTTGAAGTTGACTTGTCTACTATCTTTCAGTGTCATATCTTTCTGCCTTTTAATACTGTTAATAGTGTTCTCAAGGCAAGAATACTGAAGTGATTTGCAATTCCCTTCTTCAGTGGACCACATTTTGTCAGAATTCTCCCATGATCTGTCTGTCTTGGGTGGCCCTACATGGCTCATAGTTTCATTGAGTTAGACAACACTGTGATCCATGTGACCAGTTTGGTTAGTTTTCTCTGATCGTGGTTTTCATTCTCTCTGCCTTCTGATGGATAAACGTAAGAGGCTTGTGGAAGCTTCCTGATCAGAGAGATTGACTGTTGCAGAATCTGGGTCAGCAGTGGCCACAGGACTGGAAAAGGTCAGTTTTCATTATGATCCCAAAGAAAGGCAACGCCAAAGAATGTTCAAACTACTGCACAACTGCACTTATCTCACACACTAGTAAAGTAATGCTCAAAATTCTCCAAGTGAGGGTTCAGCAGTACCTGAATTGAGAATTTCCAGATGCTCAACCTAGATTTAGAAAAGGCAGAGGAACCAGAGATCAAATTGCCAACATCCATTGCATCACAGAAAAAAACAAGAGAGTTCCAGAAAACCGTCTACTTATGCTTTATTGACTACACCAAAGCCTTTGACTGTGTGGATCACAACAGACTAGAAAATTCCTCAAGAGTTGGGAATACCAGACCACCTGACCTGTTTCCTGAGAAATCTATATGCAGGTCAAGAAGCAACAGTTAGAATGGGACATGAAACAATGGACAAGTTCCAAATTGGGAAAGGAGTATGTCAAGGATGTATGTTGTCACTCTGCTTATTAACTTATATGCAGAGTACATCATGTAAAATGCCAGGCTGGATGAAGCGAAAGCTGGAATCAAGATTTCCAGGAGATGTATCAATAACCTCAGATACACAGATGATATCACCCTTATGGGAGAAAGCAGAGAGGAACTAAAGAGCTTCATGATGAAGGTGAAAGAGGAGAGTGAAAAAGTTGGCTTAAAACTCAACATTCAGAAAACTAAGATCATGGCTTCTGGTCCCATCACTTTATGGCAAATAGATGCGGAAACAATAGAAACAGTGACAGACTTTATTTTCTTGGGCTCCAAGATCACTGCAGATGGTGACTGCAGCCATGAAATTAAAAGACGCTTGTTCCTTGGCAGAAAAGCTATGAACAACCTAGACAGCATATTAAAAAGCAAAAACATTACTTTGTCGACAAAAGTCCATCTCATCAAAGCTATGGTTTTCCCAGTAGTCATATGTCGATGTGAGAGTTGAACCATAAAGAAAGCTGAGCGCTGAAGAATTGATGCTTAAACTGTGGTGTTAGAGAAGACTCTTGTGAGTCCTTTGAACTGCAAGGAGATCAAACCAGTCAATCCTAAACGAAATCAGTCCTGAATATTCATTGGAAGGACTCATGCTGAAGCTCCAATACTTTGGCCACCTGATGTATAGAACTGACTCATTGGAAAAGACCCTGATGCTGGGAAAGATTGAAGTCAGAAGAAGGGGACGACAGAGAATGAGATGGTTGGATGGCGTCACCGACTCAATGGACATGAGTTTGAGCAAGCTCTGGGAGTTGGTGATGACAGGGAAATCTGGTGTGCTAGAGTCCATGGGGTCACAAAGAGTCAGACAGGACTGAGCCACTGAACTGAACTGTGTATCATCTTGGGCCCATTTTATTCTAATCTGTTTATGTTGTGTCCTCACGCTATGTCATTTTTTCAAAAGTTGTGCCCTGCCCCCTTCCCTCCTATTTCAAAAGTACAATCAAGAAAGAACAAGACACATGGAAATATGTTAACTGCCTGAATAATATGATATGACTTATTAGATTTTAAAGGAAGAATGCAAAAATAGAAGGGAAAAGAGCCATTCAAGAATGATGTTTTATGTGTGTAAAGCATTTTATACCTGATACTGAAAGTGAAAGTGTTAGTCACTCAGTTGTGTCCAACTCTTTTCAACCCCATGTACTATAAACCGCCAGACTCCTCTGTCCATGGAATTCTCCAGGCAAGAATACTGGAGCGGGTTGCCATTCCCTTCTCCAGGGGATCTTCCCAACCCAGGAATTGAATCCCGGTCTCCTGCATTACAGGTGGTTTCTTGACTGATTGAGCCACCAAGCCACTGTCACTCATTAGTTGATTCATTGATGGACTTATTCATTTAGCAAACATTGGTAGATAAGAAGCATTTAGCCAGAGTTACAAAAATGAATACAATCTGTCTCAAGGAACTCAAAGCTTAGACTAGGAATTGGGATTTGAAAAGGTTGAGAGATATTGAAAGAAACAATTATAACACAATGAAATAATATTGCCATTTATAAGTTTTAGCTATATAATTAATCAAAGTATGTACTAAGAGTACAGAGGAAAAGTAATAACTGATCCTTGAAAGAAGTTAGGGGACAAGACACACGCAAATGATTAGGAAAGTTTCAAAGAGATGGCACTTCTTGAAAATTAGGGAACAATAAAGCTAACAAGAGGCAGCAGTTCAGTGAAACATTTGAAAATCATTTCAAGAGGATGCTGCATGTGCTCTAAAACAAGGTTTACAAAGCACTTCCCATCTATTGTTCCATTTGATCATCATAAGCCTGAAAAAAAAAAGTAAGGCAATTATTATGATCAACATTTTACAGTCAAAGAAAACCAAGACTCAGGTTAATAGAGAAAGCAACTTTCTTAAAAATGGCAAAATCAAGTTTCAGCTCAAGTCTTCTTTCTATTTCTTTAATAGGAGAAAGAAAGGAAAGTTATATGGACCTATGAGAGAGGAGTCAGGAAAGTAAAGATGACAGTAAATGTTGACTGGGAAGAGGAATTTTTGGTTCTTTTTGTGTTCTGGGACAAGATGAAGAAATAAGATAGACCCTCTATCTGGATCAGATTAGAAACAACTGTGCCACTCCTGCTTTAACCATCAAGAATTATGACTTTGCAACAGAAACAAGTAGAATAAAACCCTTTCAGAGAAAACTGAAATCCATAATAAATTAGAAAAAACATCAAGTTGCTCTAAAGGAATTAAAGCCTCCTGGCCATGAAAGTTACATCTGAGGGACCTGAGGGACACGTAAAGTAAAAGTGAAGTTGCTCAGTCATGTCCAACTCTTTGCAACCCCATGGACTGTAGCCTACCATGCTCTTCCATCCATGGGATTTTCCAGGCAAGAGTACTGGAGTGGGTTGCTATTTCCATCTCCAGAGGATCTTCCCAACCCAGGGATTGAACCTGAGTCTCCTGCATTGTAGGCAGACACTTTAACATCTGAACCAAGAGGGAAATCATAAGTGACCATGCAACTTCTATATTAAAAAATAAATAAATAAAATTAGCACTGTTAATTTTGAAAAATCCTGGAGATCTGGATAGATATATTCTGGAAGGCAGAAGACAGGCAGCAGTTTTCACTTTCAGGATGTTCCAAAAGGCATATGTCTAATATGATAAGCTATGAGTTTGATGTTTATTCCTGGCAAGGCTCTAAAATGGATTACTGAATGGACAGTTTGTGTGCACTTACAAAAGGAAGCTGTAATTATTCAGAGTAAACATGGATTCACCAAGTATAGGTCATACTAATTCTACACAATCTAATTTCCTTTTTACAAACATTTTTCTGATAATAAAAATGTTTATTTGGGTAAATACTAAAATGATAGATAAGGAAAATAAAATAATTAAAACTTACCCTTAATGCTAACTAGAAATAGTCACTTGTTAATATTTTGGTGTACATAAGTCTCTTTATTTTTTTTTTAATTTAATTTTATTTTTAAACTTTACAATATTGTATTAGTTTTGCCAAATACCAAAATGAATCCACCACAGGTATACCTGTGTTCCCCATCCTGAACCCTCCTCCCTCCTCCCTCCCCGTACCCTCCCTCTGGGTCGTCCCAGTGCACCAGCCCCAAGCATCCAGTATCGTGCATCGAACCTGGACTGGCGACTCGTTTCATACCTGATATTATACATGTTTCAATGCCATTCTCCCAAATCTCCCCACCCTCTCCCTCTCCCACAGAGTCCATAAGACTGATCTATACATCAGTGTCTCTTTTGCTGACTCGTACACAGGGTTATTGTTACCATCTTTCTAAATTCCATATATATGTGTTAGTATACTGTATTGGTGTTTTTCTTTCTGGCTTACTTCACTCTGTATAATAGGTTCCAGTTTCATCCATCTCATTAGAACTGATTCAAATGTATTCTTTTTAATGGCTGAGTAATACACCATTGTGTATATGCACCACAGCTTTCTTATCCATTCATCTGCTGTTGGGCATTTAGGTTGCTTCCATGTCCTGGCTATTATAAACAGTGCTGCATTTTTATGCAGTTGATATAAATTTACAATTCAGTATCATGCTTTTTTATTTAATGTTTATTTCTCTCAGGATTTTTCTAGTAAATAGGTATTTATTTTTTATCATGTGCTGGGTAATATGTTCACTCTGAGCACAAAATTTTCAATTATACACTATTCTTCCATTTATTAAATTTATCCAAAATTATAAATTAATAATTGAATGATATTCTATTATGTATGTGTGTAATTATTCATTCAATCTTTCCGTTACTGATTTATTAAATCATTTCTATTTATTTGCTATCATAAGCAATTTTATAATAAATATCCTGGTAATAAGGCCCTTTCTGATTTTGAACATATCCTTGGGATAGTTTCTAAATATAATTATAAAGTTAAGAAATACTCTAAGGTGAGGAATAAAGCAGGGATGCCCATTCCTGCCACTTCTATTTAGCATAGTCCTAGAAGTCCAGAGCAATTAGCTAAGAAAGAACAAGTAGAAGACTGGGGTTGGGGGGAAGGAATAAAATTGCCTCTTTTTGTAGATGAAATGATCCTATATGTACAAAACACTAAAGACTCCACCAAAAACTATTAGGACTAAAAAATGAAACTTAGCAAAGTTTCAGAGTACAAAATTAGCATACAATAACCAGTAGCATTTATACTTCAAAAATAAGCTAACAAGAAAGAAACTAAGAAAACAATTTGAAACAGCATTAAAAAAAATACTTAGGAATAAAATTAACAAAGGAGGCAAACGGTTTGTACACTGAAAATTACAAAACATCAGTTAAAACAATTAAGAAACAGGAAAAATGGAAACATTCCGTGTTCATGAAGTGGAAGAATTAATATTGTTAAAATGTTCACACTATCTAAAGCAATCCACAGATTCAATGCTATCTGCAACAGAATTCCAATGGCATTTAAAAAAAAATTTTGTAAAATTCTAATGGAACTAGAATAACTAAAGTGGTCTTCAGAAAAAAGAGCAAAGAGGCATCACACTTTCAGATTTCAAAATGTGTTAAAGTTATAGTGATTAAAACAGGATGGTACTGGCATAAATTCAGGCATATAGAACAATGGGATAGGGAGATGAGAAATAAACCAACACAATGAATCAACATAATAAGTCAATTAATCTTTGACAAGGATTCCAAGAATATCAAAAGGCAAAGGATAGTCTCTTTAAAAAGTAGTACTGGGGAAAATGAATATCTATATGCAAAAAAAAAAAAAAAAAGAATTGGATCCTTATCTTACACCCTACACATAATAAACTCAAAATGGACTATATACTTCAGATCTGAGATTCTAAAACTCCTAAAAACACTTCTTAACATTGGCTTTGGCAATGATTTATATGATTTAGCACCAAAAGAACAGGCAACAAAATAAAAAATAAACAAGTGGAACTACTGGCAAGCCTGAGAGATATTGTAGGTCCAGGTCCAGACAACTGCAATAAAGTGAATATTGCAAAAAGTGAGTCACACGAATTTTTCTTATCTCAGTACATATAAAAATTATGTTTACATTATAAATTAGGCTTCCCAGGTGGCGCTAATGGTAAAGAACCCACCTGCCAACTCAGGAGACAAAAGAGACCTGGGTTTAGTCCCTGGTTTGGGAATTTCCCCTGGAGGAGGGCATGGCAACCCACTCCAGCATTCTTGCCTGTAGAATCCCATGGACAGAGGAGCCTGGTAGGCCACGGTCCATAGGGTCACAAAGAGTCGGACATGACAGAATTGATTTAGCATGCATGCATATAGTCTATTAAGTGTGCAATAAAATGTGCATAATTAATTAAAAAATACTTAACTGCTAAAAATAATACTATCACCTGAACTTTCAGTGAGTTATAGTAGTAACATCAAAGATCACTGATCACAGAAAACCATAACAAATATAATAAAATGAAAGTGTTTGAAATATTACAAGAATTACCAAAATATAACACAGAGACACAAAGTGAGCAAATGCTGTTGGAAAATGGTGCTGATGGACTTGCTCGATGCTATTAACCTTCAACTTGTGAAAAACGCAGTATCTGCAAAGTATAATAAAGCAAAGGAAAATAAATGAGGTATGCCTGTACATCAAACTAAAAAGCTTCTGCAAAGGAAACAATCAACAGAATGAGAAGGCAAAATGTTTCTAAACTATCTATCATAAAAGATTAATATTCAATATAGATAAGCAACTTCTACAATTCAATAGCAAAAAACAAACATCCCCTACAAAAACAAATAACCTGAATGAAAAATGGGCAACGGACTTTTATCCAAAAAAGACATAAAGATGGTAACAATAACCCTGTATACGAGACAGCAAAAGAGACACTGATATACAGAACAGTCTTTTGGACTCTGTGGGAGAGGGAGAGGGTGGGATGATTTGGGAGAATGGCATTGAAATATGTATAATATCATATATGAAACGAGTCACCAGTCCAGGTTCGATGCACGATACTGGATGCTTGGGGCTGGTGCACTGGGACCACCCAGAGGGATGGTATGAGGAGGGAGGAGGGAGGAGGGTTCAGGATGGGGAACACATGTATACTTGTGGCAGATTCATTTTGATATATGGCAAAACCAATACAATATTGTAAAGTTAAATAAAATAAAATTAAAAAAATAAAAGTTTGGAGAGAAAAAAGAAAAAGACATATAGGTGACTAATGGGCAAATAAAAAGATGCTCAAAGTCATTACTTACGATGGAAATGCAAATCAAAACCTCAGCAAAGTATCACCTCCAACCTGTTAGAATGGATATTTTCAAAAACAAACAAATACAGAAGTGTTAGCAAGGATATGGAAGAATCGGAACCATGTATACTGTGGGGTTTTGAGGGGTTGTTTTTTTAAGTTCCTCTCTTTTATTTTGTTTTCTTTTTTTTTCTAAATTTTTATTGGAGTATAGTTGATTTACATTGTTGTGCTAGTTTCTGCTATACAGGAAGATGAATCAATTATACGTATACACATATCCACTTGTCTTGGATTATTTTCCCATATAGGTCATTACAGAGTATGGAGAAGAGTTCCCTGTGCTATATAGTAGGATCTTACTAGTATCTATTTTATAAATGTGTTGAGTCACTCAGTCGTGTTTGACTCTTTATGGCTCCATGGACTGTAGCCTGCCAGGCTCCTCTGCCCATGGACTTTTCCAGGGAAGAATACTGGAGCGGGTTGCCATTTTATACAACAGAGGATCTTCCTCAACCAGGGA
Source organism: Bos javanicus (assembly GCF_032452875.1). Classification (NCBI taxonomy): domain Eukaryota; kingdom Metazoa; phylum Chordata; class Mammalia; order Artiodactyla; family Bovidae; genus Bos; species Bos javanicus. The sequence goes on from NC_083897.1 coordinate 50,335,248, forward strand.
TCAAACCTGCATCTCCTGCATTGGCAGGTGATTTCCTTACCACAAGCTCCACCTGGGAAGTTCAATATTTGTAATAAATAGCAGTGTGTATATGATGGGACCATGTACATTGTTGATGGGAATGTTAAATGTTTCATCGGCTATGGAAAATAGTATCAAAGTTCTTCAAAAAATTGATTAGAACTACTATATAATTCAGCAATCCCACCTCTGGGTATATATTCAAAATAATTGAAATCAGAATCTATAACTACATACCTGCACTCTCATGTTCATTGCAGCATTATTCACAAAAGCCAAGATATGGAAACAGGTCACATGTCCTTCAATACATGAATGGATAAAGAAAATGTGGTATTTTTTATGTAGAATAATTAAATAGTGTTTAGCCTTTAAAGAGGAAATTCTTGCACTTAAGACAACTTTAATGGACTGTGGACAGATGCTAGGTGAAATAAGCCAGTTGCAGAATGACAAATAATGCATTATTTCACTTATTGTTTTTCAGGCACTAAGTCTTGTTTGACTCTTTGCAACCCTACAGACTACAGGATGCCAGGCTTCCCCATTCTTCACTATCTCACAGAGTTTGCTCAAATATATGTCCATTGAGTCAGTGATGCCATCCAAGCATCTCATGCTCTGTTGCCCCTTTCTCCTCTTGCCCTTAGTCTTTCCCAGCATCATGGTCTTTTCCAATGAGTTTGCTCTTTGTATCAGTCCTTCCAATGAATATAAAGGTTTGATTCCCTTTAGGATTGACTGGTTTAATCTCTTTGCTGTCCAAGGGACTCTCAGGAGTCTTCTCCAGCACCACAATTTGAAAGCATCAATTTTTCGGCACTCAGCCTTCTTTATGTTCCAACTCTTACATCTGTACATGACTAATGAGAAAACCATAGCTTTGACTATACAGACCTTTGTCAGCAAAGTGATGTCTCTGCTTTTTAACAAACTGTCTAGGTTTGTCATAGCTTTCCGTCCAAGGAGCAAGCATCTTTTAATTTCATGGCTGCAGTCACCATCTGCAGTGTTTCTTGGAGCCCAAGAAAGTAAAATCTGTCACTGTTTCCACTTTTCCCCCATCTATTTGCCATGAAGTGATGGTACTGGATGCCATAATCTTAGTTTTTTGAATGTTGAATTTTAAGTCAGGTTTTTCACTCTCCTCTTTCACCCTCATCAAGAGGCTCTTTAGTTTCTCTTCATTTTCTGCCATTATAGCGGTGTAATCTGTATATCTGAGATTGTTGATATTTCTCCTGGCAATCTTGATTTTAGTTTGTGATTCATCCAGCCTAGTATTTTACACGCTGCTGTCTGCATATAAGTTAAATAAGCAGGGTGACAATATACAAACTTGATAAACTTCTTTCTCTATTTTGAACCAGCCCATTGTTCCACATCTGGTTCTAACTGTTGCTTCTTGACATGCACACAGGTTTCTCAAGAGACAGATAAGGTGATCTAGTATTCCCATCTCTTTAAGAATTTTCCACAGTTTTCACTTATATGGGATATTTAAACAATCAAGCTCATAGAAGCAGTGAATACAATTGTGGCTGCTAGGGAGTAGGGTATGGGGAAACAGACAGCTTTTCTTCAATGAATATAAAGTTTCAGTTATGGTAGTTAAATAAGTTCTAGAGATCTGCAGTTCAAAGTGGTGCCTATAGTTATCAAAATAATATTGTGAACTTCAAAATTTAATACAGTAGATCTCACGTTAAATGTTCCTACCACATAAAAGGAAGACAAGAAGAAATTTTAAATATACCAGTGATTTTAATTGTGATGATACTATCACAGGTGTTTGCATATGTCTGATTCATTAAACTGTAAACATTAAATATGTACATACTTCGTATGTCAATTACACCTCAATAATACTGTTAAATAATAAAGTCAGGGAATAATTGTTTTCTAATATCCTTTGTAAAATTTCCAAATTGCTTCCCATAAATGTACTACCAGTTTCTATCAGTGTTAAGTAGGTGTCCAAATGCAATGAATCCTTGCCAATATTGAGGCTTTATTTCTTGAACAAACTGATGGGTTAAAACAAATAATATATCAATTTCAAAATTTGCTATTGTTTTAACTTTGGTGAGATTTTACATCTTTTTAATATTTAATCATTCCATATAATTATTTATTTGATCTGTCTGATCATATGTTTGATCATTTTTATTTGGTCTTGATATTTTCTTATTGATTTGTATAAGTTCAAAGAATAAAAATGAAAAAAGTATTTTTCCAGTCATATTTGTTGTAAATGTTTCCTCAATTAATCTTTTTATTTTGTTTCTATATTTTGGGCATACAGAAGCTTTAAAAACTTGTGATCATATTATTGATTTTTTCATTTATTTTTTTCTTTGCCTTTATGCTTTAAAATTTCTTATTCAAAGATTAAGAAAAAAACCTTTATGTTTGTCTTTTTTAAACCTTTATGTTTATCTTTATACTTATGTACTTTTTAAGTAGAGTGTTACTAGGCTGGTATAGCTCACAGATGTGCTTTAGACACAGTATATCAGGATTTCCAAAAGGCATCTGTGAAAGTCTTCAATATCTGCCACCTCACTGGCTTCTTTTCCTGTGCCTATAATTATGCTCAATTTGTCACTGTTTTGAAAACAAAAACTTTTTTTAGAAAGGACTTTCTTAAAATGATCTCCTTCTTTGAATTCCATGGCAACATCTTCTCTTTATTATCCTCTTTCTTCTCTTAACCATGCTTTTTCTGTTAGTATTTGACTCATCATTTTGGCCCATTAAATGCAAGTGTTCTCCTAACCTCTGTCCTTTGTTGTCTACACAACATTTCATGAAGGATTCCATCAAATACCATATCTTCAACTAATATCTACATGTCACTGATGCACAAACTGATGCCAAAGTTCAAATTTCTCCCATGAACTCTACATCTTTACAGGCTAGTGTCCTTTGAATATATCCATCTGATTGTCCTACTTGGGAACCTAGATGAATGACCTTTCACAAAAAGCCATCAGCTTTTCTTTCTATACTTATCACTTTTTATTTGTGACTCAGTCTACCTCAAGAATTTATACACTTTACATCTTTCTCACATTTTACTGTCGACATTTGCTGGGTATACCCAGTCTGTTCTTAACACCATACTTTGGATGACTAGTCCTCTTGCCTAGGACATCCTACTGTTCATAAACCCCTACTCATGTTCAAGATCCACCTCAAATGCCAGTTTTACAATTATGTCTTCTCCACTTCTGTCAGTCACGGTTATTCTAGTCTCTATATTCCCAGAGTACTTTGCTCTTATTTGTCACTACATTGTATTTGAATTTATCTGATTAAATCTCTGTCTTCTATTTCTGAATGAGGGATTCCCAAGAATAGGGTATATATTATTTTCATCCTAACACCCCTAGTATCTAGAACCTTACATATATATGTGGTTCAATACATGTTTATTGAATGAATGGTATATTTGTCGACAAAGTAATGAAAGACAAGCTGAATAATGTTATTAGGTAAATGATTGGTTCTCAACCTTGAGTACTGAAAATCATGTATCAAAATTAAAAGAGACACCTTGGCCACATTACCCAGATATTCTTATTCAATACATTCAGTTTAGAGCTTAGATATTTGTATGTTTTAAAATGTCATATATCATTCTGATGCACCACCAGGGTTGAATGCCTCTGACATAGTCATGAGTATACTCACAGATTTTCTTCAATAATTGATGTCAACCTGGAGGACATTGTTTTTGGGGAATACTGAAGGGATTTCATCTTGATCCTATCCCATTCAACATTTTCTTCAGTGATTTGGATGAGATCATAAATCAATATATTAACCCAATTTGCAGATAATCAAAATGGGAGTGGGGATGATAGTGAACTTTTAATGAGAAATTATTTTATGTAAGGTATTGAGTTATATAAATTATCAATTATCTTTCAATCCTTATTTGCAGATGAGGAAACTGAGACTCAGAAAAGATGTGTCATTTATTTGCTCATGGCACCCATTAAGTATTAATAATAGAGGGAAAAGTCAAATCCATATATCAAAGCCTTACATACCCAAAACAGAGGTCAAAGTCAAGATCAAAGACCATTTCAAGAGAAGAGAGAATCAAATGATGTGAATTAAAACAAATTCAAAAGAAATGTGAAGCAGTCTTCAGTTCAAAGAATCAGCTGCACAAAATTTAAAATAAAATAAAAATTAAAAGATGAAAATCTAATACTAAAATAGTAAATATATCTACATGTTACTAATGGTATCATCAATTAATAACATTATTTTTTGTAGGCAATTTGAATTTAGGCAATATATCATTTCAAAACTAAAATATTCCTATATAAACACTAACATTTATAATATCCCATTTTTAGTTTAAAAACTAAAACTTGTATATTTGTATGTATGTTTACATGTGTGAATGTGTATTTGTATTTAAAAGGATGTACATTATATGTTTAGTGATTTCTGTGTTATGGGTCCAGAAGTGAGATAAACAGAATTTTTAATTAATGTACAATAAAAAAGAAAGAAGGATAAATTATAGGTTATCTTTACTTTTGTGTGTGTACTTTGCACCTTTCAATTTCCTAAATGTTTTACAATGTTTGTACTGTATGACCTTGTAATTCAGTCCCTCAGACTGTATCTTAATGAGGTAATTCAAAAGTAGAAAAAGCTAAAATACAAAGATACCCATAATAATGCTATTTTTAAAAGCAAAATTTTACGAACAACCTAAAAATCCAATAATGTAATGGTGAGATGAATTAGGGCATATCAACACGATAGACTATTTTTCATATATGAAAACCAAAATGTAGCATCGTAAAAATTACTCACAAAATAATACTTATTAATAATGCAAAAAATAAATTTCACTTATGTATTCTAATTAAGAGTGCATAGAATATAAATATACTTGGATGAAACTTAGAGGGGATCAATTACAGTAAGTAAGATTATGAGTTCTTGAGTCAAATAGCCTGGTTTTCAAACTCACCATTGCCAGTTGTATAAACTTAGACAAGTCACTTAACTGCTTTGTGATCAGCTTATTAACCTATAAAATGAGGGTTATACTTAGCAAATGACATAAATTTAAGAACTTAATGAGAAGCTAGTAAAGTAATCTCACACGCTAGTAAAGTAATGCTTAAAATTCTCCAAGTCAGTCTTCAGCAATACGTGAACCGTGAACTTCCAAATGTTCAAGCTGGTTTTAGAAAAGGCAGAGGAACCAGAGATTAAATAGCCAACATCCAAAAAAATTAAAAAAAAAAAAAATAGCCAACATCCACTGGATCATTGAAAAAGCAAGAGAGTTCCAGAAAAACATCTATTTCTGCTTTATTGACTATGCCAAAACCTTTCACTGTGTGGATCACAATAAACTGTGGAAAATTCTTCAAGAGATGGGAATACCAGAAAACCTGATCTGCCTCTTGAGACACCTGTATGCGGGTCAGGAAGCAACAGTTAGAACTGTACATGGAACAACAGACTGGTTCCAAATAGGAAAAGGAGTACGTCAAGGCTGTATATTGTCACCCTGCTTATTTAACTTATATGCTGAGTACATCATGAGAAATGCTGGGCTGGAGGAAGCACAAGCTGGAATCAAGATTGCCAGGAGAAATATCAATAAACTCAGATATACAGATGACATCACCCTTATGGCAGAAAGTGAAGAACTAAAGAGCCTCTTGATGAAAGTGAAAGAGGGGAGTGAAAAAGTTGGATTAAAGCTCAACATTCGGAAAACTAAGATCATGGCATCCGGTCCCATCACTTCATGGCAGATAGATGGGGAAACAGTGGAAACAGTGGCTGACTTTATTTTTGGGGGCTACAAAATCACTGCAGATGGTGATTGCAGCTATTAAATTAAAAGATGCTTACTCCTTGGAAGGAAAGTTATGACCAACCTAGACAGCATATTAAAAAGCAGAGACATTACTTTGCCAACAAAGTTATGTCTAGTCAAGGCTATGGTTTTTCCAGTGGTCATGCATGGATGTGAGAATTGGACTATAAAGAAAGCTGAGCACCGAAGAATTGAAGCTTTTGAACTGTGGTGTTGGAGAAGACTCTTGAGAGTCCCTAGGACTGCAAGGAGATCCAATCAGTCCATCCTAAAGGAGATCAGTCCTGGGTATTCATTGGAAGGACTGATGTTGAAGCTGAAACTCCAATACTTTGGCCACCTGATGTGAAGAGCTGACTCACTTGAAAAGACCCTGACACTGGGAAAGATTGAGGGCAGGAGGAGAAGGGGACAATAGAGGATGAGATGGCTGGATGGCATCACCGACTCGATGGACATGGGTTTGGGTGGACTTCGGGAGTTGGTGATGGACAGGGAGGCCTTGCGTGCTGCAGTTCATGGGGTCACAAAGAGTCAGACATAACTGAATGACTGAACTGAATTGAATGAGAGGCTGCATGTAAACGATTTAGAACAATGTTTGGCATTTAATATTCACAATGTACCTATTGTCAGTTAGGCGTGTTCTATGCTGCTGCTGCTGCTAAGTCACTTCAGTCATGTCCGACTGTGTGTGACCCCATATGGCAGCCCACCAGGCTCCCCCATCCCTGGGATTCTCCAGGCAAGAACACTGAAGGGGGTTGCCATTTCCTTCTCCAATGCATGAAAGTGAAAATTGAAAGTGAAGTCGCTCAGTCGTGTCCAATTCTTAGGGACCCCATGGACTGCAGCCTACCAGGCTCCTCCATCCATGGGATTTTCTAGGCAAGAGTACTGGAGTGAGTTGCCATTGCCTTCTCCATGTGTTCTATGTGTTGGGTTTTACATATTTTAACATGTTTATGACTTAAAACAACCCTATGAGGTAGATACTATTTTTATCGTCATCTTAAAGATAAGGAAACAGAGGAACAGATACATTAAACAGCTTGCTGGAGTCAAATAGCCAGTGAATAGTACAGGGAAAAATCAGATCCTGGCAAGCCTGACTCAAGAATCCATACTATTAACTGTTACGCTATACTATGATATACACAAATGAGTGCTTGAAAACAATGTTACTTTTTTTTATATTGGAATATAGCTGATTAACAATATTGTGCTAGTTTCAGGTGCATAGCAAAGTTATTCAGTTATACATAAATATTTATCTATTCTTTTTCAAATTATTTTCCCAGTTAGAATATTACAGAATATTGAGTAGAGTTCTCTGTGCTATACAGTAAATCCTTGTTGGTTATCTATTTTAAGTATAGCAACAGTATGTACATGTCAATCCTAAACTTCAATCCTCTCCCTCCCCCCACTACCATTTCCCCACTGATAACCCTAAGTTTGTTCTCTAAGTCTTTGAGTCTGTTTCTGTATTGTAAGTAAGTTCATTTGTTGAAAATGATATTATTTTTTAACATAGCAAAATTAAAACAAGAGAGATTTAAATATTCTTACAATATTGTTTAAGTGATTTTAAAATTAAAGAAAACAAACTTTAAAAAACAAAGATATAGCTTGAAATTAAAAAACAAAACTAGATATAAAACTAGAAAATATAGTTTATTCCTAGCTTAGGTAAAAATAAGAAAAGTACTAAAATTGGTTCCAACCTTTTAAAAAGCAACCTTCAATTATTTTCCATATCATATTTTCTGGATAATTGGTTGTATCTGTGGTTTGTCCAAACTGAGGAAGCAATTATTATTGTCCTTAGTTTTCCTTACTCACATTTTAAAGATATCCCAAAGTTGATGAACAAATTTGGCCTAACTTTTCCACCTTCTTTAGATTTGTCATGTCCCTTCTTAGGTTTTGCCATTTTATAATATTTTATAAGACTTTGTGACAACTTGCTTGTATTCTTACACCATTTGACTTTAGATGCTCAATTTACTGAACGAAACTCTCCACACTGTCTTCTTCCTACTGATGATACAACTTTCAAACTTAACTTTTCATGTTCTGTTTAATCAATCATTTCAGCACTCTCTTGTAATGTTCTAGGATTCACTATATAATTATTTTATTCATTTTGAAATACTGTTAGCTTTAACTTTTACCTATAGATGAATCATCCTATTGAATTCTAGCTAGTAGGAACCATTAGATCACTTCACTCTTAAAATCACATTCCTCAAAGTTGATACATGATATCTACTCTTCCAATTAAGAAGAAGAGAAAAAGTCATCACAAAGTCCACTGCTAAGCGTACTACTGGTCTTCACACCTATGTACCAGTGTTTAATTTCTTCCACTTTCTCTTTAGATTGAAAATGAGGCAGGTGATTTTTTTTTCTTTTCTCTGATTATTTTTTTAAATATAAGTAACAAGTTGTCTAGGTATCTGCTATTTGCTTCCTGGCCTTCCAATTCTACTGAACCTGCATTATAACATACAACTACCATCTTGGCTCTACCCTTCCAACTTGACCCCACCTTCTTCCTCAAAACTCTAATGGTTTTCAGAGGCAGATACAAGGACACTGGAGAAGGGCATGGCACCCCAATCCAGTATTCTTGCCTGAAGAATCTCAGGGACAGAGGGGCCTGGTGGACTATAGTCCATGGAGTTGCAAGGAGTCAGATACAGCTGAAGCAACTTAGCACACATACACTCACCAGGGACATTATGGAGCTTAATGAGAATCTAATGAACCTATGCTCTTCTGTCAGGTCTCAGCTCAAGTATTCCTACCTCAGTAAAACTTTTCCTTCCCTCTCTGAAAAGTCATGTCCCACTATCATATGCTCTCAGCATACCTAATACTTAAAACATTATCATTTTTCTGATTAATAGTTAATTCTTCAACTAAATTAAAAGTTATGTGATGAAAAGTCTTTTGTGTGATTTTGTTAGCTATTGAATATTATCACCTAACATAGTGCCTAGAATATAGTATATGATTATATATATATACTATATTATATATATAGTATATGATTTTATATGTATAGTATATGATTAATGATTATTTGTTGATAATAATGAATAAATAAATGAATGAATAACCCTACACACATACACACACACACACACACACATACACACATATGATATATATAGAAATTCAGAGATACAGAATACTACCTCTATATAAAAACTCTACATCTCCAGAATGGCATCTGAACACAGCAGCAACTTACCTAAAAATTTGCTGAGACTGGAACCCAAGCTCAAACTATGAGGTAGCTATATAATTGAAGCCAGCATACAGACTACAGTCCAAGGGGTCGCAAAGAGTTGGACAGGATTTAGCAACTATACAATAAGGGATATGCTGAGCACAGCAACATATACATAGTTTGGAATTTAAGGGAGGGGGGTTCAGGACTGGGAACACGTGTACACCCATGGCAGATTCATGTTGATGTATGGCAAAACCAATACAATATTGTAAAGTAATTAGCCTCTAATTAAAATAAATAAATTTAAATTAAAAAAAATCCTTCTTGAATCATTGACTTGGCAGAGAAGAGTTATTTGAATATTGTACAAAATAGGATAATTTAAAAAAATATGTACAACAAATTCTCTGTTGAAGGAGTTTTTAAAAAATGGAAATGGGAAAAAAAAAATGGCCTAAATACAGACTTGTTATCGAGGAAGACTGAAAAAAGAGGCGATATTGACAGAAACTTTTGTTTTCCTCCATATGATTGGATATCAGCAATTTGTAGTTGTTGTCCAGTCACTCAGTCGTGTATGACTCCATGAACTTCAGCACACTAGGCTTCCCTGTCTTTCACTATCTCCTGGAGTTTGCTCAACTCATGTCCATTGTGTGGTTGATACCAATCAACCATCTCATCCTCCGTCACCCCCTTCTCCTCTTGTTCTCAATATTTCCCAGTATCAAAGTCTTTTCCAGTCAGTCTGCTCTTTGCATCAAGTGGCCAAAGTTTCGGAGCTTCAGCTTCAGCATCAATTCATCCAGTGAATATTCAGGGTTGATTTTTTTTAGTATTGGTATGATCTTCTTGCTGTCCAAGGGATTCTCAAGAGCTATCTCCAGCACCAGAATTTGAAAGCATCAATTCTTTGGTACTCAGTCTTCTTTATGGTCCAATTCTCATATTCTTACATGACTACTGGGAAAACCATACTTTTGACTAGATGGATGTTTGTCAGCAAAATGATGTCTCTGCTTTTTAATACAGTGTCTAGGTTTGTCATAGATTTTCTTCCAAGGAGCATGTGTCTTTTAATTTCATGGCTGCAGTCACCATCTGCAGTGATTTTGGAGCACAAGAAAATAAAATCTGCCACTGCTTCCAATTTTCCTACAAGTATTTGCCATGAAGTGATGGAACTGGATGCTATGGTCTTAATGTTTTGAATGTTGAGTTTTAAGCTAGCTTTTTTACTCTCCTCTTTCACCCTCTTCAAGAGGCTCTTTAGTTCCTTCTTGTTTTCTTCCATTAGGGTGATACCATCACCTTATCTGAGGTTTTTTATATTTCTTCCAGCAATCTTGATTCCAGCTCAGCAGTTTGGTGTTGGTCTAAGTGGAAAAATGTTTTGGGGAAGTGAAATTTTGAAGTGAGATTCATTTCCACCCATATATTAATCTCAAGGTACCCTGTCCAATGTTGAAACACACATTGCTAACATCTGAAAAGAACTTGAGTAGCATCTGGAAAAGATAAAAAAACTGTGACTCAAGTGTATTTAAATAAGTTCTATAGAGGAAATGAAACTCTTTAGCCCAGAGAAAAGAGCATTAAGAGTGGTTTCATTTTTTTTTTCAGGATTGTTATTTTGTTTTATCCTGAAAAGTCACAATTCCCCATATCTACAATAGCAGATTAAAAGGAACCAATTTTGTGAGAAGCTCAACAAGCCTGTTCAACCTAAAAAATTCCCTGAGAGTAAAAATTGTTAGTTACATAAATGAATGATTTATAGGAGTTAAGCATCTCTTTTAACAAGGGTCTTTAGGAAAACAGATCAGCTTCTCAGAAGTTGGAAGTTTTGTGGTGCTATTTAAAGTCAGGTACAGGATTGACGTGGCTGTTGTGTGGACCACATGCCCTCTCAAGTTCTTTCCAGGCCTGCATATCTGTAAATAATGAAAAGTTAACCAATGAATCCAGCCCTCCAGACAAAACCATCATGCTGGTTTTCTGAAACACCTGGATTTTACCTCTCAGCAGCAATCAGTAGAAGAAAATATTTTTTGCATCCTGATAAAGGATAAAAGTCACACTTAACTACAGATTGCTAGAAAGTGTAGAGGTAGTGTAGTCAAACATTAAAGAATGCCATTGAACAGGTTGAGCCTAAGCTTTGTGGGCCTTTTCCACAATCTAGTCTTGTTGCAAATATCAAAGAGTATATCTAATATTATGTCTGCCAAATATATAACTCAGCAAGATGAGGTAACTAGATTGATACCCTTTAGAAGACAAAGTAAATAACCCATAGGACTGATGAGTAACACTGAGTTTCAACTGAGACTCAATGACTACCTGACCAAAGAAAAGAAAAAAATTCCAAACAGTTTCTCTAATGTAGCATTGATGGATTTTACATGTGGCCCTCAATTCACAGGTATAATTTGTTTTAGCATACACTGAGATCCTGCCCATGTGGACTGTACATAGCATATAGTATTTAGTATTCACAGTAGAGATGTCACATTCTATTAACTACACTGTATTAAAACCTGCCGTTCTCAGTTAAACTGTAACACAGAAAGGATATGTGTGTATATTTATATGTATGTATGTGCAGCAAACTCATTAACAATTTTTGTACTTTTATACACAATAAATGAACCGTTTGCATAATCTAGCAAGGATAAAGATTGAGTGAAACAGTCCTAAGGGATTCATGGAAGTTTGGCAAAATAAAAGCATCAGCTTGTGGAGAACAGTACAGCTAATTAACTTAAATTTTTGGATATTTCCCCACTCATACATTTATTCAAAGAGTCACATGAAAATCTTTGTAATCTTGTGTTTGGAAACTTTCTGTTTGCTTACCTTGGCCATATGACTTGAAACATCACATCTTGATGAATTTAAACAAATAAGATAGACTAGAGAGTGAAAATGAAAGTTTTTAAACACTCTAAATCTTAAGTTCTATTGGTGGTTCACCAGATACATCTGTAGTACAAACTTCCCTCCAAAAGACAATAATCTTAACATGCAGAGGACTTGGGTCTGATCCCAGGCCAGGGAACAAAGATCCCACATGCCATGAGGCAACTAAGTCCTCGTGCTGCAACTACTGAGCCTGCCTGCCTTAACTGGAGATCCTGTGTGCTGCAATGAAAAATCCCACATGATGCAATGACAGTCTGATGCAGTCAAATAAACAAATATATTTTAAAAGACAATAATCCTCAGAAACGTGTAGGTGCATCTTATTGGCTCATTACTTCTAGGTAGTTGGTGTTTAAAAGAATTTTCAATGAGGGTGGTCTGTGCATGAAAATTATATGAGGAGTTTAGAGGTTAAGGGTAAATTTTCTAGATTTCAGATTTGCTTTTACTCTGACAGAAACACCCAGTCTTCCATAACCCTAATTTTTTAAAAAAAATTAATTTATTTATTTTTAAAACTTTAGTGAACTTTAGTTGGCTTACAATGTCATGTTAATTTCGGGTGTATAGCACACGGATTTAGTTTTATATATGTGTGTATATATATAACATAATATGTATATATACATACATTTTATATGTATGTATGGAGAAGTAAATGGCAACCCATTCCAGTATTCTTGCCTGGAGAATTCCATGGACAGAGGAGCTTTGAGAGCTACAGTCTATGAGATCACAAAGAGCTGGAAACAAGTGAGTGACTAACACACGCATACCATATAAAATATATATATTATTTTTCAGGTTCTTTTCCCCTATAGGTTATTATAAAATAAAATTGAGTATAGTCGCCTGTGCTATGCAGTAGGTCCTTGTTGGTTATCTATGTTATATATAGTAGTGTGTATATATTAATCCCAACTTCCTAATTTATCCTTTCCTTCACCTTTCCCCTTTGGTCTGGCAATTTACAAAGATGCTTACTCTTGGAAGAAATGTTTTGACCAACCTAGATAGCATATTGAAAAGCAGAGACATTACTTTGCCAACAAAGGTCCCTCTGGTCAAGGCTATGGTTTTTCCAGTGGTCATGTATGGATGTTAGAGTTGGATTGTGAAGAAAGCTGAGTGCCAAAGAATTGATGCTTTTGAACTATGGTGTTGGAGAAGACTCTTGAGAGTCCCTTGGAATGCAAGGAGATCCAACCAGTCCATTCTGAAGGAGATCAGCCCTGGGATTTCTTTGGAAAGACTGATGCTAAAGCTGAAACTCCAGTACTTTGGCCACCTCATGCGAAGAATTGACTCATTGGAAAAGACTCTGATGCTGGGAGGGATTGGGGGCAGGAGGAAAAGGGGACGACAGAGGATGAGATGGCTGGATGGCATCACCAACTCGATGGACATGAGTTTGAGTGAACTCAGGGAGATGGTGATGGACAGGGAGGCCTGGCGTGCTGTGATTCATGGGGTCACAGAAATTCGGACACGACTGAGAGACTGAACTGAACTGAACTGAGTAAAGGACTTCTGCAACTTCATTAAGAATCTGTATCCGAGGTCCCAATAACATGGACAACTTCATAAGCCTCTGGAGACAAAAATGGCAACCCACTCCCATATTCTCGCCTGGAGAATCCCACGGACAGAGGAGCCTGACAGGCTATATAGTCCATGGGGTCACAAGAGTCGGACATGATTTAGCAACTAAAACACCATAAGTTCTATCTGTAGCCAATTAGGTCAAGTCAAAGAACCACCAAACAGTGGAAGTAAATCTGTGACTACTGCTCACTGGAACAATCCTAAGACAGGTCTGTGGTAACCTAAAACTCTGGGGCCTTCTTCAGGGATAAGAAGCAGCCCTGTGAAGCTGTTAGTATATATAGTCCTTTGATAGTGCAAAGTAATTATTATAATTTTTCATCATCATTTATTCTCTACACATAGAGTGATTAACACACTAAGAGAAATCATTAATAACATGAAAGCAAGCAATGTAAATCTATGGAACTGCCTCACATACTTTTGGAGAGACATTTTAAACAAAGAGGGTAACACAAAGATTGGTTTAATTTAGATGCTGCAGTAATCAGTCTTTACTATTCTTTGTTAGTAGGTGTGTGTGCTTGGTTTAATTTAGATGCTGCAGTAATCAGTCTTTACTATTCTTTGTTAGTAGGTGTGTGTGCTAAGTCATTTCAGTCATGTCTGACTCTTGAGACCCTATGGACTGTAGCCCACCAGGCTTCTCTGTCCATGGGGATTCTCCAGGCAAAAATACTGGAGTGGATGCCCTCCTCCAAAGGATCTTCCCAACCCAAGAATCAAAACCACGTCTCCTGAGGGACCTGCATTGCAGGTGGATTCTTTACCACTGAGCCACCAGGGAAGTCTGTTAGCAGGAGAGAAACTCAAATGAAAACCATTTTCTCCAAGATTTCCTCCACTTCATAGAATACACATGCACACAATTCTTACAAAGACAAATTTGGCTTACCATATTCTGGAACTGCATCTCAGCATATCAAAGACAAATTGCCCTAGTAAGCTCAATATTATAGATTAAAATATATGAAAGAGAAGGAAACGGTGGAGAGGATCCTAGGTTACTAAATTTATAAATGTATATAATTCACTGAGATTTTTCCAATTCTCACTACACACTCCAAGTTAGTATTGAATGGACCTAGAGGCTCCAATTGCCTTTGCACAGACTGTGTTCCAGCTGTCTTCTGATATTTGAACACTCAGGTCTTTGTCCCATGCAATGCAAACAGTCAGCCTTTCATGTATTCTGTATACCAGGAGTAGTTTATGAATCTGTCTATAAAAGCAGTCACAATGTATGCAAGAAAGGGTTACATAAATCTCTAATATTGAATGAAGTAGCTCCAGTAAACTCAGTACAAGTTCCAAACATCACTATTATGCTTGAGCTGATTTACAAACCCAAAGACCTTTGTCTGGTAATCTATATCCTTTATGAAGCTGGAAGAGGGAACAAAAGGCTTGATGACACAGTCTCTACATAAATCTCAAGCTGTTGCAATTCCTTTACCTTTTTGCCTCATATTCATTAAATAGCTTTGCAGTTTGGGAATCTGAGACAAGCAGTAAGGAAAGATGTGCACATTGAGATTCAGACTGCATCAACCAGGTGCATGAGAAGAAACATCCAAAATGCCTTTGCTATTTTGTACATCTGAAAGACTTCCCTCAAAATTGGCACTAAAGGTATATGCAAGCAAAAATGGTTGCAATTTTAAGAAGAAACATTCCTGAAATGGCTCATACTGTCCTTTGAGGATAGTGACCAGCCTTTCCATACATTTCAATGCCACCTTCATCCTCCTGCCATCTATGGGAACTCAGCTCTTTCCTCCTATATGTGATCCAGCTTTTTACAGGGAAAGATTCTACCTTGAATTCCTACAACTGTTTTCTTTCATTTGCCTCTGTTTTCATCTTTTTTTTCCTCTCCTTTTCTCTTCCATTTCTACGTTAATCTCTTTCAATAATATCAGTCTCTTCTTAAAGCACTTCCTTCTGATTTATATTCTAAATATCCAATACTCTCTATTAAGGTTCCTATGTTTGCTCTGATTTTACAGTTTGCAAGACCAGTACTCTCAGAACATGGGTTGATTGCTATCAATTCAGACATGCTGTCACCAACTACAGTATCTTGACTAGGAATTTGATCTGAGCAGCGTCTATGCATGAGAAAAAAAAGAGGCTATAATAAGCTTTGTTACTTAATTATTCTTTTTCAAAAAAAAAAGTAAAACTTTCAATGGACACATCTTAGCATAATATATATTAACTGCTTTTAAGTGAAAGAAAGTGAAAGTTGCTCTGTCGTGTCTGACTCTTTGTAACTCCATGGACTATACAGTCCATGGAATTCTCCAGGCTAGAATACTGAAGTGGGTAGCCTTTCCCTTCTCCAGGGGATCTTCCTAACCCAGGGATCGAACCCAGGTGTCCCATGTTGCAGATAGATTCTTTACCAGCTAAGCCACAAAACTGCTTTTAAACTACTCTTTAAAAAATGATAGATAATTCACAATTATCCTCAAAAATTGCTGAAAAATATCACAGCAAATGTGTTGACTTGGAGATGGTTCTACTCCTGTTACATGCAGTTTGGCAAGCATTAATGCTTGTCATTAGTCAATGAAGCATCAAAAGTTGAGGCAGATTGCTTTCATCTTACTTAGATAAAATATTGTTTCAGCAGACATTATTCTACTTTTGGTATACTTCCTAATACTATTAGAAAAATTTGTGTTCTTTATCCTATTTATTTTTCTAGCAAAGGTAATACAAGTGTTATCCCCATATTCTGCTGCTGCTTCCTGTATCTGAAAGCTGGCTATAAGGCATGATTGTTATTCTTTTGAATCATGCAAAAACATGAGATACTGTCCATTATTTTCATAACTCCAACTCCCAGGAAGAAGTCTGGCCTCCCCTGACCTTTGCTCTCCCTTTTACTTTTACTCCTTAATTCAAATGTTCTGCCAATATCTTTAAGTATCTTCTCAATCACAGTTTCCTAATGTCACTACTATACTGTTAAAGTCAGTATATCTATTCAGAGAGTTTACCAAAATTATGATTCAACAATTTTGACTCTCCTTCTTAAATCACAATAGATCTAAATGTGTTGCCGTTGCAGACCTGGTATCCAGATGATCACACATACCTTAGGATCATTCCCAAGATGTCAATCATTTCAACTCTTGATAAAAAAGGAAACATTGGCCTAAATGTCTCAATAACACTATTGATATATGCACCACTATCTCAATATCTGTTAACTAGGAATTTCATCATCCTTTCTAGGTATTTGTTTAATAACAATTACTATAATCAAGTTTCTATTACATATAAACAAACTGGAATACAGCTCAAAGTGACAATTATGACATGAAAAATTTATATCTATGGTCTATTCCTTTTGGAAATCTTCCTTACCATTTACTTTTTTAAATGAATTTTGGGGGGAGTAGTTTTAGATTTACAGAAAAATGGCAGAGATAGTACATAGAATTCCCATTTGCTCTTCATTCATTTTCTCCTGTTGATTGCATCTTATATAATGATGCTCCATGTCACAACTAAGGAACTAACTCTGATAAATTATTATTAACCAAATTTGAGACTTTATTCAGATTTCATTTTTCTTTACTGTCCTTTTTCCACTTGAGGATCTCACATCAGATTTAATAATCATATCTCTTTCATTTCTATTGGTCTGTGACAGTTTCTCCATTTATGCTTGCATTTCTTCATAACCATGACAATTTTGAGGAGTACTTGTCTGGTGTTTTACACTATGCCCAGCAATTTGGGTCTGTCTGATGTTTTTTGCAAGGTTATACTGAGGTTATATGTTTGAAAAAGGAAGAGCACAGAGGAGAATTGCTATTTTCATCCCATCACATTAAGGATACATGTTATCACCATGTCTTTTCACTGATGATGTTAGCCTTGATTACCTGATAGGTATTGTGTGTCAGATTTCTCCATATAAACTTATTTCCCTCAACCATTTTCTATATACTACTCTTTGGAAGTGAGTCACTAAATCAAGCCTTCATTCAAAGTGGAAGAATTAAGCTCCACCTCCTAGAAAGGAAGTTATTACATAATTTATTCATGGCAGATTTGTTTATTCTCCCTTATTTAACAATTTATTTATATTTTTTTGGACTGAAATACATTTGTTTTATACCTAGTGTTATAATCTAATACTATGTTATTTATTTTGTTGAACAAATTATTCCAATTCAGCCATTGAGAGAACTTTCAGTTTGGCACCATGCTTTTTGACATATGCCCCAGCATTTTGGGTTGTTGAGCACTTCCTTTATTTATGACATTACACGATGTATCGGGCTTATCTTACATACCCCGTGCCCCCACATAGGATTAGCTATTTCTTCAAAGAGCTCTATCTACTTTTACTATAGTATTGAAAACCTAGATCTTGCCTGCTATTACTTTGCCTCTTCAGATAATCTCTATCTTATGAGGCTTATCCAACTTCTCAGAAACCCAGTACTTTCATTTCGTTTCCACCTTAGCTTCATCTCACTCAATTCTGTTGGAAAATGTACTGTTCCCGCTCTTAGCCTTAATACTCATATAATCCTTGGAGCACTACTCTGCCTGAAAGGAGTAACAAAAGACCTTGAAGAGAAACCTTAGAACAAAAAAGTAACACACTCTTGGGTGAAAGCACAATCTGTAACCAAAGAAAAGAATCAGAGTAAACTAAACAAGCATCCTTTATGGAAGAATTTTGATTTATTCACCTCTCACAATATAAATACAACAGAAATAAATTAAGTCTGAGGAATCAACTAACACAGACTCATATTGGCCAAAGTATCCAAATGATATGGATATGAAAATTGATAGCAGAAACTTTTTAGATTTTCACCCTGTGGGAGAAATATTTTCAGAATATCCTTGCCAAACTTTTTTTTTTTTCACCTTCTAAGATAAGGATATTTTTAAAGACCAGATGGTCAGTAATTTGTGGTTTAAAATAATGTATGATTTAGGTGTCACTGCTACAGATACTAAGCTTGAATTCATTGTTATCCTGAACTCTTTCAAGAGGTGTATCTAATCAAATAAGCCTATAAAGCATGATCACTACAGACTCAGTAGAAGAGAACCAAGTATTTTTATTCTTAAAAATCACTTTCTTAAAAAATAGTATTCAGCTGTGAAAGTTACATCCCTTTACAGAAAACTCAACCTTTCTCTGTGCAAATCAACACCTTTGTTGTTTTTTTTTTTCTTAATTTATTTTAATTGGAGGTTAATTATTTTACAACATTGTAGTGGTTATGCAATATATTGACATGAAACAGCCATGAGTGTACATCCTGAATCCCCTTCCCACCTCACGCCCCATCCCATCTTTCTTGGTCATCCCAGTGCACCAGCCCTGAGCACCCTGTCTCATGCATTGAACCTGGACTGGTGATCTATTTCAAATATGATAATATACATTAAGTTCAGTTCAGTCCCTCAGTCGTGTCCAATTCTTTGCAACTCCATGAATTGCAGCATGCCAGGCCTCCCTGTCCATCACCAACTCCCAGAATTCACTCAAACTCACGTCCATCGAGACGGTGATGCCATCCAGCCATCTCATCCTCTGTCATCGACTTCTCCTCGTGCCCACAATCCCTCCCAGCATCAGAGTCTTTTCCAATGAGTCAACTCTTCACATGAGGTGGCCAAAGTACTGGAGTTTCAGCTTTACCATCATTCCTTCTAATGAACACCCAGGGCTGATCTCCTTCAGAATGGACTGGTTGGATCTCCTTGCAGTCCAAGGGACTCTCAAGAGTCTTCTCCAACACCACAGTTCAAAAGCATCAATTCTTTGGTGCTCAGCCTTCTTCACAGTCCAACTCTCACATCCATACATGACCACTGGAAAAACCATAGCCTTGACTAGACGGACCTTTGTTGGCAAAGTAATGTCTCTGCTTTTGAATATGCTATCTAGGTTGGTCATAACTTTCCTTCCAAGGAGTAAGCGTCTTTTAAATTCATGGTTGTAGTCACCATCTGCAGTGATTTTGGGGGCCCCCAAAATAATGTCTGTTTCCACTGTTTCCCCATCTATTTCCCATGAAGTGATGGGACCAAATGCCATGATCTTCGTTTTCTGAATGTTGAGCTTTAAGCCAACTTTTTCACTCTCCTCTTTCAATTTCATCAAGAGGCTTTTTAGTTCCTCTTAACTTTCTGCTATAAGGGTTGTGTGTTATCTGCATGTCATCCAACTTTCGCATTCTCCCACAGAGTCCAAAAGACTGCTCTATACATCTGTGTCTCTATTGCTGTCTCGCATACAGGGTTATCATTACCATCTTTCTAAATCCCATATATATGCGTTAGTATACTGTATTGGTATTTTTTTTTCTGGCTTACTTCACTCTGTATAATAGGTACCGGTTTCATCCACCTCATTAGAACTGACTCAAATGTATTCTTTTTAAAGGGTGAGTATGTGTATACTCACACATATGTGTATATGTACCACAGCTTTCACATCCATTCATCTGCTGATGGGCATCTAGGTTGCTTCCATGTCCTGGCTATTATAAACAGTGCTGTGATGAACATTAGGGTACATATGTCTCTTTCAATTCTGATTTCCTTGGTGCGTATGCCCAGCAGTGGGATTGCTGGGTCATATGGCAGTTCTATTGCTAGTTTTTTAAGGAAGCTCTACACTGTTCTCCATAGTGGCTGTAATTGTCTGCATTCCCACCAATAGTGTAAGAGGGTTCCCTTTTCTCCACACTCTCTCCAGCATTTATTGTTTGTAGACTTTTGGATAGCAGCCATTCTGACTGGCATGATGTGGTACCTCATTGTGGTTTTGATTTTAATTTCTCTGATAATAAGTGATGTTAAGCATCTTTTCATGTGTTAGTCAGCCATCTGTATGTCTTCTTGGAGAAATTTCTGTTTAGTTCTTTGGCCCATTTTTTGATTGGGTTATTTATTTTTCTGGAATTGAGCTGTATGAGATGCTTGTATATTTTTGAGATTAATTCTTTTTCAGTTGCTTCATTTGCTATTATTTTCCCCCATTCTGGAGGCTGTCTTTTCACCTTGCATATAGTTTCCTTCGTTGTGCAAAAGCTTTTAAGTTTAATTAGGTCCCATTTGCTTCTTTTTGTTCTTATTTCAATTACTCTGGGAGGTGGGTCATAGAGGATCCTACTGTGATTTATGTCGGAGAGTTATTTATCTTGTTTTTCTCTAGGAGTTTTATAGTTTCTGGTCTTAAATTTAGATCTTTTATCCATTTTGATTTTATTTTTGTGTATGGTGTTAGAAAGTGTTCAGGTTTCATTCTTTTATAAGTGGACGTCCAGTTTTCCAAAAACCACTTGGTAAAGATATTGTTTTTTCTCCATTGTACATTGTTGTCTCCTTTGTCAAAGATAAGGTGTCATTGGTGCGTGGTTATCTATGGGCTTTCTATTTTGTTCCATTGATCTATATTTCTGTCTTTGTGCCAGTATTATGCTGTTTTGATGACCGTAGCTTTGTAGTATAGCCTGAGCTCAGCCAGGTTGATTCTTCCAGTTCCATTCTTCTTTCTCAATATTGCCTTGGCTACTCAAGGTTTTTGTATTTCCATACAAATTGTGATATTATTTGTTCTAGCTCTCTGAAAAATACCACTGGTAGCTTGATAGAGATTGGATTGAATCTATAGATTGTTTTGGGTAGTATACTCATTTTCACTATATCGATTCTTCCAATCCATGAGCATGGTACATTTCTCCATCTATTTGTGTCCTCTTTGATTTATTTCATCAGTGATTTATTTCATCAGTGATTTATTTCTTTGATTTATTTCATCAGTGATTTATACTTTTCTATATACGTCTTTTGTTTCTTTAGGTAGATAAATAGAGGAAAACAACAGAATGAGAAAGATTAGAGATCTCTTCAAGAAAATTAGAGATAACAAGGGAATATTTCATGCAAAGATGGGCTGGATAAAGGACAGAAATGGTATGGACCTAACAGAAGCAGAAGATATTAAGAAGAGGTGGCAAGAATACACAGAAGAACTGTACAAAAAAGATCATCACCAAGAAAATCACGATGGTGTGATCACTCACCTAGAGACAGACATCCTGGAATATGAAGTGAAATGGGCCTTAGAAAGCATCACTACGAACAAAGCTAGTGGAGGTGATGGAATTCCATTTGAGCTCGTTCAAATCCTGAAAGATGATGCTGTGAAAGTGCTGCACTCAATATGCCAGCAAATTTGGAAAACTCAGCAGTGGCCACAGGACTGGAGAAGGTCAGTGTTCATTCCAATCCCAAAGAAAGGCAATGCCAAAGAATGCTCAAACTACTGCACAATTGCACTCATCTCACACACTAGTAAAGTAATGCTCAAAATTCTACAAGCCAGGCTTCAGCAATACGTGAACCGTGAACTTCCAGATGTTCAAGCTGGTCTTTAGATTTCAAATTGCCAAGATCTGCTGGATCATGGAAAAAGCAAGAGAGTTCCAGAAAAATATCTATTTCTGCTTTATTGACTATGCCAAAGCCTTTGACTGTGTGGATCACAATAAACTGTGGGAAATTCTGAAAGAGATGGGAATACCAGACCACCTGATCTACCTCTTGAGAAACATATATGCAAGTCAAGAAGCAACAGTTAGAACTGGACATGGAACAAGAGACTGGTTCCAAATAGGAAAAGGAGTACATCAAGGCTGGATATTGTCACCCTGCTTATTTAACTTATATGCAGAGTACATCATGAGAAATGCTGGGCTGGAAGAAGCACAAACTGGAATCAAGATTGCTGGGAGAAATATCAATAACCTCAGATATGCAGATGACAGCACCCTTATGGCAGAAAGTGAAGAACTAAAATGCCTCTTAATGAGAGTGAAAGAGGAGACTGAAAAAGTTGGCTTAAAGCTCAACATTCAGAAAATGAAGATCATGGCATCTGGTCCCATCACGTCATGGGAAATAGATGGGGAAACATTGGAAACAGTGTCACTCTTTATTTTGGGGGGCTCCAAAATCACTGCAGATGGTGACTGCAGCCATGAAATTAAAAGACGCTTACTCTTTGGAAGGAACGTTATGACCAACCTAGATAGCATATTGAAAAGCAGAGACATTACTTTGCCAACAAATGCCCATCTAGTCAAGGCTATGGTTTTTCCAGTGGTCATGTATGGATGCGAGAGTTGGACTGTGAAGAAAGCTGAGAGCCGAAGAATTGATGCTTTTGAACTATGGTGTTGGAGAAGACTCTTGAGAGTCCCTTGGACTGCAAGGAGATCCATCCAGTCCATCCTAAAGGAGGTCAGTCCTTGGTGTTCATTGGAAGGACTGATGTTGAAGCTGAAACTCCAGTACTTTGGCCACCTCATGTGAAGAGTTGACTCATTGGAAAAGACTCTGATGCTGGGAGGGATTGGGGGCAGGAGGAGAAGTGGACGGCAGAGGATGAATTGGCTGGATGCATCACCACCTCGATGGATGTGAGTTTGAGTGAACTCCGGGAGATGGTAATGAACAGGGAGGCCTGGCCTGCTGTGATTCATGGAGTCGCAAAGAGTCAGACATGACTCTGCGACTGAACTGAACTGAACAGAACTAATGCCTAATTTTTTATTCTTTTCGTTGCAGTGGTGAATGGAATTGTTTCCT
This sequence comes from Bos javanicus, assembly GCF_032452875.1. Classification (NCBI taxonomy): domain Eukaryota; kingdom Metazoa; phylum Chordata; class Mammalia; order Artiodactyla; family Bovidae; genus Bos; species Bos javanicus. The sequence goes on from NC_083897.1 coordinate 50,358,554, forward strand.
TAATTCTCTTTCTCTTTTCTCATTGTTAGTATATAGGAATGCAAGGGATTTCTGTGTGCTAATTTTATATCCTGCAACTTTACTCTATTCGTTGATTAGCTCTAGTAATTTTCTGGTAGAGTCTTTAGGGTTTTCTATGTAGAAGATCATGTCATCTTCAGACACTGAGAATTTTACCTCTTCTTTTCCAGTCTGGATTCCTTTTATTTCTTTTTCTGCTCTGACTGCTGTGGCCAAAACTTTCAAAACTATGTTGAATAGTAATGGTGAGAGTGGGCACCCTTGTCTTGTTCCTGACTTTAGGGGAAATGCTTTCAATTTTTCAACATTGAGGATAATGCTTGCTGTGGGTTTGTCATACATAGTTTTTATTATGTTGAGGTATGTTCCTTCTATTCCTGCTTTCTAGAGGGTTTTTAATTATAAATGGATGCTTTATTTTATTGAAGGCTTTCTCTGAACCTATTGATATAATCATATGGTTTCTTTCTTTCTATTTGTTAATGTCACATTGATTGATTTGCAAATACTGAAGAATCCTTGCATCCCTGGGATAAAGCCCACTTGGTCATGATGTATGATATTTTTCATATGTTGTTGGATTCTGTTTGCAATAATTTTATTAAGTATTTTTGCATCTATGTTCATCAGTGTTATTGGCCTGTAGTTTTCTTTCTTTCTGGCATCTTTGTCTGGTTTTGGTATATAGGGTGATGGTGGCCTCATAGAGTGAGTTTAGAAGTTTACCTTCCACGGCAATTTTCTGGAAGAGTTTGAGTAGGATAGGTGTTAGGTCTTTTCTAAATTTTTGGTAGAATTCAGCTGTGAAGCCATCTGGTCCTGCGCTTTTGTTTGCTGGAAGATTTCTGGTTACAGTTTCTATTTCCATGCTTGTGATGGGTCTGCTAAGATTTTCTATTTCTTTCTGGTTCAGTTTTGGAAAGTTTTACTTTTCTAAGACTTTTTCCATTTCTTCCAAGGTGTGCATTTTATTGTCATATAGTTGCTGATAGTAGTCTTTTATGATCCTTTGTATTTCTGTGTTGTCTGTAGTGATTTTCCATTTTCATTTCTAATTTTGTTGATTTGAGTCTTCTCCCTTTGTTTCTTGATGAGTCTAGCTAATGGTTTCTCTATTTTATTTATCTTCTCAAAGAACCAGCTTTTAGCTTTGTTGATTTTGGCTATGGTCCCCTTTGCTTCTTTTGCATTTATTTCTGCCCTAATTTTTATGATTTCTTTCCTTCTACTCAACCTGGGATATTTCATTTCTTTTTCTAGTTGCATTAGGTGTAGAGTTAGGTCTTTACTTGATTTCTCTCCTTTTTCTTGATGTAGGCTTGTATTGTTATTAAGCTTCCCCTTACCACTGCTTTTACTGAATCCTATAGGTTTTGGTTTGATGCATTTTTATTTTCATTCGTTTCTATGCATAGTTTGATTTATTTTTATTTCTTTTGTGATTTGTTGGTTACTCAGAAGTGTATTGTTTAGCCTTCATATATTTGTATTTTTAATACCTTTTTTTTTTCCCCGTGGTTGACATCTGATCTTACTGCATTGTGATCAGAAAAGATGTTTGAGATGATTTCAATTTTTTTTTAATTTACCAAGGCTAGATTTATGGCCCAGGATGTAATCTATCCTGGAGAAGGTTCCATGTGCACTTGAGAAAAAGGTGAAATTCATGGCTTGGGGGTGATATGTCCTGTAGCTATCAATTAGGTCTAACTGGTCCGTTGTATCATTTAAAGTTTGTGTTTCCTTGCTAATTTTCTGTTTAGTTGATCTATCCATAGGTGTGAATGGAGTATTAAAGTCTCCCACTATTATGGTGTTACTGTTAATTTCCCCTTTCACACCTGATATCATTTGCCTTACATATTGCACTGCTCCTATGTTGGCTGCATATATATTTATAACTGTTACATCTTCTTCTTGGATTGATCCTTTGATCATTATGTAGTGTCCTTTTTTGTCTCTTTCACAGCCTTTATTTTAAAGTCTATATTATCTGATATGAGTATTGCTACTCCTGCTTTATTTTGGTCTCCATATGCATGAAATATCCTTTTCTAGACCTTCATCTTCAGTCTGTATGTGTCCCTTGTTTTGAGGGGGGTCTATTGTCCATACATATATAGGGGTCTTTTTTTTGTATCCATTCAGCCAGTCTTTGTCTTTTGGTTGGGGCATTCAACCCATTTACATTTAAGGTAATTATAGATAAGTATGATTCTGTTGCCACTTACTTTGTTGTTTTGGGTTTGAGTTTATACACCCTTTCTGTGTTTCCCATATTGAGAAGATCCTTTAGCATTTGTAGAAGAGCTGGTTTGATGGTCTTGAATTCTCTCAGCTTTTGCTTTTCTGTAAAGCTTTTGATTTTTCCTTTATATTTGAATGAGATCCTTGCTGGTTACTGTAATCTGGGTTGTAGGTTTTTCCATTTCATCACCTTAAGTATGTCCTGCCATCCCTTTCTGGCCTGAGGAGTTTCTCTTGAAAGATCAGCTGTTATCCTTATGGGAATCCCCTTGTGTGCCGTTTGTTGTTTTTCCCTTGCTGCCTTTAATATTTGTTCTTTGTTCGATCTTCGTTAATTTGATTAAAATGTGTCTTGGTGTGTTTCACCTTGGGTTTATCCTGTTTGGGGCTCTCTGGGTCTCTTGGACTTGGGGGACTATTTCCTTCCCCATTTTATGGACGTTTTCAACTATTATCTCCTCAAGTATTTTCCCATGGCCTTTCTTTTTGTCTTCTTCTTCTGGGACACATATGATTCAAATATTGGGGCGTTTCACATTATCCCAGAGGTCCCTGAGTTTGTCTTCATTTCTTTTAATCCTTTTTTCTTTTTTCCATTCTGCTTCATTTATTTCTACCATACTATCTTCTACCTCACTTATCCTATCTTCTGCCTCCATTATTCTACTGTTGGTTCCCTCCAGAGTGTTTTTGATCTCATTTATTGCATTATTCATTATTGATTGACTCTTTTTTATTTCTCCTAGGTCCTTGTTAAATTTTTCTTGTATCTTCTCAATCCTTGTCTCCAGGCTATTTATCTGTAACTCGATTTTGGTTTCCAGATTTTGGGTCATTTTTACTATCATTATTCTGAATTCTTTTTCAGGTAGACTCCCTATCTTCTCCTCTTTGGTTTGGTTTGGCGGGCATTTATCATGTTCCTTTACCTGCTGAGTATTTATCTGCCTTTTCATTTTGTTTAGATTGCTGTGTTTGGGGTGGCCTTTCTTTATTCAGCCAGTTGGTGGTTCCTCTTTATTGTGGAGGTTCCTCTCTGTGGGTGGGGTTAGATGGGTGGCTTGTCAAGTTTTCCTGATTAGGGAAGCTTGTGTCAGTGTTCTGGTGGTTGGAGCTGGATTTCTTCTCTCTGGAGTGCAATGAAGTGTTCAGTAGTGAGTTTTGAAGTGTCTGTTGGTTTTGTGTGACTTTGGGCAGCCCATTTATTGAAGCTCAGGGTTTGTTCCTGCGTTGCTGGAGAATTTGTATGGTATATCTTGCTCTGGAACTTGTTGGCTTTTTGGTGGAGCTTGGTTTCAGTGTAGGTATGGAGGCTTTTGGGTGAGCTCTTATCGATTTAATATTCCCTGGAGTCAGGAGTTCTCTGGTTCTCATATTTTGAACTTAAGCCTCCTGTCTCTGGTTTTCAGTCTTATTCTTACAGTAGCCCCAAGACTTCTCTATCTATACAGCACCATTGAGAAAACATCTAGATTAATGATGAAAAGCTTCTCCACAGTGAGGGACATCCAGAGAGGTTCGCAGAGTTACATGGAGAAGAGAAGAGGGAGGATGGAGATAGAGGTGACCAGGAGGAGAAAAGGGGGAATCAAAAGGAGTGAGAGAGAGAGAGATCCATCCAGTAATCAGTTCCCTAAGTGTTCTCCAAAGCCTGGAACACACAAAGAGATTCATAGAGTTGAGTAGAGAAGAGAAGGGGAAGGAAAGAGACAAAGGCAACCTGGTGGAGAAAAAGGAGAGTCAAAAGGGGGAGAGAGCAATCAAGCCAGTAATCACACTCCCAAGAAAAAATAGGTACTGAAGATTGGGTTCTTAAAGGTATAAAATTGATAACAAATACCAAAAAACAAAGATTAAAAATATGGAGTAGGGTTTAGACTCTCAAAAATACTATATTAAAGAAAAAAAACAAAGCAAAGTCACAAAAAATTATAAAATATATATATGAAGTTTGCTTTAAAAATAGGGTCTTTGTTTTGCAAGTTAATAGTAGGTTATAAAAATGAAAATTAAAGGAGTAATAGAGGGCTTAAAAATAAATTGTTTTTAAAATGATAATAGTAAAATATATCTAGGAATTTCTCTGGAGCTGTTGCAGGCAGTGTGGGGTCAGTTCAGTTTCAGATAGTTCCTTGATCCGGCTTATACTTCTCAAGATCTATAGTCCCCTTCCAATGTAGTCGGTGCTAACTACAGGGTTTTAATCTGTTGCACCTGTCACTTCCAAACTGGTTCCCTCTGTTTATTTTAGCTTCTTCTGTTTGCTCGTCTCTTTAGTGTCTAATTTCTGCCCTGACACAAGAGGGCAAAGGTGGTCACTTATTTAGGCTTACTTGTTCAGTCATGCTGTGGGGAGGGAGGAACACTGCAAACAAATATCACTGGCATATGTGGGGAGTGCTCGCAGTGTCTTGGCCACACCAGGTTTGCCCCTACTCATGTGCATGTGCTTTCCCAGTCTACACCTCTCAGGCTGTAGGTTGCTCTTCCAGGGAACTGTCTGAGGCGGGCCCAGGGTTGTGTGCACTTTCCAGATCTAAGTCGTTCAGATTCAGGTTCTTGGGTAGTCCACAAAGGCACAGACTTGGTTGGGCCTGCGTTTTGTGCCCTTCCAAGATCTGAGCAGCTCAGGTGACCATGTGTTTGGCAAGCACAGTCTCCCCATTTGGGGAGTACATCTTATCACCTCCCCGGTACCAGCCGCTCGGTTTCCTGGGTGGCAGCGGGCACGCCCACTTCAGGTGTTCCGTGTGTCTTCTGAGAGCTGATCTCTGGCTGTGACCCTCCCTGAGGATGTCAACCATCAAGGATCCCAGGAGGACTTGGTTAGCAACTGGGAGCCTGCTTGAAGTTTGGTAGAGGATGCCTCTCTGAGGCTTAGATTTCCCCTTTCTGGCTCTGGCTGCCCCCCACCTGCCTCCCTGTCTCTGGCCGGGGATAGGCTCGTCTGCAACCTGCTAGCTCTCCTCCGGTATTCGCTCAGTCCTTTGTTCTGTGAGCAGGCCTGGCAGTGCGTTAGGTTAGGGCTTTTCACTAGATAGTCTCTCTCTCTCTCTCTCTCTCTCTCTGGCTATCCCACAGTTTGGGTTGCTATCTCACATTAGTTCCCTCAGATTTCCCTCAGGGCATTCAGGCTTGGTCCTTAGCCTATGCAATGCAACCCATGCCTCCCTGTTCAGCCCCTGCTTGCTGGTAGTGGATGTGAGCACTGGGAGTTGCCATTAGGCACATAACCTGTGGGTTTTATTTATTTATTTATTTTTCCTCCCAGTTATGTTGACCTCTGAGATTTCAAAACTCCACACAGACACACTGGTGAGAGGGTTTTCTGGTGTTTGGAGACCTCTCCTCTTCTAAGACTCCCTTCCTGGGACGGATATCCATCTCTACCTCTTTTGTCTCTTTTTATCTTTTATGTTTTTTCCTACTTCTGTTCGAAGACAGTGGACTGCCTTTCTGGGTTCCTGATGTCCTCTGCCCGCATTCAGAAGTTGTTTTGTGCAATTTGTTCAGTATTCAAATATTCCCTCGATGAATTTGTGGGGGAGAAAGTGGTTTCCGTGTCCTATTCCTCTGCCATCTTAGGATCACCTCCAATATCTTTGGTTTTGAAACAGAAGAATTTTTAGGGGAAGAAACATTCTCTTCTTCGAAATATTTTTCTTAGACCATTGTTGTATGAGTGTTAACAAATATTTACTAACTTCCACATTGTATAAGAGCCAAAAAGAGTTTTTTATTTGTGCCAAGAGTCTTGAAAAATCCCACGGATTTAATTTTACTTATTTTAACTGTACAAAGTAGAAATGAAAAGGAAGTTATCTCTGTTTTTAGCTCAGTTCCAGATTGGCCCAATCAGTACTTTTTGGTTAAAGAAGCCATGAAAGCATAATTTACAGTTATTTAAAAACAAAATATACTTTTTCCCCCTTCAATCTTCCTGTAGATAATACAAACCCCAACCAAAAAGGGATTTTTCTTGAAACCTTGTTTTCCAGGCCAAGAAATAAAGCTGAAAACATATTCCCCTGGGGAACCAAGGAAGAAATTAGACTTTTTAAAGGACAGTGGGATGAGGTATTTTGAAAAATATTATCTGTCTTTGTCATATACTTTTCTTGAACAAAATAAAGTTAGGTTTAACATGGGTTTTTCATTTCCTCTTTGAAACTACATGTTGAATAAGAGACGCATGAAGCATAGCATGTGTTTCAAATGTTGTTATTCCGGTGCTCAGTTGTGTCTGACTCTTTGCAACCCCATGAACTTTAGCATGCCAGGCTCTTCTGTCCTCCACTATCTCCCAGAGTTTGCTCAGATTCATTTGTTTCAAATAGCATGCTATAAACTAATTCAAGCCAAAAAGATTGAGACAAAAGAATAATCATACTTTCACTGAAGTCTTCTCCCTGAAAGACTGACCAAAGTTATGAATAGTGTTTTCTTAAACAAGGAGAGAATAATATTCATGCTCTGGTACTAATAGTTACTAACTAAAATTACAAAGGAGGATGTAACATGAGTAAAACAGCCAAGTTGAAGAAGGAAGAAGAATTGAACCTAGAGGGGTAGGAAAACAAGCAAAAAGGGAGAAAAAAAAAAAGTCTCAGAAATCATATTTTATGCCACAGAATGAAGAATGAACCCAAAGAAATGATGACTTCAGGAATCAAGGAAACATAATCTTATTTGCAACTGGGTATATACTGATGGATATACCAGAAAGAGGATCCAAGATATAACGATATGGTTTATTCTTAAATTTGATAGCTTGAAAATGCGGTGAACATCTTTGATGAGGCTATAAAAAAATATGATAGCTTCTAGGATGAAATGAACCTCTCTACATAACTGTTCATATTATACATGTCCATATAAACACTCAATAATATGTTGCATTTAATCACTTCCACCAGCATTGGTATTCTAATTTTATACTTTTTTAAAAATTTTGTTGGTATCATTTGGAGGTCTTACTATAACCCCAAAAGTGTTTTTAAAAATAAGCCTTAGAGAAGACCAGTCAAGTTGGCAGAATAGGAGAATCTCGGGTTCACTTCTCCCCACAGGTACATCAAGAATACATCTACAAGTGAAACAATTCACTTGGAACCTGCTAAACACTAGCAGATAACCTTGGACACCTTAGAGGACAAGAAAAGATCCCAGCATAACCAGGTAGAATGGAGAGAAATGGAAGAAAAAGAAAAGAGTAAACAGGATGGGACCACATCCTGGGGAGGGAGATGAAGAAGATGAGAGGTTACCACTCTAAGGGAAGCCCCGCACATGTGGCAGAATACACTGAAATAGAAAGGGGCCTTCAGGGGCTATCAAAAGAAAATGCAGTGGTTTGTCTGTGGTGGGCAGGACAGAACAAGATTTGCATAGATAATCTGTACCACAGCCTTGCATGACCCAGCCTGAGATGGGTGTCCCCCAGTGCAGATGGGAGCTGGGTGCTGAAGCATTGGGTTAGGAGAGTGGACCCAGAGAGAGGATACCTGTTGGCTGCTCAGAGATGGCCTAAAGGGACAGAAGTGAGGAGAACAGCTCTGTGAGGACAGCCTGAGGGGATGGGCTGAAGCACTCCCCAATCAGGAAAACTCCTAGAGGAAGTGTGGACTGACTTGGAAGTGAGGTGCCATTGTTGAGTGGGGCACAAGGGGTAGGGCTACCATGGTGACTTCTCTCTCCACATGCTAGCCCCTGCCTCTGTGGGAACTGGAGGCATTCCCAATAGAGCAAGTGTGTGTACCCAAATCATAGCTGCCTTATCCTTCTCTCTGAGCAAGTACATAAGTCCCAGTCAGTTTCTGCCTTTGCCCCCTTTCACCTGAGCAAGGAACAAACACTTGAGGATGGCCCACACATAGAGGTAGGCCTGAAACAAAAGCTGAGCCCAAGGGGCTATGTGACTAAGGAGGAGGAATAGAAATCTCTGTTCTCCAGAAGCCATGGATTGAATACCCGCTATCAGCCTGGTGTATCCAATGCCTATGGAAAATCTTAATGGAAAAGTGCTCCCAGGAGGGAGACCAATCTAGCTTTAGTACCTGTGGATTTTTGAGAACACATATACGCAGGACATGGGCTCTGAGTTGTGACCACAGTGCCCACAGTGGGTCCAGAGGGTTTATTTGTGGAGGGTTTCCAGTCCTAGCCGCTGGACTCCCAGAGAATTCCTGGCCCCAGGAAATATTAATTGGCAGGAACTTTCCCAGAGGTCCCCATATTGGACCAAGTCTCAGCTCCAACCAAAAAGCTGCAAGGTCCAGTGTTCAATGCCTCAGGCCAAACAACAAGCAAGAGAGGAACACAGCCTCACCCATTACCAGAGAGGCTGCCTAAAGTCATATTAAGCTCATAGACACCCCCAAACACACCCCTTGACACGGCCCTGCTTACCAAAGGGACAAGACCCAGCTTCACCCACAATAGCACAGGCACCAATATCTCACACCAAGAAGCTTATAGAAGCCTCTGGACAAAATCACATATGAGGGAGTAGACACCAGAAGCAAAAGGAACTACCACCCTGCAGCCAAAAAAAGACCACAGAGTAAGGCAGACAAAATCAGAAGATAGGAATATGTTGCAGACCTACAGGAACAACTAAATTAAGAAGAGAGAAGCAATCTATCTGGCAAAGAATCCAGAGTAATGATAGTGAAGATGATCCAAGATATTGTGAAGAAAATGGAGACATGGATCAAGAAGATAAAAGAAATGTTTAACAAGAATCTAGAAGAACTAAAGAACAAATAGTGGTGAACAATAAAAAAATGAAACAAAAAATGCACTAGAAGAGATCAATAGCAGAATAACTGAGGCAGAAGAATGGATAAATGAGCTGGAAAATAGAATGACAGAAATCACTGCCAGAGAACAACAACAACAAAAAACGAAAAGAAATGAGGACTGTCTCAGAGATGTCTGGAGCAATGTTAACCACATCCATATTTGAATTATAGGCCCCAGAAGAAGAAGAAAAAGACAGAGGGCCTGAGAAAATATTTGAAGAGAATTTTACAAATCCCTAATATGGGAAAGGAAATAGTCACCCAAGTCCAGGAAATGCAAAGAGTCCCATACAGGCTAAACAAAAGAAGAAACATGCCAAGACACGTATTAATCAAACTAACAAAAATTAAATACAAAGAAAAAATACTAAAAGCAGCAAAACCAAAACAACAAATAACGTGCAAGAGAATTCCCCATAGGATTATAATCTGATTTTTCAGCAGAGCTTCTATAGGCCAAAAGAGAATGAAATGACATATTTAAAATGATGAAAGGGAAAAACCTATAACCAAAAACAGGTCACCCAGCAAAAATCACATTTAGATTCTATAGAGAAATCAAAAGCTTTCAGTTCAGTTCAGTCCTACAGTCATGTCCGACTCTTTGTGACCCCATGAATCGCACACGCCAGGCCTCCCTGTCCATCACCAACTCCCGGAGTTTACCCAGACTCACGTCCTTCGAGTCAGTGATGCCATCCAGCCATCTCAACCTCGGTCATCCCCTTCGCCTCAAGCCCACAATCCCTCCCAGCATCAGAGTCTTTTCCAATGAGTCAACTCTTCGCATGAGGTGGCCAAAGTACTGGAGTTTCAGCTTTACCATCAGTCCTTCCAAAGAAATCCCATGGCTGATCTCCTTCAGAATGGACTGGTTGGATCTCCTTGCAGTCGAAGGGACTCTCAAGAGTCTTCTCCAACACCACAGTTCAAAAGCATCAATTCTTCTGCACTCAGCCTTCTTCACAGTCCAACTCTCACATCCATACATGACCACAGGAAAAACCATAGCCTTGACTAGATGAACCTTTGTTGGCAAAGTAATGTCTCTGCTTTTGAATATGCTATCTAGGTTGGTCATAACTTTCCTTCCAAGGAGTAAGCGTCTTTTAATTTCATGGCTGCAGTCACCATCTGCAGTGATTTTGGAGCCCAGAAAAATAAAGTCTGACACTGTTTCCAATGTTTCCCCATCTACTTCCCATGAAGGGATGGGACCAGATGCCATGATCTTTGTTTTCTGAATGTTGAGCTTTAAGCCAACTTTCTCACTCTCCTCTTTCACTTTCATCAAGAGGCTTTTTAGTTCCTCTTCACTTTCTGCCATAAGGGTGGTGTCATCTGCATATCTGAGGTTATTGATATTTCTCCCAGCAATCTTGATTCCAGCTTGTGTTTCTTCCAGTCCAGTGTTTCTCATGATGTACTCTGCACATAAGTTAAATAAGCAGGATGATAATATACAGCCTTGACGAACTCCTTTTCTATTTAGAACCAGTCTGTTGTTCCATGTCCAGTTCTAACTGTTGCTTCCTGACCTGCATAAAGATTTCTCAAAAGGCAGATCAGGTGGTCTGGTATTCCCATCTCTTTTAGAATTTTCCACAGTTTATTGTGATCCACAAAGTCTAAGGCTTTGGCATAGTCAATAAAGCAGAAATAGATGTTTTTCTGGAACTCTCTTGCTTTTACCATGATCCAGAGGATGTTGGCAATTTGATCTCTGGTTCCTCTGCCTTTTCTAAAACCAGCTTGAACATCAGGAAGTTCACGGTTCACGTATTGCTGAAGCCTGGCTTGGAGAATTTTGAGCATTACTTTACTAGCGTGTGAGATGAGTGCAATTGTGCAGTAGTTTGGACATTGTCTTTCTTTGGGATTGGAATGAAAACTGACCTTTTCCAGTCTTGTGGCCACTGCTGAGTTTTCCAAATTTGCTGGCATATTGATTGCAGCACTTTCACATTATCATCCTTCAGGATTTGAAAGAGCTCAACTGGAATTCCTTCACCTCCACTAGCTTTGTTCATAGTGATGCTTTCTAAGGCCTACTTGACTTCACATTCCAGGATGTCTGGCTCTAGGTCAGTGATCACACCATCGTGATTATCTGGGTCATGAAGATCTTTTTTGTACAATTCTTCTGTGTATTCTTGCCACCTCTTCTTAATATCTTCTGCTTCCATTAGGTCCATACCATTTCTGTCCTTTATCGAGCCCATCTTTGCATGAAATATTCCCTTGTTATCTCTAATTTTCTTGAAGAGATCTCTAGTCTTTCCCATTCTGTTGTTTTTCTCTATTTCTTTGCAATGATTGCTGAAGAAGGCTTTCTAATCTCCTCTTGCTATTCTTAGAACTCTGCATTCAGATGTTTATATCTTTCCTTTTCTCCTTTGCTTTTTGCTTCTCTTCTTTTCACAGCTATTTGTAAGGCCTCCCCAGACAGCCATTTTGCTTTTTTACATTTCTTTTCCACGGGGATGGTCTTGATCCCTGTCTCCTGTACAATGTCATGAACCTCATTCCATAGTTCATCAGGAACTCTATCTATCTGATCTAGGCCCTTAAATCTATTTCTCACTTCCACTGTATAATCATAAGGGATTTGATTTAAGTCATACCTGTATGGTCTAGTGGTTTTCCCTACTTTCTTCAATTTAAGTCTGAATTTGGCAATAAGGAGTTCATGATCTGAGCCACAGTCAGCTCCTGGTCTTGTTTTTGCTTACTGTATAGAGCTTCTCCATCTTTGGCTGCAAAGAATATAATCAATCTGATTTCAGTGTTGACCATCTGGTGATGTCCATGTGTAGAGTCTTCTCTTGTGTTGTTGGAAGAGGGTGTTTGTTATGATCAGTGCATTTTATTGGCAAAACTCTATTAGTCTTTGTCATGCTTCATTCCGTATTCCAAGGCCAAATTTGCCTGTCACTCCAGGTGTTTCTTGATTTCCTACCTTTTGCATTCCAGTCCCCTGTAATGAAAAGGAGATCTTTTTTGGGTGTTAGTGCTAAAAGGTCTTGTAGGTCTTCATAGAACCGTTCAACTTCAGCTTCTTCAGCATTACTGGTTGGGGCATAGACTTGGATTACTGTGATGTTGAATGGTTTGCCTTGGAAACGAACAGAGATCATTCTGTCATTTTTGAGATTGCATCCAAGTACTGCATTTCAGACTCTTTTGTTGACCATGATAACTACTCCATTTCTTCTGAGGGATTCCTGCCCACAGTAGTAGATATAATGGTCATCTGAGTTAAATTCACCCATTCCAGTCCATCTTAGTTCGCTGATTCCTAGAATGTCGATGTTCACTCTTGCCATCTCTTGTTTGACCACTTCTAATTTGCCTTGATTCATGGACCTGACATTCCAGGTTCCTATGCAATATTGCTCTTTACAGCATCAGACCTTGCTTCTATCACCAGTCACATCCACAGCTGGGTATTGTTTTTGCTTTGGCTCCATTCCTTCATTCTTTCTGGAGTTATTTCGCCACTGATCTCAGCATATTGGGCACCTACTGACCTGGGGAGTTCCTCCTTCAGTATCCTATCATTTTGCCTTTTCATACTGTTCATGGGGTTCTCAAGGCAAGAATACTGAAGTGGTTTGCCATTCCCTTCTCCAGTGGACCACATTCTGTCAGATGTCTCCACCATGACCCACCCATCTTGGGTTGCCCCATGGGCATGGCTTAGTTTCATTGAGTTAGACAAGGCTGTGGTCCTAGTGTGATTAGATTGACTAGTTTTCTGTGAGTATGGTTGCAGTGTGTCTGCCCTCTGATGCCCTCTTGCAACACCTACTGTCTTACTTGGGTTTCTCTTACCTTGGGCATGGGGTATCTCTTCACGGCTACTCCAGCAAAGCGCAGCCCCTGCTCCTTACCTGGGATGAAGGGTATCTCCTCACCGCCTCCCTTCCTGACCTTCAATGTGGGATAGCTCCTCTAGGCCCTCCTGTGCCCGCGCAGCCACGGCTCCTTGGATGTGGGGTTGGTCCTCCCAGCTGCTGCCCCTGGCCTCGGGCGTGGGGGCGTGGGGCAGCTCCTTCCGGCTGCTGCCCCTGACGTCGGATGTGGGGTAACTCCTCTTGGCCGCCCCCCTGACCTCGGATGCAGGTTACCTCCTCTCGGCCGTTCCTGTGCCATCGAAGCCTGGCACTCTCGACCGCTTTATAGACATGCAAAAGCTGAGAGAATCCAGCACATCCAAACCAGTTTTACAATAAATACTAAAGGAACTTCTCTAAGCAGAAAACAGAAGAGAATAAAAAGAACTACAAAAGCAAGCCAAAAACAATTAAGAAAATGGCAATAGGAACATATATATAAATTACATTAAATGTAAATACATTAGCGGTGGGATGGATAGGGAGGTGGGAGGGATGTTCAGGTGGGAGGGGACATAAGTAACCCTAGGGCTGATTCATGTTGATGTTTGGTAGAAACTAAGACAATACTGTAAAGCAAGTATCTGTCAAACAAAAATAAATAAATGAAAATAAAATATAAATAGACTAAATGCTTCTACCAAAAGACACAGACTGGTTGAATAGATATGAAAACAAGACCTGTATATATGCTTTCTACCAGACCACCATTTCAAACCCAGGGACACATACAGACTGAAGAGATGGAAAAAAGATATTCCATTCAAATGAAAATTTAAAGAAAGCTGGAGTAGCAACATTCTATCAGACAAAATAGACTTTAAAATAAAGATTGTTACAAGAGACAAGAAGAACACTACATTATGACCAAGAGGTCAAATCAAGAAGACATAACAATTGTAAATACATATGCACCCAAAATAGGGGCCCTGCAACATATAAGGCAAGTGCTAACAGCCATAAAAGGGGAAATTGACAGGAACACAATAGTAGAGGAATTCAACACTCCACATTCACCAATGAGTAGATCATCCATACAGAAAATTAATAAGGAAACACAAGCTTTAAATGACATATTAGAATGGATATATTTAATTTATATTTGTGAGACATTCCAACTGAAAGGAGCAGAATACACTTACTTCTCAAGTGCATATAGAACATTCTTAAGGATAGATCACATCTTGGGCCACAAATCAAGTTTTGGTAAATTTAAGAAAATTGAAATCATATAAAGCATCTTCTGACCACAAAGATATAGAAATAAATTACAGGGAAAAAAAAAACTTTAAAGAACATGAACACATGGAGACTAAGCAATGTTATTAAATAATCAATAAACCACTGAAGAAACCAAAGAAAAAGTAAAAAATACCTAGAGATAAGCAAAATGAAAGCATGATAATCCAAAAGCTATGGGACACAACAAAGGCAGCTCTAAAAGGGAAGCTTATAGCAACAAAATCTTATCTCAGGAGACAGGAAAAAATCTCAAATAAACAACCTATTCTTACACCCGAAGCAACTAGGATAAAGAACAAACAAAACCCGATGTTAGTATGAGGGAAAAAAATCAAATATTAGGGCAAATATAAATGAAAGAGATGAAGAAAACAATAGCAAAGACAAATGATACTAAAAGGTAGTTCTCTGAAAAGATAAACATAATTGATAAACCATTAGCCAAACTCACCAAGATAAAAAGAAAGAGGACTCAAATCAATAAAATATGAAATGATAAAGGAGAAGTTAGAACTGACACCATAGAAATACAAATGATTGTAAGAAATTCCCACAAGCAACTACATGCCAATATAATGGACAACTGAGAAGAAATGGACAATTTCTTGAAAGATACATCCTTCAAATACTGAACCAAGAATAGAAAATATGAACAGACAAGTCTTAAGAACTAAAATTGAAACCATGATTAAAAACTTTCTAAGAAACAGAAATCCAAGACTAGATGAATTCACAAGCAAATTCTTTCAAACATTTAGAGAAGAGCTTCTGAAACTCTTCCCAAAAATTTCAGAGGAATCATGACACCCAAATCAGACAGATATCACAAGAAAAGAAAATTATAGGCCAATATCACCAATGAACATAGATGTTAAACTCCTCAACAGAATACTAGGAACCTGTAATCAACAACACATTAAAAAGATCATACATCCTAATCAAGTGAGATTCATCCCAGTGTTGCAAGACTATTTCAATATATGCAAATCAATCAATGTAATACACAAAAATTAGCAGACTGAAGAATAAAAGCATTGTGATTATCTCAATATATATAAAAGAATATTTGACAAAGTTCAAAATCCATTTATGATAAAAACTCTACAGAAAGTGGGCTTAAAGGGAACTAACACCAAGATAATAAAGGCCATATATGACAAACCTCCAACAAACATAGTCAATGGTGAAAAGCTGAAAGCATTTCCTCTAACATCAGAAACAAGACAAGGATGTCCAATCTTGTCACTTTTATTCAACATAGTTATGGAAGTCCTGGCCATGGGTATCAGAGAAGAAAATTAAATAAAAGGAATCCAAATTGGAAAAGAAGTAAAAGTGTCATTGTTTGCAGATGACATAATAGCATATGTAGAAAATCCTAAAGATGCTACCAGAAAATTACTAGAGGTCACCAATGAACTTAGTAAAGTTGTAGGATATGAAATTAATACACAGAAATCTGTTGCATTTCTATACACTATCAATAAAAGATAAAAAAGAAAAATTAAAAAACAATCCTATTTACCATTGCATCAAAAATATAAAATATCTAGCACTAAGCCTACTGAAGGAAGTAAAAGACCCGAACTCTAAAAATTATAAGACACTGATGAAAGAAATCAAAGATGACACAGATAGATGAAAAGATATACCATGTTCTTGGGTTGGAAGAATCACTATTGTCAAAACGATTATACTATCCAAGGCAATCTACAGATTCAGTGAAATCCTTGTCCTCTTACCAATGGCATTTTTCAAAGAACAAGGACAAAATATCTTAAAATTTTTGTGGAGACAAAAAAGACCTTGAATAGTCAAAGCCATCTTGGGAAAGAAAAACAGAGCTGGAGGAATAAGGTTTCCTGACTTCAGACTATACTACAAATGATACAGTCATCAAAACAGTATGGTATTAGCACAAAACAGGAATACAGATCAATGAACCAGGACAGAAAATCCACAGATTAATCCATGAATTTATGGTCACATAATCTGTGGTAAAGTAGGCAAGAATATACAGTGGAGAAAAAACAGTCTTTTCAATAAGTGGTGCTAGGAAAGCTGGGTAGCTCTATCTAAAAGAATGAAATTAGAACACACCCTAACACCATACACAAAGTCAAACTCAAATGTATTAAAGATTTAAATGTAAGGCTGGATACTATAAAACTATTAGAGGAAAACACAGGGAGAACACTTCCTAATATAAATTACATCAAGCTCTTTTTTTCATCATCCTTCTAGAATAATGAAAATAAAAATAAACAAATGAAAGCTAATTAAACAGTCTTATGGACTCTGTGGGAGAGGGAGAGGGTGGGAAGATTTGGGAGAATGGCATTGAAACATGTAAAATATCATGTATGAAACAAGTTGCCAGTCCAGGTTCGATGCACAATACTGGATGCTTGGGGCTAGTGTACTGGGACGACCCAGAGGGATGGTATGGGGAGGGAGGAGGGAGGAGGGTTCAGGATGGGGAACACATGTATACCTGTGGCGGATTCATTTTGGTATTTGGCAAAACTAATACAATTATGTAAAGTTTAAAAATAAAATAAAATTTAAAAAATCAAAAAAAAGAAAAAAAAATAAACAAAAGCTTTTGCACAACAAAGAAAACCATTTAGAAATGAAAAGAAAACTCCATGTTAGAGAAAATACTTCAAGTGAAGCAAACCACAAGGGATTAATCTCCAAAATGCACAAATAGCTCATGCAGCTCAATATCAAAAAAGGCAAACAGTGCAATCAAAAAATAGGTGGAAGGTCTAAATAAACATTTCTTCAAAGAAGATATATATGAAAAGATTCTCAACATCACTGATTTTTAGGGAAATGCAAAACTACAATGTTGTATCACCTCACACTGGTCAGAATGGCCATTATCAAAAAATCTATAAACCATAAATGCTGGAAAGAAGGTGGAGAAAAGGTAACCCTCCTACACTGTTGGCTGCAATGCAAACTGGTACAGACACTATGAAGAACAGTATGGAGCTTCCTTAATAAAACTGAAAACAGAGTTACAATATGATCTAGCCATCCCACTCCTGGGCATATATTTAGAGAAAACAATAATTTGAAAAATGCATGCAACTGAATGTTCACTGAAGCACTACTCACAATAGGCAGGAATGGAGCAACCAAAATATTCATCAACATAGAAATGGATAATGAAGATTGGTAGATATACATAATGGAATATTACTCAGCCAGAAAAAGGAAAAATGCATGCTATTTTTAGCTACATGGTTGAGCCTAGAGATTCTTATACTGAGTAAAGACAGTCAGACTGAGGAAGACAAATATATGATATTGCTTATAGTGGAATCTAAAAAGAGGCTACAAATGGACTTATCTACCTGGTGGGCTACCGTCCATGAGGTCACAAAGAGTCAGACATGACTGAGTGACTAACACTTTCACAAAACCAAAAGAGTTGCTGGTGTGGAAAATAAACTTGTTACTGACAGGTAAAGGGTGGAGGGATAAATTGGAATTGACACATACACACTACTATATATATCAATAACATAGATAACTAATAAGGACCTTCTGTGTAGCACAAAGAACTCCAGTCAATACTCTATAATGACCAATATGGGAAAAGAATCTAAAAAGAGTGGATATATTAATTTGTATAACAGATTCACTTCTCTGTACATTTGAAACTAACACAAAATGGTAAATCAATTATACCCCAAAATAAAAGATAAAATAAAAATAATCCTTAGAGGCAAAATAATAAGTGTAGACAGAACATGCCACTTCCCTAGAATTAACATACACAAAGTTTAGATATTGTAAGTCCTTCTAATAGAAAAGCCATCAGTTAAATAAGACACTATACTAAGGAAATGTCAGCCTGGACAACGCTTATTCATTTCAGGAACACCTACACACATACTTCAGTTTATTTTTTTTTCTATTGCTTTTCTCAACCTCCTACCTTATACTACAAGTGTTTTAGAATTCATTTTCTTCTACCTTGAATCCAAAGATTCTTTCTCTAAATACTGATTTTGAATAATCAACTCATATTATATCCAGTTTCAAAGATTCATTAGTAGACACACAACCCATCTGAAGATAGCTTGAACAAATCTAAACTTCTTATAATTCTGTAGAATTACTTATCTATAGTGGTAAATTTAATTTTTTAAAGTATTTTGACAAAATTTTTAAAGTGTTTACTTTAAATTGGGGGAATACATGTATAATCAGAGCTTCTCAAATGTTCCATGATGTTTATAAACTTATCCATGTGATGATTACATGGAAATATGTACAAATATTACAGTCAATATCCAATGGTTGATTAATGTCTAATGCTAGTTAAATAGACTGGATAATATTCAATTATCCACACAAAAATCCACACAATCTGAAATTCATACAATAAATGTTTACCTTTGATGCAAAATTCAGTCCAATTGGACCAATCATGAAAAGTATAACCATAAAAATACACCAGAGAGGTTTTTTTTTTTTTTTTTCTGTTGACTCAGTTTTGGTTAATACAGGAGAATTATCCAGCTATTTTTAGAATCTAACTTTGACTAACTATTACATATGATGTTTTCTGTATAAAATAGTGTATTTGTAATGTATGTCTATATACCTCTTGCTACACACACACACACACACACACATACATACATAAAAGTAGCGTGTTATAATAAAAAATATATTCAAAAGGAAAAATACTTTCTTTTTCTAGTTCCTTGAGGTATAAGGTTGAATTGTTTGAGATATTTCTTTTTTATTAATATAGTTTTTTTATTGCTATAAAATTCTCTCTTAGAAGTGCTTTAAATGAATCCTTAAATTTTGGTACAGTGTGTTTCCATTTGCATTTGTCTCAAAATGCTGTTATTTTCCTTTTGACTTTTTTTTTAAACTATTTTCTGTTCAGGAAATTGTTATTAAATTTCCACATATTTATGAACTTTTCAATTTTTCTCCTGTTATTGATACCTAGTTTCATTCCATTGTGATTGGAAAAGATATTCAATATGATTCCAATTTTGTTTGGTGACCTAACGTGATCTATCCTGTAGAATATCCCTTATGCACTTGAGAAGAATGCATATTCCGCTTCTGTTGTGTAGAATGTTCTGTGTATATTTCCTCTGTTTATTTGGTTTATATTGTTGTTCAAGTCTTTTTTTTACATATTACTCATCTGTCTGATCTGCTAATTGATAAATGTGGTGTATTAAAGTCCCCAACTATTATTGCATTGCTATTTTTCCATTCAGTTTTGTTAATATTTGCTTTATATATTTAGGTTTTATGACAGTGTGTGATATATGTACAAGTGCTATATCCTTTTGACATATTGACCTCTTTGCCATTGTATGTGACCTTCTTTGTCTCTTAGGACAACTTTTAATGCAATGATTATTTTGTCTGATTTGAGTATAGTTACCCCTGATCATGGCAGCTTCTATGGTTGTGTAGATGGTAAAGAATCTGCTTGCAATGCAGGAGATTTGAGTTCGATCCCTGGATCAAGAAGATTCCCTGGAGAAGGAAATGGCTACCCATTCCAGTATTCTTGCCTAGAGAATTGCATGGACAGAGGAACCTGGCAGGCTACAGTTCATGGGATCACTAAGAGTCAGACACAACCGAAGTGACTAAGCACCTATTGGCACCCATGATCTATTTTAATTATTATTGCAAAGATTATCTTTTGCCATCCCTTTATTTTCAGCCTATATGCATCCTTAATGCTAATGTGAGTCTCTTGTAGGCAGCATTTTAGTTGGATCATGCATTGTATCCATCCAGTCACTTTGTCATTTCATTGGCAATTTAATCCATTTACATTTAAGGTAATTACTGAGAAGTAAGGATTTACCATTACCATTTTGGTAATTGTTTCTGTCTGTTTTATTATTCCTTTTTTGCCTTCATCTCTCGGGGTCTTCATTTCTGATTTAGCAACTTTTATAGCAGTGTGTGTTAGTCGCTCAGTTGAGTCCGACTCTTTGCAACTGCACAAACTGTAGCCTGTCAGGTTCCTCTGTCCATGGAATTTTCCAGGCAAGAATACTGAGAGTGGGTTGCCATTTTTAGCAGTAGGCTTTGATTTATTTCTGTTTTAGCTTTTCTACCACAAGTGTTTCTCTTTGCAATTACCATGAAGCTTACCTAAAATTTCTTATAGATGCGCCACAGCTTCGGTAGCAACTGTCTCTCTACACAGGTGTGAATCTTGCTAGCCTTTCCCCCAGAAGACTGTTGCAGTCGGCCAGCCCCTGCTCCTTGGTAACTGTGTGTGACAGAAAGGGCGTGATCTAGAATGCTGATATATCGGAGGAGATGCAACAGGACTCTGTGGAGTGTGCTATTCAGGCATTGGAGAAATATAATAGAGAAGGACATTGTGGTCCATATCAAGAAGGAGTTTGACAAGAAGTACAGCCCCACCTGGCACTGCACCATGGGGAGGAACTTTGGTAGTTATGTGACACATGAAACCAAACACTTCATCTACTTCTACCTGGACCGAGTGGCCATTCTCCTGTTCAAATCTGGTTAAAAGCATGGATTGTGCTACACACCCAGTGATCCATCCAAAAACAAGGACTGCATACTAAATTCCAAATACCAGACATTGAAGTCTTCAGCCTTGCCTGAGGGAACACCTCCATCTTTGAACCTTTACTGTGTTTTGTACAGGGCATTCTCTGTACTAGTTGGTTGTGGTTATAAAGCAATTAGCAAAACATCTTACATTTGTATTTATTTTATATTCCATACCTCTCTGCAACATGTTTTCTCTCTTCAAAATCCATTCCTTTAAAGAAATAAATCTGTTGGAGAAATGTGAAAAAAATTCTTATAGTTATAACTCTTATTTATAAAATGAAGAGGTTTAATTTTAGTTGAGTTCAGTAAAATTCCTTTTTGCTTTAATATTTGTTTTTTCTAATGCATATGTGATTATTAATAGTTAATTTTCAGTTCATTAGGTGAGTAGTTTAATAAAAGACTCCAGTTAACAAACTGATGCAGGAAGTTTCAGGATGGTGAGGGAAAATTACCTATGTTTCAGAGCTACCTCAATACAACATACCCAAAATGGAATTTACTATCTTCTCCATATCCATGATTACCTCTCTCCAGTTTATTCCTCCACATAATTTTTAGAGTTTCTTTGTAAAATATAAGATTAATCATATCACTCCTCTTGAATGTTTAAATATAAAAGTCTCACCATATCTGTCAGGATAAATTCTAAACAAATTAGCAGCAGAGAATATAAAGTCTAACATTTTCTAGTTCCAACCATAACGTGACTCCTATCATTTTCTTATGGCTTCTATCAAAATATTTTTTTAATTAACCATATTAACACACTTCCCTCTCTCTCTCTCTTCCTCACTCTCATTCACCCTCTCTTTTTTTTCCATGCTTTTGTGTAACTTGTAGCAGACCCAAAATGAAGTAAGCCTCAATGAGACAGAATCCTATAAGGGAGACTACTTCTCTAATTTTGCCTAATCTAAGCAATCAAGTCTAAATAGTCAAGTAAGTTCTGCCCAGTGTAGGTGTATTGATTTGAAAGTATATAAAAGGTATTTCAATGTAGAAATTAAGTATTTTTAACACTTTGGGAAAATAAAAATATTTACTGAAAATATTAGTTCACTATCTATACTGAAAAGTAAAAGCATTTACTTTGAATGGTAAAATATCAACATCCATAAAGTGTTTATCAGCCTTCATTTTTCTTCACTAAGGAAGAGCTAATAATCTTTATAATGGTTTAAAGTGTTTATTAGCCTACTTTAGTCTAGTCTGGTTTCTCTTTTCTGTGTGCAACATTCATCTCATCCCATGTAGTTTGTTATCTGGAATGCCTCCTTCTTGTAGCAATTTAAATTTCTTGTTATTTGCTTAAAGTCTTTGAATACTAAATATTTATCCATCAATTTCACCTAAAGTCTTTGACTCCTTCCAATATGACCTGCAAATTTGCAGTTTATTTCAGCAGCTCTCTTGCTCTTTGACCTAAAGGTTTTGCATTGCCTTCTCATGAGCAACTGGAGTCAGTCTGACATCTCACATATATGGAGACAGGAAGGGCATTTTAAATTTCCTTTACAATCTGAACTGAACCTTGAAGAATAGGTAAGACTAAAGTGGATACGAGGAAAAGAAAAGACATTCTAAGAAGAAGTGTCATAAAAATCCATAGAGACATAAGTATCCCTGACAGATCAGTAAGACAATAAGAAGGCAAGTCCTCATGGATAGAGGATACATATTCAAGAAATGTGGCATGAAAGCTCCCTCTGCCAAGAATACTCTATCCTTGCCTTTTATCTAACTCTTACTAGCTGATACTTTTTATTTGAATCTTTTTCTCACCCAGCTAAGTGTCTTCTATTCCACTGTCTGGACACCATTTACTTCCTTAACAAATAATCTATCATATCTGGTAACATTTTTGACTATGTATCAGAATCATCTAGAGCTGGGGTCAATAAATGATTGTTCAAGGACCAAATCCAGCCCAACTCCCTGTTCTATAAATAAAGCTTTATTGGAGTACAGCCATAGTCATCTTTTTATATATTGTCTATGGTTGCTTTAGTGCACTTATGGCAAAGCTGAGTTTTTGCAACAGGAACCTGTGGTTCACAAACCTAAATTATGTACTGCTGCTGCTAAGTCGCTTCAGTCGTATCTGACTCTGTGCAACCCCATAGAGGGCAGCCCACCAGGCTCCCCTGTCCCTGGGATTCTCCAGGCAAGAACACTGGAATGGGTTGCCATTTCCTTCTCCAATGCATGAAAGTGAAAAGTGAAAGTGAAGTCGCTCAGTCATGTCTGACTCTTTGCGACCCCATGGACTGTAGCCTACCAGGCTCCTCTGTCCATGGGATTCTCCAGGCAAGAGTACTGGAGTGGATTGCCATTTCCTTCTCCAAAATTATGTACAATATGACCTTTAATAGGAAAAGCTTGCAGATCACTGACCTATAGGGCTTGTTAAAACTCAGATTGTTGGGCCTCGCTCCTAGAGTTTTTGATTTAGTAAGATAAGAGTGTGGTCCAATGATGTACATTTCTAACAAGTTCCTAGGTAATACTGGTGTTGATGCTGTTGGTTTGGGATCATAGGATGACAACTGCTGCCCTATACCTATGGATCTCATCCTTGGTTAAATATTAGAATCATCTGCAGAGCTTTTAAAAATTGATATTAAATCAGAATCTCTAAGAGTGAAACTCAGACTTAAGTACATTTTTAAGTCCCCAGATGATTCCAATATTTGACTTAGAGTAAAAACTCCTGTCCTGTAAGCTCTGGGAAAGTATGCTCTCTGCCTTAGACTTAGGCAAGTGCCTGGCATGCTGGAAGTGCTAAAGTAAATAACACATAGATGAACTAACATTTTTTTCAGTTAAATAAAATTAAGAATAGAATAGATTTGATGGGGTAATCCACTATTCCATTGAACTGGGAAACTCAGTACTTTGTAACGTCAAGAATCCCTAAATATCATGAATCAACTTCCTGTACTTTCACTCTCCTCAAGAACAAAGTCACACTTAAAAATATGACAGGCAGACCACCAGGCTGACACACAGCTCAGCAGATTTAACAAGAAGTGAGGAAGAACACAGTTGACTCGGTCGTTTTTAGGTAGCAAATTGGAACTTGGCCAGTTCCCCAAGATACTAATTCCAACAAAATAGTATATTTTTCATTCATGATGGGCATACCATTTCTCTCAAAGCCAAAAATTAGAGGACTATTGTGAATGTGGATCCTTTACATGAAGTGAATAGCAGGGGGTAGAAAGAGGAGGTCAGATGATTATAAAAGCAACTGCTACATGGGAAAGGGGGGAATGAAGTCTCCTAATTGGTCTATCTGTTTACATGGTAAGGAGAAAAAATATTAATAATCTGTTTTAAATTGTTCTCAGAAGAAAAATCCATAGGCTAGGTTTTCCCCAGTATAGGAAAACTAATAGCAAATAGGACATTCCCTTCAAAAAAGATGGGAGAACAGTAACACCATTTCCCTACCCTTCACACAATCCTATATCTCTGAATAAAATGGCTCTGCCTTTGAAAACACTACTGCCATAACCAGTTCAGGTGAACAACAAGCAGAGTAAGAAGGCAGAGGAAAAGGAATGGAGGGTAGAAGTCAAGCCACATGCAGCCCATTCTCTGAAGTTTGAGAGAGAAGATGGAAAAAAGGCCAATGAATGTAAAGGGAAAATAATGAAACAAATATCAGACAAAGAGAAAAACAAGGCTGAAAATGAAAGAAATTGTGAACAGAAGAGGAGAAAAAAGATACCAGTAAGTGACAAAGAATAGAGGAGGGTAAGATCAAGGTAAGAAAACAGGATGGGAATAACAAAAGGAAAAGAATGCTAGAGAGAGAGAGAATATAATCAATAAACACACATACACATACACATATACACAGAGATATTTACACAGATAAACATTTGTAACTTTTATTTTCCTCAGAGTAATGTCAGAAAGTGCCAACATTTGTTGGATCATGGAGAAAACAAGGGAATTCCAGAAAAAAAGATCTATTCCTGCTTTGCTAACTATGCTAAAGCCTTCACCTGTGTGGATCACAACAAACTGTAGAAAATTCTTAAAGTGATGGGGATACTCGATCACTTTATCTGTCTGCTGAGAAATCTACATGCGAGTCAAGAAGCAACAGTTAGAACCAGACATGGTACAACTGACTGGTTCAAAATTGAGAAAGGAAAATGGCAAGGCTGTATATTGCTACCCTGCATATTTAACTTATATGCAGAGTACATCATGTGAAATGCCAGGCTGGATGAATCACAAGCTGGAAACAAGATTGCAAGGAGAAATATCAATAACCTCAGATATTCAGATGATACCACTCTAATGGCAGAAAATGAAGAGGAAGTAAATAGTCCCTTGATGAGGGTAAAAGAGGAGACTGAAAAAGCTGGCTTAAAACTTGAAAATTATAAAAAATAAGATCATGGCATCTGGCCCCATCACTTCATGGCAATAGATGGGGGGAAATTGAAAACAGTGACAGATTTTATTTTCTTGGGCTCCAAAATCACTGTAGACAGTGACTGCAGCCATGAAATTAAAAGATGCTTGCTTCTTTAAAGGGAAACTATAACAAACAGCATATTAAAAAGCAGATATTTCACTTTGCCAACAAAGGTCCATATAGTCAAAGCTGTGGTTTTTCCAGTAGTCATGTATGGATGTGAGAGTTGGACCATAAAGAATGCTAAGCAATATTGTAAAGTAAAAAAATTAAATTAAATTTAAAAAAGGAAAAAAATAAAAGACTCATTGTTGAAAAAAAAAAAAAGAATGCTAAGCACCAAAGAATCAATGCTTTCAAATTGTGGTGCTGGAGAAGACTCTTGAAAGTCCCTTGGACAGTAAGGAGATCAAACTAGCCAATCCTTAGGGAAATCAACCATAAATATTCATTGGAAGAGCTGTTTCTGAAGCTCCAGTACTGTGGCCACCTGATGCAAAGAGCCAAAAAGACCTCAGATAGAAAAGACCTTGATGCTGGGAAAGATTGAAGGCAAAAGGAGAAGAGGGCAGCAAAGGATGAGATGGTTAGATTACATAACCAACTCATGGACATGAGTTTGAGGAAACCCTGGGAGATAGTGGGGGACAGAGGAGCCTGGTGTGCTGCAATCCATGGCACCACAAAGACCTGGCAGAACTTATTGACTGAACAACAACAAAAACTACCGAGGAAGAACAATTATCTAAGCAGATAGAAAATAGGGTAAGTCAAAGATTTTTTTACATAAACATTTTGGCTTTACCCTAAGAGACAAATGGAAAACCAAAGCTGTAATAATTTTAGCTTGGAAAATATTGAAGTTTGTGTAACCAAGTACCCACCTCAGCTATAAAATGTATCTTATTATAGCACCTGAGGCAGATAGGTTTATGAAATCTTATTCCTAGGGCCTATAATCCTCCTTTAAGAATATTCAAAAACCTCTTCATAACTGCCTTGAAGTTTCACAGGGCTTTATGATTGGCACTCATCAATGAAATATGATTGTGTCACTTATGTTTTGAAGGAGTAAAAAGTCCCTGAACAATTCTATAGTCTCCTTCTTATGTTAGGATACTAGGGATAGACCTTAGGTTGGGATAATGGAACTACAAGATTGCTAGACTGTTGAATTACTTCACAGAAAACAGACACCCCTGCAATATTACTCAGACCCCCAGCAAATTTCAGCTGAGTGAAAAATAAACTTTTGTTCTGTTAACCTCCTGAGATTTGTTACTACAGCATAAGCTTAACCTATTGTAACTAATACAGCATCCATATAAAGTGTATCTCTCATATGAACACCCAGATAAACTGGTTACAAACATACATATTCCTAAATCACTGAAGGAGTTGACCAATTCTATGGTATCCTTATATATGTCAGTAAATGTTGGGTAAAATCTCCATAAAAAATCAGAGTTTTGCTTTTGAAGTATCCTGTGGATTCCTTCTTTCTGGTAGTAAATATTACAGTGTCCAGTAAAGCCACAATATGAGTTAGGGTTCCAGCAAGAAACAGCATATAATCAAATAGGATAATTGAGGATAATGCAATAATGTGTTTAAAGAGTTAACAGTGTTAAAATAAAAAACAGGTGTCGGAAAATCAAGTTTTCATTAATATTCTCAGCTAGCAATAACACAGATACATCACCAACATTAGAGCTAAAGGGATAAAGATGATAACATGGCTCCCAGAACAGAAATAAAGCAGAGTCTCTAGTCTTAAGGAAAGAAATGAAACCACAACCAACTTGTAGGCTGACCTCTCTTTTCACTAGTTTTTTGATATTCTGAAATGCATATCATTGGCTGTATCCCGTAAGAAGCTAGAGCAGAAGGGAGACTGTCAGTACAATCCACTGAGGCCCTTTATCCAAGGCACAGAGAAGGTGGAGATTGGAGGATGGTGGATCTGCAAGGGAGATATGAAGTATATCCAGGATAGCTACTCAAGACTATGCCATCTTCATATAGGACAATTTTTATCTTTCTATTCTCTATAGTGGAAAAATAGTAAATGATTTTAAACCATCTTGTGCATCCTTATTTTTATCCCTACTGGATATTATTTTAATGATCCAAATGCCACTCCTATCAAATTTTAAGATAGTTTAAAATAAGTTTCTGTGTAAATATCAATATTTACGAGTTTATATTGAGCTCATGCTTTAACCTACAGCCTATTTGTCTTTGCAAAGTCAAAGACAATTTTATGTAATACTTAATATGCTGCTGCTGCTAAGTCACTCCAGTCATGTCTGACTCTGTGTGACCCCATAGATGGCAGCCCACCAGGCTCCCCTGTCCCTGGGATTCTCCAGGCAAGCATACTGGAGTGGGTTGCCATTTCCTTCTCCAATGCATAAAAGTGAAAAGCGAAAGTGAAGTCGCTCAGTCGTGTCCGACTCCTAGTGACCCCATGGACTGCAGCCTATCAGGCTCCTCCGTCCATGGGATTTTCCAAGCAAGAATACTGGAGTGGGGTGCCTTCTCCAATACTTAATATGATTATCCTAAAAGTGATAATTGGAGAAAAAAATTCAGTGTGGAAAAAAGCAGTTAGGAGACTATCAAAATATGTCAAACAAAACATTCTGAGGTCCTGAGGAAAGTTGAAGAGGAATTGAAAAACAGACAGATCAGAGAAGTAATCTTAAAGTTGAATATATAGACTTACAGGAACTGATTGTGGAGAATTAAGACTTTTTTTAATAAATAAATAAAGCAAAATGCTTCTAATTTAGGAGAATGAGACTAGAAAGTTATGCTGGCTCTGATCCAGCTTTTCACGGTCAATTTGAATGAACCCCGTGTTTCAGGACCCAGTTTATCTGCAATGGCAAGCTGAGACAAGCCAATTTCTGGAAAATCAATGCTATAAGACCAAGATCTCTTTCACTTCTCCTCAACCTTTTTTTGACAGGGAATTTACCCTCTGACCAGCAATGTGTAAGATCTTCATCAAACCATATTTATACTTCAGCTTCTCACTTAGATTCACGACATATCTGTTTCCATGTTCTACAGCAAAAAATAATAATTTAGGGTACCTTCCCTAACAGAGTCTTAGTTGCTTTCTGCAGCAATTATAAATAATTTGACATGATATTATTGTTCCAAAGCTTTTGGCAACCATTAATTAAATCTCATAATGCTCTGGTAGGTAGCTTTCTAGTAAAAAATAAACATTCATAGAGGCCTGACCCCGGTCAAAACAAAATGGACAAAGACTATGCCCCTTCTCTGCCAGGCACTGATAGCCTCTCCCATACAGCCCATATTTTCCTACCACGGAGGCCCATCCTGGACCTTGAAGGTGACCATCCTATGCTCTCAAATTCCCTTTTCTGACATCTCAAAGTCTAAACCCTCAGGGTAGTAGTATTCATTTACAAAAATAAACAAATCCTATCTAACTCAATACCAGAGAATACAATAACTTAAGCCCAAGATGTTACAGTAAATGATAGAGCATTTAATGCACTGTGATAGAACAGTAGACAAGATCTTTTTTTTTTTTTTTAATGTGGCGAGAGTAGACATTTGTTTTCCCCAAGCCTACACTATCAAAGATTAGTTTGGAGGCACACAAGCTTCAAATATATAGCATTATTATGAGTCAAGAATGCAAATGCAAGGCTCTGAACAATATGGATAATGCCACTGAGATTAAGTAGTTTGATCAAAAACTTCTAACTGGAAAAGAAATGGAGAATTGACCTATGTGTGCCCACCCACCATGGCCATCCTAAATGATTCATCCTTTGAACAGGAAGGAACAAGCTAATGTCTTACTGCCCCACACACCCTTAACCTTCTTCTTTTATAATTTACATCACATGACAGCACTACCTTTGACATAGATCAGCTAGAAACATGAGGTTTGTCCTAAGCACTTCCTTCTTTCTCATACTTCACATACAAAAGAGTCACTAGTCAATTCCTGTTGATTCTATCTACAAAATTAAGAATGAAAATTTTCAACTCTTCATTTTCCTTTTATTTTCTTAGCTCACACTATTATCACTTATCCCCTGAAGCACTGAAACAGTTTCTAATCTTTGCCTTTTCCAACTGTTCCTCTGTTTTCAGAGTAATTCTTAAAGTATGAATCTACTAGTTACTAGTAACTTTTTATAATAATTCAAACTTCACTTTCCTTATGAAATTTACCCCAATTCTTCAGGCAGAGTTAACCTTCTCCTTTCTCTGTGTCATTTTCTCTACTGTAGCCATTAAAATCTCAAATTTTTATGCATCAAATTCCATATCTAGTTCTTCATTAAACTTGAAGTGTAGGGATTATGTTTTCTTCATCTCTTTACATCCATAGTTGTGCCAAGACACTGAAGTTGTTTGCTATACATTTGCTGAAATATTTACTATTATAATCATTCCTTAAGGTTAAGGCCTGGAAGGTCTCAGCTAAAAATAAAACATTACATTTGAAGAAAAATTTCCCATTCAGCTTTTAATTGTTAAAAGCCTCTCAGTAGCCTCATCACAGAACAAGATTCCAAAAAGTTGGATCCAAGGACATATAGGTAATGAAAAGGAATCTGGAAATATCTAGAGCAGTGAATTGATGTATGCTAAAGAAGGTCAGCACACATAGCTTTCAGGGAACCCGAAGCCTTCCCAAGACTATGTGCACAAGAACTGGGGAAAATGTGGAAATAGTGCAGAAAATCATCAAAGGGTTTACAAGTCAAACTGTGTCAAATTTGCTATCATGTTCAGAGCTCACC
Source organism: Bos javanicus (assembly GCF_032452875.1). Classification (NCBI taxonomy): domain Eukaryota; kingdom Metazoa; phylum Chordata; class Mammalia; order Artiodactyla; family Bovidae; genus Bos; species Bos javanicus. The sequence continues at coordinate 50,388,603 of NC_083897.1, forward strand.
TTGACTAAGGCTAGGTGTTACTCTTCTTTCCCCCAAAAGGGTATAATTGCCTTTATTCTTCATCCCAGTTAATGCTAAATGACCCCACATTCTGTGCTATTCTATCACCTTGACACTGGAAGAAAAGTTTGTCATCATAATCATTCATTAATTCATTTACTCATTCATTTATTATTTCACCTATAAGGTCATTTATTTCTAGGAAAAAAAAAGCTAGGTAAATTCTGTCTTGCCACTTAAACAACCAGAACTAGACTTGTGGAATTAGAGAAATAAGACCTTCTTATTTGCAGTGTAGCTTAGAGTTGTCCCCTAATCTGTTCTCAAATTGCTCCAAGCTATGGTTTCACTCATAAAATACCGAGGGCACAAAGCTCAATTGTTACACACACTCCAGCATATGAAATTCATAGCTTTATGAGGGAAATTAATGTGTGTGTGTGTTAGTCAGTCAGTCGTGTCTGACTCTTTGGACCCCATGGACTGTAGCCTGCCAGGTTCTTCTGTCCATGGAATTCTCCAGGCAAGAATACTGGAGTGGATTTCTGTTTCCTTCTCCAAAATTAATATATATTTATGCATATATATATATATCTTAATTACATTAATTAATATCTAATTACATTGAAAATGAAATACATAGATATCTTAATTAAACTAATTACATTAAGGTATCTATGTATTTCATTTTTATATAAAAATATCATACCCTTGGTATGAGAGTCACACATCCATTGGGCATAGCACTGCAATATGGTAAGACATTTTTCCAATAAATGAGCCTTGGGATTTTTAACATCTTGAGCATATACATGAATGCCCAAGGAGTGATCACTAAGACACCATCAAATGTTGGTAGCTGAAATCCATTTCAATAAAGACCGCATCAAGGAATTAATGAAGTGGCCAACAGTTATTCTTAGACTGTGTATTCCTTCCAAACTATATAGGACAAACTTGCTTATTTGCTGGTGCCAATTCCTCACTGATATGCTTTTGTCTGTGACTGAACAAATGGGTGTAGTGTAGTAGTGTTAGTCACTTCATGTCTGACTCTTTGTGACTCCATGGACTGTAGCCCACCAGGCTCGTCTGTCCATGGAATTCACCAGGCATGGACTCATTTCTGATTCCTCTACACAAAACCATCAGAGACCTCCAGAGATGCAGCGACCTCTGTGACAAGAGTAGGTAAGATCCCAGATTCCTGGGGAATGATGCCCAAACGTGAACCTCAACTGTGTATGCATGATTAGCACTAAAAGAGCCATGAGCCACACAGTTTTCTACAACTGCTGGAACTCACAAAGCAAACATTAGTGAAAGAAGATGGAGGAGATGGGGAAGGAATTAGAGAAGCAGAGGCAGCAGTGGTGCAGATAAAAATTTCTGCCCAGACAATGGCCTTATATTTGCAATACTTAACAAATTTTCAGTCATGTAAACTTTCAGACAAAAATACAAACAAACAAAAAAAAATACCAAAGCATTAGTTCTTAACCATCCTGTTTAGCTGTTAAAGTATAGAAAATTGTCCTGTTTGTGTTAAGTTTGTTTCCATCTCTTGTTATGAATAAACAACACTGTATTCCCTTAATGTTCGTCAATTATGTGCCAAGGAAAACAATGTATTGAGTTGCATTTCAGTGTTAATGTACTAGAAATTTTCATATTTTGGATATCTAATTATATTTGCTGCTGCTGCTGATGCAATGTTTAGGTACTAAGGATTGAAAAGGTGGCTCTAACGTTTATATATTTCCTTTATTTAAATGCACTATGTTACAGAGACGGTTTTCTGTTGTGCCCTTACCTTGTAAATATTCCTTCCAAACACATTCATTATCTTCTGCCTCCTATACTAGATTATTGAAATTATGTTTGATTGAAACTTTTTAAAGTGGACATGAAGGTTATATTAACCAAAATGACTGAGCCCAACTTTAAAAATGGACCCTCAATATTTATTAAGTGTCTGGTCATATCTGTGACCTACAAAGTATATTTGGCATCATTACATCAAGTATTTATTAAGGCCTACATTCAGGTACTGTGTATAGAAGGAAAGGGTGAGAATTAGACAGGGTTACTTCTTTCAAGAAGTTAAATTATAATACAGGAGTTCCATACAAACATGAATCATCCATTGCTGTAGTGAATGAATGTAAATAGCACAGTGATGTCATAAACAGAGTGAAAGTAATTCTGCTGGAGTGATGGAGAAGGCTTCATCAAAAGGAAAACTTTAACCGGATCTTGAAGCATAAGCATTTTACTAGTTAGTAGAAAAAGGAAGGGAGATTGCTCCAGGGAACAATATATGCAAAATCTTAGAAATAAGAACCTATATAGCACCTTAGGGACGGTATGAGTGCTACTTTAAACTGTATCATACAATGAAAAGAGCTGATGGGAGGTTGAGAAGAGCAACAAAAAATGAGGTTAGAGAAGTATTGATATTTAAGGATTAGACCATGATGAGATTTGTTGGACTTCATGTCCTAGTAAGTGAAATAAATGATGATGAGAATAAAACCATCATTAGATCTTATTTATAAAAACTCATTCTAACAGCAGTGTGGCTAATGGAATAAAGTGGAATTAAAGGCAAGGAGATACATTGTGAGACAAACACAAGAGTTTGCACAGGAGGTGACGACAGCCTGAACTAAAAAAAGGTAGTGCTGAAGATAGAGAAAAGGGAACCAAACATTGTAGGAGAAAGTCAGGGGAGAGAATGTCCAGCATCTTCCATCCTAGGGAGAAAATGAAGGGACATAATCAACAGAACTAACTTCTCAGTGACTGTTGTTTAGTCTTTCAGTCGTGTCCAACTCTGGTGATTCCATGGACTGTAGCTCTCCAGGCTCCTTTGTTCATGGGATTCTCCAGACAAGAACATTGGAGTGGGTTCCCATTTCCTTCTCTAGGGGATCTTCTTGACCCAGGGATCGAACCCATGTTTCCTGCATTGCAGGCATATTCTTTACCATTGAACCACCAGAGAAGCCCTCTCAGTGACTACTGTAGAGTAATTAAACATTGAGATTGACAGGCATGATGTGTTAGACTTAAGAGTCAGAAAACCAGGCTTTTCGTACCAGCTCTGCTATTAATCAGTTATGTTACCTTGGATGAGTCATTTTTCTCTCTCTGGACACCAATTTCTCATCCTTGAAATGTGAAGAGTTGCTTGATGTCCTATGATTTCTCTTCCATGTCTGTCATTCTAGGGCTCTATGGATGATTTTGACATAAGGAGGCAGGCAGTCCCTACCTTAGGTAATTCTCTAATTACTTAGGTCACTTCCTTTCTTAAGGAGTACAGTAAATTAAATCCCTGGAGTAGCAGGTGAAATGGAAGATGCTGAGTCATTTAAGAAAAATCTTACATAAACATGAGTATAATCATCTCTCATTATCTAGGCACAAATAGATTCAAGGGATTAGACCTGATAGACAGGGTGCCTGAAAAACTATGGATGGAGGTTCATGACTTTGTACAAGAGGCAGTGCTCAAGATCATTCCCAAGAAAAAGAAATGCAAAAAGGCAAAATCATTGTCTAAGCAGGCCTTACAAATTGCTGAGAAAAGAAGAGAAGCTAAAGGCAAAGGAGAAAAGGAAAGATATACCCATTTGAACACAGAGTTCCAAAAAATAGCAAGGAGAGATAAGAAAGCCTTCCTCCATGATCAATGCAAAGAAATAGAGGAAAACAACAGAATGGGAAAGACTAGAGATCTCTTAAAAAAATTATACATACCAAGGGAACATTTCATGCAAAGACGGGCACAATAAAGGATAGAAATGGTATGGACTTAACAGAAGCAGAAGATATTAAGAAGAGGTGACAATAATACACAGAAGAACTATACGAAAAAGATCTTCATGAGACAGATAATCACGATGGTGTGATCACTCACCTAGAGTCAGATATCATGGAATGTGAAGTCAAGTGTGCCTCAGGAAGCATCACTAAGAACAAAGCTAGCGGAGGTGATGGAATTCCAGTTGAGCTATTTCAAATCCTAAAAGATGATGCTGTGACAGTGCTGCACTCAATATGCCAGCAAATTTGGAAAACTCAGCAGTGGTGACAGGACTGGAAAAGATCAGTTTTCATTATAATCCCAAAGAAAGGCAATGCCAAAGAATGCTCAAACTATTGCACAACTGCACTCATCTCACAGGCTAGCAAAGTAATGCTCAAAATTCTCCAAGCCAGGCTTCAATAGTACATGAACTGTGAACTTCCAGATGTTCAAGCTGGATTTAGAAAAGGCAGAGGAACCAGAGATCAAATTGCCAACATCCATTGGATCATAGAAAAAGCAAGAGAATATCAGAGAAACACCTACTTCTGTTTTATTGACTATGCCAAAGCCTTTGACTGTGTGGATCACAACAAACTGTGGAAAATTCTTCAAGAGATGGGAATACCAGACCACCTGACATGCCTCTTGAGAATTCTGCATGCAGGTCAAGAAGCAACAGTTAGAATTGGACATGGAACAACAGACTAGTTCCAAATTGGGAAAGGAGTAGGTCAAGGATGTATATTGCCACCCTGCTTATTTAACTTATATGCAGGGTACATCATGAGAAATCTTGGACTGGATGAAGCACAAGCTGGAATCAAGATTACCAGGAGAAATATAAACAACCTCAGATATGCAGATGACACCACCCTTTTGGCAGAAAATGAAGAAGAACTAAAGAGCCCCTTGATGAAAGTGAAAGAGGAGAGTGAAAAAGTTGGCTTAAAACTCAACATTCAGAAGACGAAGATCATGGCATCTGGTTCCATCACTTCTTCGTAAATAGATGGGGAAACAGTGGAAACAGTGACAGACTTTATTTGGGGGGCTCCAAAATCACTGCAAATGGTGACTACAGCCATGAAATTAAAAGACACTTGCTCCTTGGAAGAAAAGTTATGACCAGACTAGACAACTTTTTAAAAAGCAGAGACATAACTTTGCCAACAAATGTCTTTATAGTCAAAGCTATGGTTTTCCAGTAGTCATGTATGGATGTGAGATTTGGACTGTAAAGAAAGCTGAGAGCCAGAGAATTGATGCTTTTGAACTGTGGTATTGGAGAAGACTCGTGAGCCCTTGGACTGTAAGAAGACCCACCCAGTCAATACTAAAGGAAATCAGTCCTGAATATTCATTGGAAGGACTGATGCTGAAGCTGAAACTCCAATACTTTGGTCACCTTATGTGCAGAACTCATTCCTTGAAAAAGACCCTGGTGCTGGGAAAGATTAAAAGTGGGAGGAAAGGGGATGACAGAGGATGAGATGGTTGGAAGGCATCACCGACTTAATGGACATGAGTTTCAGTAAACTCTGGGAGTTGGTGGTGGACAGGGAGACCTGGTGTGCTGCAGTCCATGGGGTCCCAAAGAGTTGGACAGGACTGAGTGACTGAACTGAACTGAACTGAGTGGTCTACACAGTAATCAAAAAATGTCTGATTAACCACCTGCATAGCCTCTAAGCCAGAATTCTGGTCATTAATTATGATTGTTCGGGAGTGTAAGTACAAATATAGGGTTGTAAACTAAATTTATACTGACTTCAAGATTTGCCAAATAAGTTATTACAATAAATCACTGATAAGAGCTTATTGTCTTATTGCTTCTTTACCCCTGAAGTCAAATTCAAGAAAAAATTATGTTAGAGATCCTCATAGATTGAATCTGTATTTCAATATATAAATATCTTTCATTGTAAGTTGTTCTCCCCTTTGGCACATCTAACCAAGAGTCACCAGACTAAACAAAGTGTAAATGAATTGAGAATCATGGGTCAAGTGAAAATCACTCCCAGTTCTTGGGTTCCTCTATGAGGATCTTAGAAGAATTGGGTGAAGATTTTATTTACTCTGGAGTAGAAATCACAGCAGTGTATAACTTCTGTGTGAAACATCTACATGGTTATCAAATCTACATTATGAAGAGAAAGGAGGTAGAAGGGATACTGCTGTGAGAGGGCAACACTGCAGCTATCCTTGTGCTCTAAGGCAGAAATCAATTGACTGTCAATGAAGTGGAATCAAAGTTCTTGGGAAACCCAAGATGGACTATCTTAAATACATTACAGTGTACTCAAAAAGAGAAATGCAATACGTAATATAGGGATCTGTATCTAGAAGGATGTTTTTTGAATATATATTTTTTCTCCCAGTGAAGGAGATTTAGAAATACTGGAACTTTAACAATTTTGATTAACATCTTTCTAAGGTCTTTTTAGCACTCTCTTCTCTCAAAGGGTATGAAGAACAAGTCTTCAAAGCTCTCCCTGCTGGGATTTTTGCTTGGAACCCAAGACATTCTCAAACAATTATTTTCTCATTAACACAAAGGAGAAGTGTGACTGCCACCACCTCTTCTTTGCCTGTGGCCCCTAATAATCCTAAATAATATTTCAGAAGCAATCTACCTTATTATTTATTATTCTCCAGTAAAATTATTTTCTCTAACAAAGGTCAAATGTGCCTTGCATTATTTCATATTATAGCTAAATTTTAACATCTTCTGATCTTTGTGTTTTATATATATATGATAGTGATGTGAATGCAATATAATAAATCTTAGAATTAATCTAAGGGCATTTCAACACTCAATAAAAAAAAAGCTACCAAACATTTTCTTAATTAGGGTAAGCATTAACCTTCATTTTTATCTAGTATGTTAAATCTACTGAAGAATAATTACTGTGAAGACTAGACCAAATGATGCCCATTTAGTTTCCCAATTTCTTCATGTAATATGAATTGATGAACTTTTGGACAACCTCATGCTATAGCTAAACTCAATGATTCATTTATAATTTCTTTCAGTATCTCCATAAAAACATTTGTATTTTAGAAGATATGCTAAACACAAGCAATCTGCAATGAACAATAGCTATATTAAAATAGTTACCTTTCACAGAAACTGGAAAACATCCAGTTTGACTTCTTCAACCAGCAGATTAAAACTGAAGAGCTAAATTTCATCCAATTTTATTTTGCACTTTGTTATACATTTATGATAATGTATAATTAAATTGTGATAACAGTCATATCTTAAGGAATACTAATATGTGAAAGTAAAATTTTCATTAATAAATCTTGGGTGGCTAGGGAAACAGAAGCCATCTATGGATAATCTAACTTAGCCATAGAAGTAAAACTGTAACTGGTGTCCCAGGGCCCCAAAGAAGTTCAAATAATTATTCAAGGTACCAAAATTTAATATGTCATCTTCTTTGATAGCTCCTTATTTGTATCTATAGAACTTTGAGCTATCTCCTCTATTGGACAAAGACAAGGGGATAGGGCTTTTGGTAAAAGTCTACAGGACAAAGAAATTAAGAATGTGTTAATTAAATGTCCACATGATGTTAAAACTGACAGGGTTATAGCACAGAAATAACATGTAAAGTGAATGTTGATACACTGGTCCTATGAAGCAGGAATAATGTCAACAGGAGAAAGCATAAACTATTAGGAACAAGTTTAAAAATAAAAAGAGAACCATAGATACAGGATGGAAGAGATCTCATTAAAAATAAGCACAGTTTAAGAGAACTGGAATTCATAACTGACTATAAGCGAAGTAGGAGTCAGAACTGCAATGGTATAAAGATGATTCAGAAATTTATTGAAAAGCAATACACTATGCAAGGAATTATTTCAGAACCCTACTAGTCATAGTATTATAAGAACTAACATTTATTGGGCTTTATCCAAGTGCCAGGGCAGTGTGTTAAACATCTCATTCAATCCTCCCAATATTTTATCCCATAGGTAATATATTCCAAGAAATCATTTCATACAAAAATAGGCAGAATATAGGACAGAAATCGTATGGACCTAACAGAAGCAGAAGATACTAAGAAGAGATGGCAAGAATACACAGGAGAACTATACAAAAAAGATCTTCATGACCCAGATAACCATAATGGTGTCATCACCCACCTAGAGCCAGACATCCTGGAATATGAAATTCAGTGGGCCTTAGGAAGCATCACTAAGAACAAAGCTTGTGGAGGTGATAGAATTCCAGTCAAGCTATTTCAAATCCTAAAAGATGATGCTGTGAAAGTGCTGGACTCAATATGCTAGCAAATTTAGAAAACTCAACAGTGGCCACAGGACTGGAAAAGATCAGTTTTCATTCCAATCCCAAAGAAAGGCAATGCCAAAGAATGCTCAAACTACCTCACAACTGCACTCATCTCACAAGTAGCAAAGTAATGCTCAAAATTCTCCAGGCCAGGCTTCAACAGTACATGAACTGTGAAATTCCAGATGTTCAAGCTGGATTTAGAAAAGGCAGAGGAACCAGAGATAAAATAGCCAACATCCATTGGTCATCGGAAAATCAGGAAAGTTCCAAAAAAATATCTACTTCTGTTTTATTGACTACGCCAAAGCCTTTGACTGTGTGAATCACAACAAACTGTGGGAAATTCTTCAAGAGATGGGAATATCAGACCACCTGACCTACCTCCTGAAAAATTTGTATGCAGGTCAAGAAGCAACAGTTAGAACTGGACATGGAACAACAGACTGGATCCAAATCGGGAAAGGAGTATGTCAAGACTATATATTGTCACCCTGCTTATTTAACTCATATGAAGACTACATCATGCCAAATGCAGGCTGGATGAAGCACAAGCTGGAATCAAGATTGCCAGGAAAAAAAAGCTGGAATCAAGATTGCCAGGAAAAATATCAATAACCTCAGGTATGCAGATAACACAACCCTTATGGCAGAAAGCAGAGAGGAACTAAAGAGCCCCATGATGAATGTGAAAGAAAAGAGTGAAAAAGTTGACTTAAAACTCAACATTCAGAAAACTAAGGTCATGGCATCTGGTCCAATCATTTCATGGCAAATAGATGGGGAAACAATGGAAATATGTGAGAGACTTAATTTTGGGGGGCACCAAAATCACTGCTGCTGGTGACTTCAGTCATGAAACTAAAAGACACTTGCTCCTTGAAAAAGCTATGACCAACCTAGACAGCATATTAAAAAGCAGAGATATTACTTTGCCAACAAAGGTCCTTCTCGTCAAAGCTACAGTTTTTCTAGTAGTCATATATAGATGTGAGAGTTGGACTACAAAGAAAGCTGATCACTGAAGAATTGATGGTTTTGAACTGAGGTGTTGGAGAAGACTCTTGAGAATCCCTTGGACTGCAAGGAGATTCAACCAGTCCATCCTAAAGAAAATCAGTCCTGAATATTCATTGGAAGGACTGATGCTGAAGCTGAAACTCCAGTACTTTGACCACCTAATGCGAAGAACTGACTCATTGGAAAAGACCCTGATGCTGAGAAAGATTGAAGGCAGGAAGAGAAGAGGATGACAGAGGATGAGATGGTTGGATGGCATCACCTCATCAATGGACATGAGTTTGAGAATGCTCTGGGAGTTGGTGAAGGATAGCGAAGCCTGGCGTGCTGTAGTCCATGGGGTCACAAAGAGTTGGATATGACTGAGTTACTGAGCCGAACTGACTGAATATATTTAGTTCCATTTAATGTGGGAAAGAGGCTTCCCAGTTGGCACTAGCAGTAAAGAACTCACCTGCCAATGCAGGAGACTTAATAGATGCGGGCTCAATCACTGGATGGGGAAGATCACCTGGAGGAGGGCACAGGCAACTCACTCCAGTATTCTTGCCTGGAGAATCCCATGGGCAGAGGATCTGGCGGGCTACAGTCCATAAGGTCCCAAAGAGTTGATCACAACTGAAGCAACTTAGCATGTATGCACAGGTGGGAATACTGACATCCCAGACTTCTCTCAACTCTTTCCTGAACTATATACATGCTCCCAAATGTTCTGCTTTTTTTTTTCACTCCATCTACACAAAGATGCATAATGCAGTTTCATCTGGAACTATTGACCATCTCCTCCCAGCATGTTCACAGTTTATTTTACCATGCCTGTAGATTGCCCTGCAACTTTGGCTTTACTATGAACAAATGGATTCATTGATAGGTTTAGAGTTTTAACAATAAGTGTCCTTGAAAGTGTTTATTGTATGATGGTAATCCTGTCTGAATTCATGTCTGTTTAATACAAGGTGAATGTTGAGAAAATGGCTACTCTAATTTTGGAGAGTAAGGTGTTGTGACCTGGGAATCTAAACTGAGTCTGTTCCTTCTCCCTTGAATAATCATTAGTTTTTCTCACTTTTTTTCTCAAACAATGTGTGCATGGTTTTATAGGACAGATGATTTTGTCTTATACTATACTTTGACTTATTAATAAAACTACAGTGATTAATCATATTTAATTATGATCATTAAAAGATGTAAATCAAAATGCAATTGCTTATTCATCACAAAGATTATAAAAAAATATTTATTTTTAAATTCTGTAGGAGAAAGGTAAAAAAAAAAAAAAAGATGTTCTACCTGATCCAAAACAATTGCATTCTCACTTGAAACTTCAGACAATGATGAGAATCTGAGAATTAGATTGTACTTCAGAAGGTCCATTCTCCAGTCTTCAGGCACCTGGATAGCAAAACATTTCAGGACCAATTATATAGGGTCTTCTTAAAGCCAATCAGTAAACTATGTTAGCTCTAGTAATATCAATCTTTCTCACACTTTCTATTTTTTAAGCATCTACACAGTACCTAAAAGCTGTTTGATAAGATTTTTTTTAATTGAACAAACTTCCATAGCCAAGTTTAAAGTAATTGTTAAACCAGGGATAGACTAATCAGTAGTCTTTGGTTGCCCATAATGACTTTTCTATACCTTGATAATCTTAAAGGCTTTCATTACATTCAGTAGAAATTTCTACTGCTTATGTTTTAACCTCTTTTACAGTTTTTAAATCCCTGAATGATAGAAAATCTATTAAATATTTCTCCCTATAATAATCACTGAAAATTATATTCCAAATATCTCTTGTCTTTGAAACAAAATCTCAACCCCAGTAGTTGGCTCTCATACAAAAAGGAAAAAATACTCTATAAACTTTTTTTTTTTTTTTTTACTGCTGCCAAGTCACTTCAGTCATATCCGACTCTTGCAACGCCATGGATGGCAGCCAACCAGGCTCCCCCGTCCCTGGGATTCTCCAGGCAAGAACACTGGAGTGGGTTGCCAGGAGAAGGAACTACTTTTACTACTCTGCTCTTAATAGCATACTCAATTTAGTTCAGTTCAGTTGCTCAGTCATGTCTGACTCTTTGCGACCCCATGAATCGCAGCATGCCAGGCCTCCCTGTCCATCACCAACTCCCAGAGTTTACTCAAACTCATGTCCATTGAGTTGGTGATGCCATCCAGCCATCTCATCCTCTGTCGTGCCCTTCTCCTCCTGCCCCCAAACCATCCCAGCATCAGGGTCTTTTCCAATGAGTCAACTCTTCGCATGAGGTGGCCAAAGTATTGGAGTTTCAGCTTTAGCATCAGTCAAAAGTGGAAACAGTGTCAGATATTATTTTTTGGGGTTCCAAAGTCATTGCAGATGGTGATTGCAGCCATGAAATTAAAAGACACTTCTTGGAAGGAAAGTTATGACCAACCTAGGTAGCATATTCAAATGCAGAGACATTACTTTGCCAACAAAGGTCCATCTACTCAAGGCTATGGTTTTTCCAGTGGTCATGTATGGATGTGAGAGTTGGACTGTGAAGAAAGCTGAGTGCCGAAGAATTGATGCTTTTGAACTGTGGTGTTAGAGAAGGCTCTTGAGAGTCCCTTGGACTGCTAGGAGATCCAACCAGTCCATTCTAAAGGAGATCAGTCCTGGGTGTTCTTCTATGTAAATATATATACATATATTTGTGTGTGTGTATAACTGAATCACTTTGCTATACAGTAGTATTTAACATAACACTGCAATTCAACTGTGAAAGTAAAATGAAAGTGTTAGTCATTCAGTCATGTCTGACTCTTTGCAACCCCATGGATTGTAGATCATCAGACTCCTTTGTCTATGGGATTTCCCAGGCAATAATCCTGGAGTGTGTTGCTGTTCTCTTCTCCAGGGGATCTTTCTGACCCAGGGATCAAATCTGGGTCTCCTGCATTGCAGGCAGACTCTTTACCATCTGACTCACCAAATCAACTATATTTCAATAAAAAAATAATTTAAAAACTTTTGAAAAGAGCATAACATAAATGTATATATATGTTAGTCGCTCAGTCATGTCCAACTCTTTGTGACTTCATGGACTGTAGCCCACCAGGCTTCTCTGTCCATGAGATTGTCCAAGAATACTAGAGTGGGTTGCCATTTCCTTCTCCAAACATCAATGCATAATCCAAAGCAAAAGTTTAAATTGATACTTTGAGATACCCGGGAAGGAAAAGGGGCTCGAACTCAAGAGTCAATACAGAAGAACTGCTGTCAACACTGGAATGGTAAATCATAGGTTATATAGGCCTATAGTCTACATAGTACAGACTAATGCAGAGTAACTTAAGAACAAAGTAGGAGCTCAGATATCAGTGCTAAGATGTTATGTCCTGAGTCAGAGCAGCAGCAGAACTGTAAGATTGTAAACTTCAAATGGGATTGAACTGTTAACTGGGACAAAGCTGAGCCCATAGTGTACTTCACTAGTCCAAACTGGGATAATTCAAGAAAGCATAAGCAAGAGAAATCAGGTGAGGGCTAATATCTTTCCTAGGCAAGAACTAGGATGCGAGTATGTGCTTTGATAACAGAAAGTGTTTTGCACATAGTAGTAGACAATTCCTATCTTCCTTTTTACTATGAGCTGGGCGTCATTGTACACATGTCCTTTTGACAACAAAAAAATATTAGATTCTCAAGGACTCATGTGTACCCTTTAGATAAGAACTTATCCAAGCCATAATTTGCAAGATTAAAATGATAATCTTAAGGGATTAAACTGCCCAAGAAGCTATATGTTTTTTGTAATATCAATAGAGAAATGTTGAAATGTTAACAGCATGGAAATCTACCTCTTTAGAGAATTGTCTGTGTTTTATAGACCCTCAGAGCTTAGAGGAACCAGAGAGACCATCCATATCAAACTTCTGCTAAATACAGGAATAACCTATACAATCACCCAGACCTCTGGTCATTTAGCATTTATTTAAACATTTCCAGAGCTAAGGCACCCATTCAATTTTCAAATGGTTCCAGTTTTCATATTCCAGCCAAAATCTGCCTTCCTGATAACACATTCTTCTACCTGAGTTTGACTCTTTAGAGCCACTTAGAGAGAAACATTTTCCCTGGTGGCTCAGATGGTAAAAAAAATCTGCCACAATGTGGGAAATCTGGGTTAGATCCCTGATCTCCAGGGTCAGGAACATCCCCTGAAGAAGGGAACGGCAACCCATTTCAGTATTCTTGCCTGGAAAATCCCACGGACAGAGGAACCTGGCAGGCTACAATCCATGGAGTTGTAAAGAGTCGGACACAAATGAGTGACTAACACACACACACATACACACACACGCACACACAAAAGATCTAATCCTTCTTCCATCTAACAGTCCATGATTAAAAAGACAGGAAAGGTCACTGACATTGCCTTTTCAGCTGGTAAAGATTCAAAGATCCCATACATTGGGTTCACATAGAGAAATAAAGTAAAATGGAGTGAGAAAGAGAGATACCATCACAGATTGTTCAGATGGTAAATAAACATTGTGAAATACACTCGAAAGCCACCTTCTGCAATTCTAGTGGCATGGTTATTAGACTTGAAACTCTCTTCAGGAAAAAAAAAACTACTTCTAATTTATTATTATGTCCCTGGCACATATTAGAAGATCAAATAGTTTGGGGTTAGGTAAGCTTTATTTTCCAAAGAACCAAAAAAAGGTTGAATTAAGGATCAAAGACATGTTTTGAAGAGAATGCGAGGTAAGCCAAACCAAAGACCTAGAAGAAAAATTGTCCTGTTATCTCCAACCTATTAACAAGTTGCTAGGAGAAATACTTAAATTCTAATAATATCAGGCTCACAAATGCTTTTCATCATCTCTATATGTTTATATATAGATGTAACATGCTTTTCATTATCTCAATTGTACAGCTATGCAGACATAACTTTTAAGCATTTTTAAAAGTTAAAGGGAAAAAAGCAAATGTGATGTGCTTAGTATAGAAGAAAAAATGATGATGATGATAGCTAACATTTATTGACCATTCATTACATGCCAGATACTGTCCTGTTTTACATAAATGATTTCCTTTATATCCCATGAGTCATGTATTATCATCTTCATGTTAAAATGAGGAAAATATCATCTTAGAGAGTTTATGTAACTTACCTAAAGTCTCAGAGCAAGTATTGGAACTGAATTAAACTTGGGTCTGAATGACTTCTAAAATATGTTAATGATACTATTGAAGACATTATTGTCAACAAATTTTCCTGTAAAGATGACATCATAGCAAGATTCTTAATATGACTAGTGACCAGAGCCACTTTCATCCTTGTTCTCATGTTCAAATTTTTAATGTTATCATTTTTGTTGAAAGTTGGATTGTCTCTATGAATTTTTCTCTGCTCAGACCCTAAAGCTCTAAAGATTATGCAGTAACTTTAGGAGACAAAAGAGGCCCCACTTATCTAAAAATTTCCCCCAGTTAGGATATGAAAGCAAAAAAGTTACCAGGCTATTTGCCACTTTCTAGAGGTGCTCTCTTTTCTCTTGCTGCAGTTGAATGACAAATGAAAACTGGCCAAGAGAAAAATTACTTGGTGATGAATTGTGGTCAAAAGTCATGAGAAACACATTTAAAATTGTCTAGAAATAAAGTTGAACTTCTTCCAGCTAGATACATAGACACACCCCAAACAGCTATGACAAAAAACTCCATCACAGAACTGCCTATCCAAGAGATTATATTCAATCCTAAGGTTTGGAGTGTAGTAAAAAAGTCATGCATGGAAGTGAGGCCAACTCCATAGAATGTGTCAGCACATTTTCTCATTCAATCTGTATCTACACATTTTTTTTTAGAAAGAAAGCGAATCACCAGAGAAGTATTTCAGCATTTTATTTTCCTTTTATTCTGTCTAGCCAATTTAGAAGTGACTTGATAAGTGGTGAGAGGAACAGAGTTTGGAATTAGAAAGACATGGATTAAAATTTCGAGCTCTGCCACTTTCTACAAGTTGTGTGATGAGTCAGCTCTACCTCTCTGATCCTCATCTGTAATATGTGCATATTATGCATGAGTATATATTATGTAAATAATGTATATGTATACATATACACATATGTATGTTATGTACAACTTATGTGTATGTATACACACAGACTTCATAGATTACAAACATTAGTAATACATATATAAACTACATTCCATAAAATAGGCTTTCAGTAGCAAATATTGCTGTATGGATTTTTCTCCACACTTTTGTGTATATTAGAAATGTCACTTTTCTGTTTAAATTTTGTTAAAGTCTACTTTGAGCCCCTATCCTATTGGGCCAGCAGTAAATTAAATCTCCATTACTGGGCATCCCAAGAGTATTACACAGTACAGAACATTTGGAGAGGAACTTTGATTTTAGGTTTATACCAGTCACCCCTGACAAGCTCACATTGGTCATTTAAAGTTGGAAAACTCAGCAGCTTCTATAAAACACAGGCATAGATTTGACAAATGATAGACCTCATATTTTGCCACACACACAGCACAAGCACCAGTTTTGGCACTTTGATCCACCATCCCTAACCAGTTACAAGGTCTCATGACCTACTGCTTTTCAAACCCATTTTGAAAGATCTCACCTTAGGACTTTTCATTTCAGTTAAGCTCTCCAATGAGTTGATGCTTTTCAAAACTCAGAAGTTTTACTATTTGTTTGCTTGTTTGTTTTGTGGTAACTTTGGCAACATAAACTACATCCCACACCCAGACACAGTATGGTCTAACTACCCTCTAGAAATAGGAGAGAAGAAAATACAGAGAACAGAACACATATAACTCCTTTGTGTTTCTTCTAACAATTATAAAAATAAACAATCCCTACCATTTAACATGCCAATAAATGATTCTGGACCAACTGTTTTTATATCATCTCCAAGCAAAATGGTAAAGTGAGTAAAATGGGTCCTTCATTCTGCTTTCTTCTCTGCCCATCTTTTAGGGTCCCTTAATCCTATCCAGGTGTGCAGAGCCCTCAAAAATCTTAATGTTCCACACACGCCTATGGTTACCAACTCATACTGGTTTACACAGGAAAATTCTGATTTTAAAATGGAAAGTGCTACATCCCTGGAGACTCCTGAAGCCTAGACAAACAGGGAAGGCATAACTTCCCTCCTTAGCACTCCAGGTTTTACAGCTGTTGTTTCTCTGTTAAAATGCATACTCCTTTTGCCAGCTAATCTAATAAACATATTCAAAATAAGGTTTAGATGTGTCACCTCTCCCTGATAACATTCTCATTTTAGCTAGGGTATTCAAATTCAAACACAGTTATTTTAGGCAGTGTAGTAGGGCTGATGCCAGAAATATAGAAAGGGACTTAGGAGACTTTTAGGGTACTTGAAATCTTACCATTTGGGTGCCACCTACTTGGCCTACAAGTAGAGTTAACACTTGGACCTGATGGTTCTATGTCTCACTCTCAAACATCTGGCTTTAAAAAAAAAAAATCTGAGAATGTTTAAAATATGAGTACCTAACAAAAGAGACACAGATGTATAGAACAGTCTTTTGGACTCTGTGGGAGAGGACAAGGGTGGGATGATTTGGGAGAATGGCATTGAAACATATATATTATCATATGTGAAATGAATTGCCAGTCCAGGTTCAATGTATGATACAGGATGCTCAGGGCTAGTGCACTGGGATGACTCAGAGGGATGGGATGGGGAGGGAGGTGGGAGGGGGGTTCAGAAAAATATACATATATATGAGTACTTAGACCTTTTACCTTGGGCTTCCCAGGTGGCGCTAGTGATAAAGAATCCACCTGCCAGTGCAGGAGATGTAAAGAGATGTGGGTTCGATCCCTAGGTCAGGAAGATCCCCTGGAGGAGTGCATGGCAACCCACTCCAGTATTATTGCCTGTCAAAATTTTACAGCTTTAGGCTTATATCATGCATCATTGAGTCATAAAATAGGAAACATCTGTTTGAATTTGCAAGAAAGTATCAAACAAAGACTTCTTAACACAGCTCATCAAAACCCAGCAAAAGCAAAACAACCAGCAGGTCAAAGGGGTAGTATTATGACCATCTCCACATTCAGAAGATTCTAGGAATGTCTTGTAATCTGTGCTAATAATGTCTTATAATCAGTGCCGATATTCTATTTGCCACCTCTGGTGCTAGTGCTGCAGAAACCAAACCATGGATTTTAATTTGATTAAAAATGTAAGTGCCCTAATTTTACAGTGCTAGGAATATCTTGTAATTAGGAAAGTCACTGCTAATCATTATAGTACCGGTACTGAGGTCATGGGAGAGAAACTGAAGCATATATCAAACAAATGTCTCTAGTTCAGATGTAATTGGCATTGGATATCAATTATAAATATGACATAATACAGATGGTGGGCAAGAGATAATGGTGAGGCTACCAGAGGACTCTTGGTTCTCAAATCAACATGCAAACAAATATATTGTTTTCATTATGGAATGCAATGCTGCTGACCAGGAAGAATTGATCACTCTGCAAAAATTCAAATAAAAAAGCCCTGAGTTTCCCATTTCTACTATGTTAATCAGCAAGAGTATGTGAGGGAGTGTCTGCTTATCTAAACTCTCAAATGCTCAAAAGCAGTGGCTATCAATGTTGACAACATGTGAAAATCACCCAGGAAGCTTTGAAAACAGAATCTACTGCCTGGGCCACCCCATAACATTAGCAATTTTGATTTAAGGGCTCTAAGGTAAGGTTGTGTGTGCATGCATGCCAAGTCATTTCAGTTGTGTCTGACTCTTTACAAACCTATATACCATAGCCAATCAGGCTCCTCTGTCCATGGGATTCTCCAGGCAACAATATTGGAGTGGGTTTCCATGCTCTCCTCCAGGGGATCTTCCCAATCCAAGAACTGAATCCAGGTCTCTCATGTCTCCTGCATTGGCATGTTGGTTCTTTACCACTAGCACCACCTGGGAAGCCCAGTTGAGGATATATATTCATTTTCTAATATGTGTAAGTCATGGAATATGCAAAATGGATAATATATAATCTATGTCCTAAGGATATTAAAGTACAAAAAAAAAAACCTAGTCAACGTTCAAATTCTTCAAAAACTATAAAATTTACTATAGTTTTCCTAGTCTCTACACACCAAAAAAAAAGAAAAGTATAGAAAGACCTCTATTATAATAATCACCCTGCAAGTCAGTCTTATCACAACATCTATATACTGCTGATGGTTAACACCACAGTGCCATGTACCAAGATGCTGAAGATATTCCCAAGGATTTGAGTATATTGAAAGATGATTGATAGATAAATAGAGATAGACATGTATCTCGTTTCTGTCGGGTCAGTTTATTTCTCTCCCTCAGTTCTTATCTCTTCATAACAAAGATTTGGAACAATGGACTAATTACAGCTCAAGCAGGCAGGATTTCTCAGTCCCTGTCTCATCATAGCAAGGATTTGAAACAAAGGACTGGTTATAGCTCAAGCAGACAAATCTTTTATTAAACAGAAAGTGTAAATTACAATCCCAAAACTTGGGAGCAGCTGACCCCAAAGGAGTGGCCATGACCCCTCTTGGCTTCCTTTTATATACTCCCTGTCTTCTCCTCTTGGTACTTCCCTCTGCAAAATGCAAAGGAGCATATGCATAAGGCCAGTCAGGGAAAGGGGCATGTCTGGGCACATGCAAAATCGGGCTTTTACATATTTACATCTAGGTGGATGTGGACTGAGAGTTTTGATTAACAGTCACAAGTTACATAACAGCAGGTTCTATCGCCCAGCTTTCTCATAATTCCAGCTCTTACAATCAGATATATGTATATATAGAATATTTGAGTGAGTGCTGCATCCTCAATCGTGTCTGACTCTTTGAGACCCCATGGGCTGTAGCCACCCCATCTTTCTCAGTCCATGCAATTTTCCAGATAAGAATACTAGAGTGGGTTGCTATTTCTTACTCTAGGGGATCTTCCTGACCTAGGGATAGAATCCATGTCTCTTGTGTTTTTTGCATTGGCTTATGGAGTCTTTACCACTGTGCCACCTGGGAAGCCCATGTAGGATATTTAGGAACACTTAATGGGCTCCTAGCTGCCTAAGGTTACTTGAAGACACAGCTGTGCATCAAATGCACATGTGCCAGAGTTGGAGAAGCCCCTGTGGTTATGTGCTTAGGGTGCATGTGCAGGAGTTGGAAAAGTCTCTGTGGTTATTTTTGTAGCATATCTGTGAACTCTCCTGGGAGGGTGTCTGAGATTGGGTTTAGAGATGATTAGCATGCATCCTTTTCAGCTAGGCTACCCCTCGTTGCTCCTGCCTAATGTCCTGCATAACATTTCCAACAAAGAGAGAAATAAAGACAGAGATAAATTTATTATGAGGAAATGGCTCATGTGATGAAGGAGGATGAGAAGTCCTAAGATCTGCAGTCAGGAAGCTGGAGATCCAGGAGAGTCAATGGTGTAAATTCCAGTCCAAAATCCAGCAACATCAAGCTCTAAAAAATGCTGATGTTTAACGACATGTTCAAAGGCAGGAAAAGACCAATGCCCTAGGCCAAACAATCAGGAAAGGAGAAGTTCCTTCCTACTTAATCTTTTTGTTCTACTTAGGTCTTCAATGATTGGATGTGGTCTATTCAAATTATGGAAGGAAATCTATTTTACTCAGTCCACTGATTCAAATGTTAATCTCATTCAAAAATACAAGGATTCTTCAATATTCAAAAATCAATCAATGTGATACACCACATTAACAAATTGAAAGACAAAAACAATATGATCATCTCAATAGATACAGAGAAAGCCTTTGACAAAATTGAACATCCATTTATGATAAAAACCCTCCAGAAAGCAGGCATATAAGGAACATACTTCAACATAATAAAAGCCATACATGATAAATCCAGAGCAAATATTATCCTCAACTGGGAAAAATTGAAACCATTTTCCCTAATGTCAGGAGCAAGACAAGGATGCCCACTCTCATCACTACTATTCAACATAGTTTTGGAAGTTTTTAACCACAGCAATCAGAGAAGAAAAAGAAATAAAAGGAATCCAGATTGGAAAAGAAGTAAAACTCTCACTGTTTGCAGATGACATGATCATCTACATCAGATCAGATCAGTCACTCAGTCATGTCCGACTCTTTGTGACCCCATGAATCGCAGCACGCCAGGCCTCCCTGTCCATCACCAACTCCCAGAGTTCACTCAGACTTACGTCTATAGAGTCAGTGATGCCATCCAGCCATCTCATCCTCTGTCATCCCCTTCTCCTCCTGCCCCCAACCCCTCCCAGCATCAGAGTCTTTTCCAATGAGTCAACTCTTCGCATGAGGTGGCCAAAGTACTGGACTTCCAGCTTTAACATCATTCCTTCCAAAGAAATCCCACGGCTGACCTCCTTCAGAATGGACTGGTTGGATCTCCTTGCAGTCCAAGGGACTCTCAAGAGTCTTCTCCAACACCACAGTTCAAAAGCATCAATTCTTCAGTGCTCAGCCTTCTTCACAGTCCAACTCTCACATTCATACATGACCACAGGAAAAACCATAGCCTTGACTAGATGAACCTTTGTTGGCAAAGTAATGTCTCTGCTTTTGAATATGCTATCTAGGTTGGTCATAACTTTCCTTCCAAGGAGTAAGCGTCTTTTAATTTCATGGCTGTAGTCACCATCTGTAGTGATTTTGGAGCCCAGAAAAATAAAGTCTGACACTGTTTCCCCATCTATTTCCCATGAAGTGATGGGACCAGATGCCATGATCTTCGTTTTCTGAATGTTGAGCTTTAAGCCAACTTACTCACTCTCCACTTTCACCTTCATCAAGAGGCTTTTTAGTTCCTCTTCACTTTCTGCCATAAGGGTGGTGTCATCTGCATGTCTGAGGTTATTGATGTTTCTCCTGGCAATACATAGAAAACCCTTAAGACTCCACCAGAAAATTACTAGAGCTAATCAATAAATATAGTAAAGTGGCAGGATATAAAATCAACACAGAGAAATCCCTCGCATTCCTATATACTAACAATGAGAAAACAGAAAGAGAAATTAAGGAAACAATTCCATTCACCATTGCGATGAAAAGAATAAACTACTTAGGAATATATCTACCTAAAGAAACTAAAGACCTATATATAGGAAACTATTAAAAACATTGATGAAAGAAATCAAAGATGACGCAAATAGTTGGAGAAATATACCATGCTCATGGATTGGAAGAATCAATATAGTGAAAATGAGTATACTACCCAAAGCAATCTATAGAGTCAATGCAATCCCTAACAAGCTACCAGTGGTATTTTTCAGAGAGCTAGAATAAATAATATCACAATTTGTATGGAAATACAAAAAACCTCGAATAGCCAAAGCAATCTTGAGAAAGAAGAATGGAACTGGAGGAATCAACCTGTCTGACTTCAGACTATACTACAAAGCTACAGTCATCAAGACAGCATGGTACTGACACAAAGACAAAAATACAGGTCAGTGGAACTAACTAGAAAGCCCAGAGATAAATACATGCACTGATGGACATCTTATCTTTGAAAAAGGAGGCAAGAATATACAATGGAGAAAAGACAATCTCTTTTACAAGTGGTTCTGGGAAAACTGGTCAACCATTTGTAAGAGAATGAAATTAGAGCACTTTTTTTTTCTAACACTACACACAAAAATAAACTCAAAATGGATTAAAGGTCTAAATGTAAGACCAGAAACTATAAAACTCCTAGAGGAAAACAGGCAAAACACTCTCGGACATAAATCACAGCAGGGTCGTCTAAGACGCACCTCCCAGATTAATGGAAATAAAAGCAAAAATAAACAAATGGGGCCTAAATAAACATAAAACCTTTTGCACAATGACGGAAACTATAAGCAAGGTGAAAAGACAGCCTTCAGAATGTGAGAAAATAATAGCAAATGAAGCAACTGACAAAGAATTAATCTCAAAAATATACAAGCAGCTCATGCAGCTCAATTCCAGAAAAATAAACGACCCAATCAAAAAATGGGCCAAAGAACTAAACATACATTTCTACAAAGAATTCATACAGATGGCTAAGAAATGCATGAAAAGATGCTCAACATCACTCATCAGAGAAATGCAAATCAAAACCACAATGAGGTACCATCTCACGCTGGTCAGAATGGCTGCTATGAAAAAGTCTACAAACAATAAATGTTGGAGAGGGTGTTTAGGAAAAGGAACCCTCTTACACTGTTGGTGGGAATGCAACTAGTACAGCCACTATGGAGAACAGTGTGGAAATTCCTTAAAATATTGGAAATAGAACTGCCATATGACACAGGAATCCCACTGCTGGGCATACACACTGAGGAAACCAGAATTGAAAGAGACACATGTATTCCAATGTTTATCACAGCACTGTTTACAATAGCTAAGACATGGAAGCAACCTAGATGTCCATTGACAGATGAATGGATAAGAAAGCTATGGTACACATAAACAATGGATTATTACTCAGCCATTAAAAAGAATGCATTTGAATCAGTTCTAATGAGGTGGATGAAACTGGAGCCTATTATACAGAGGAAAGTAAGTCTGAAAGAAAAACACCAATACAGTATATTAATGCATATATATGGAATTTAGAAAGATGGTAGTGATGACCCTATACACAAGACAGCAAAAGAGACACAGATATAAAGAACAGACTTTTGAACTCTGTGGGAGAAGGTGAGGGTGGGATGATTTGAGAGAATAGAATTGAAACATGTATATTACCATATGTGAAATAGATTGCCAGTCCAGGTTCGATACATGAGACAGGGCACTCAGGGCTGGTGCACTGGGATGATCCTGAGGGATGGGGTGGGAAGGGAGGTGGGAGGGGGTTCAGGATGGGGAACACATGTACATCCATGGCTGATTCATGTCAATGTATGGCAAAAACTACTATGATAGTGTAAAATAATTACCTTCCAATTAAAATAATTTAATGCATTTTTAATTAATTACTTTTAAAAACTTCAGGGAAAAAAAAAAAGAAAGAAAATGTGAACAGACACACCCTGAACAGTGTCTGACCAAATATCTGGGCACCCTTTATCCCAGTGAAGTTTGACACATAAAATTAATCATCACACTAATGAAAGATCAAAATATGATTCAAAGGTGGAAGTTCAGACTTGAAAAAATTAACAATTTTGTATTGTTACAAAACTTACACAAAATAATACTTGAAAAAGAAAATGAAAATCACCAAGAAGAGTAATTGATTATTCCAATCACTGTTAAGGAGTGTATTATTTTATATGCTAGAGAGTTTTAGGAATGCCCAAAATTTCTAAATCAAAGGTGACTGGAGATGTCACTAAGAACACAATTCCTGATCTTATTTCAATTTGTCACAATGAGCTGGAACAGTAGATCACATTTTTTTGGTTCATTTTATCCTTAAAATGTAGTAAATAATTAGTAAACAACAAGTAGGGGTTGTTGTTGTTTTTCAGTCTCCCAGCTGTGTCCGACTCTTTGTGACCCCATGGACTGCATCACACTAGGACTCCCTGTCCCTCACCATATCTCGAAGTTTGCCCAAGTTCATGTCCATTTCATGAGTAATGCCATACAGCCATCTCATTCTCTGATGCCCTCTTCTTCTTCTGCCCTCAATCTTTCCCGGCATCAGAGCCTTTTCTGTTCACATCAGGTGACCAAAATACTGGAGCTTCAGCTTCAGCATCAGTCTTTCCAATGAGTATTCAGGGTTGATTTCCCTTAAGATTGACTGGTTTGATCTCCTTGCTGTCCAAGAGACTCTCAGGAGTCTTCTCCAGCACCACAGTTTGAAGGCATCAATTCTTTGGCATTCTGCCTTCTCTACAGTCCAGCTCTCACAACTATACATGACTACTGGGAAAACCATAGCCTTGACTATATGGATCTTTGTTGACAGAGTAATGTTTCTGCTTTTCAAGACACTGACAAAGTTTGTCATCACTTTGGTTTCAAGAAGCAGTTGTCTTCTGGTTTCATGGCTGCAGTAACCATCTGCAGTGATTTTGAAGCCCCAAAAGAGGAAAACTGTCACTGCTTCCACCTTTTCATCTTCTATTTGCCATGAGGTAATGGGGCCAGATATGGAGATGACACCACCCTTATGGCAGAAAGTGAAGAAGAACTAAAAAGCCTATTGATGAAGGTGAAAGTGGAGAGTGAAAAAGTTGGCTTAAAGCTCAACATTCAGAAAACGAAGATCATGGCATCTGGTCCCATCACTTCATGGGAAATAGATGGGGAAACAGTGGAAACAGTGCCAGACTATTTTTCTGGGCTCCAAAATCACTACAGATGGTGACTGCAGCCATGAAATTAAAAGACGCTTACTCCTTGGAAGGAAAGTTATGACCAACCTAGATAGCATATTCAAAAGCAGAGACATTACTTTGCCAACAAAGGTTCATCTAGTCAAGGCTATGGTTTTTCCTGTGGTCATGTATGGATGTGAGAGTTGGACTGTGAAGAAGGCTGAGCGCTGAAGAATTGTGGTGTTGGAGAAGACTCTTGAGAGTCCCTTGGACTGCAAGGAGATCCAACCAGTCCATTCTGAAGGAGGTCAGCCGTGGGATTTCTTTGGAAGGAATGATGCTAAAGCTGAAACTCCAGTACTTTGGCCGCCTGATGGAAAGAGTTGACTCATTGGAAAAGACTCTGATGCTGGGAGGGGTTGGGGGCAGGAGGAGAAGGGGATGACAGAGGATGAGATGGCTGGATGGCATCACTGACTCGATGGACGTGAGTCTGAGTGAACTCTGGGAGTTGGTGATGGACAGGGAGGCCTGGCGTGCTGCAATTCAAGGGGTTGCAAAGAGTAGGACACAACTGAGCAACTGATCTGATCTGATCTGAATGGGGCCAGATGCCATGATCTTAGTTTATTTAATATTTCATTTTAAGCTGGGTCTTTCACTCTCCTCTTTCACCCTCAACAAGAGACTCTTTATTTCCTCTTTACTTTCTGCCATTAGAGAGGTTCAGTTAAGTTCAGTTGCTCAGTCGTGTTCAACTCTTTGCGACCCCGTGAATTGCAGCACGCCAGGCCTCCCTTTTCATCACCAACTCCCAGAGTTCACTCACTCATATCCATCGAGTCGGTGATGCCATCCAACCATCTCATCCTCTGTTGTCCCCTTTTCCTCCTGCCCCCAATCCCTCCCAGCATCAGAGTCTTTCCAATGAGTCAACTATTTGCATGAGGTGGCCAAAGTACTGGACTTCCAGCTTTAGCATCATTCCTTCCAAAGAACACCCAGAGCTGATTTCCTTCAGAATGGACTGGTTGGATCTCCTTGCAGTCCAAGGGACTCTCAAGAGTCTTCTCCAACACCACAGTTCAAAAGCATCAATTCTTCGGCGCTCAGCTTTCTTCACAGTCCAACTCTCACATCCATACATGACCACTGGAAAAACCATAGCCTTGACTAGATGAACCTTTGTTGGCAAAGTAATGTCTCTGCTTCTGAATATGCTATCTAGGTTGGTCATAACTTTCCTTCCAAGGAATAAGCGTTTTTTAATTTCATGGCTGCAATCACCATCTGCAGTGATTTTGGAGCCCAAAAAATAAAGTCTGACACTGTTTCAACTGTTTTCCCATCTATTTCCCATGAAGTGATGGGACCAGATGCCATGATCTTCATTTTCTGAATGTTGAGCTTTAAGCCAACTTTCTCACTCTCCACTTTCACCTTCATCAAGAGGCTTTTGAGTTCCTCTTCACTTTCTGCCATAAGGGTGGTGTCATCTGCCTATCTGAGATTATTGATATTTCTCCTGGCAGTCTTGATTGCAGCTTGTGCTTCTTCCAGCCCAGCGTTTCTCATGATGTACTCTGCACATAAGTTATATAATCAGGGTGACAATATACAGCCTTGACGTACTCCTTTTCCTATTTGAAAATAGTCTGTTGTTCCATGTACAGTTCTAACTGTTGCTTCCTGACCTCCATACAGGTTTCTCAAGAGGCAGGTCAGGTGGTCTGGGATTCCCATCTCTTGAAGAATTTTCCACAGTTGATTGTGATCCACACAGTCAAAGGCTTTGGCATAGTCGATAAAGCACAAATAGATGTTTTCTGGAACTCTCTTGCTTTTTCCATGATCCAGCAGATGTTGGCAATTTGATCTCTGGTTCATCTGCCTTTTCTAAAACCAGCTTGAACATCTAGAAGTTCACGGTTCACGTATTGCTGAAGCCTGGCTTGGAGAATTTTGAGCATTACTTTACTAGCATGTGAGATGAGTGCAATTGTGTGGTAGTTTGAGCATTCTTTGGCATTGCCTTTCTTTGGGATTGAAATGAACACTGACCTTTTCCAGTCCTGTGGCCACTGCTGAGTTTTCCAAATTTGCGGGCCTATTGAGTGCAGCACTTTCACAGCATCATCTTTCAAGATTTGAAAGAGCTCAACTGGAATTCCATCGCCTCCACTAGCTTTGTTCGTAGTGATGCTTTCTAAGGCCCACTTGACCTCACATTCCAGGATGTCAGGCTTTAGGTGTGTGATCACACCATCATGATTATCTGGGTTGTGAAGATCTTTTTGTACAGTTATTCTGTGTATTCTTGCCACCTCATCTTAATATCTTCTCTTTCTCTTAGTTCCATACCATTTCTGTCCTTTATTGAGCCCATGTTTGTATGAAATGTTCCCTTGGTATCTCTAATTTTCTTGAAGAGATCTCTAGTCTTTCCCATTCTGTTGTTTTCCTCTATTTCTTTGCACTGATCGCTTAGGAAGTCTTTCTTTGCTCTTCTTGCTATTCTTTGGAACTCTGAATTCAGATGCTTTCACTTCTCTTCTTTTCACAGCTATTTGTAAGGCCTACCCAGACAGCCATTTTTTGCATTTCTTTTTCATGGGGATGGTCTTGATCCCTGTCTCCTGTACAATGTCACGAACCTCTGTCCATAGTTCATTAGGCACTCTATCTATCAGATCTAGTCCCTTAAATCTATTTCTCACTTCCACTGTATAATCATAAGGGATTTGATTTAGGTCATACCTGAATCGTCTAGTGGGTTTCCCTCCTTTCCTCAATTTAAGTCAGAATTTGGCAATAAGGGGTTCATGATCTGAGCCACAGTCAACTCCCTGTCATGCTTTTGCTGACTGTATAGAGCTTCTCCATCTTTGGCTGCAAAGAATATAATCAATCTGATTTTGGTGTTGACCATCTGGTGATGTCCATGTGTAGAGTCTTCTCTTGTGTTGTTGGAAGAGGGTGTCTGCTATGACCAGTGTGTTCTCTTGGCAAAGCTCTATTAGCCTTTTCCCTGCTTCATTCTGTACTCCAAGGCCAAATTTGCCTGTTACTCCAGGTGTTTCTTGACTTCCCACTTTTGCATTCCAGTCCCCTATAATGAAAAGGACATCTTTCTTCAGTATTAGTTCTAAAAGGTCTTGTAGGTCTTCATAGAACCGTTCAACTTCAGCTACTTCAGTGTTACTGGTTGGGGCATAGACTTGGACTACTGTGGTATTGAATGGTTTGCCTTGGAAATGAACAAAGGTCATTCTGTTGATTTTTGAGATTGCATTCATGTACAGCATTTCAGACTCTTTTGTTGACCATTATGGCTACTCCATTTCTTCTAAGGGATTCCTGCCTGCAGTAGTAGATATAATGATCATCTGAGTTAAATTCACCCATTCCAGTCCATCTTAGTTCGCTGATTCCTAGAATGTCGATGTTCACTCTTGCCATCTGCTGTTTGACCTCTTCCAAATTGCCTTGATTCATGGACCTAACATTCCAGGTTCCTATGCAATATTGCTCTTTACAGCATTGGACCTTGCTTCTATCACCAGTCACATCCACAACTGGGTATTGTTTTTGCTTTGGCTCCATCCCTTCATTCTTTTTGAAGTTATCTTTCCACTGATCTCCAGTAGCATATTGGGCACCTACCGACCTGGGGAGTTCCTCTTTCAGTATCCTATCATTTTGCCTTTTCATACTGTTCATGGGGTTCTCAGGGCAATAATACTGAAGTGACTTGCCATTCCCTTCTCCACTGGACCACATTCTGTCAGACCTCTCCACCCTGACCTGCCTGTCTTTGGTGGCCCTACAGGGCATGGCTTAGTTTCATTGAGTTAGAAAAGGCTGTGGTCTGTGTGATTAGATTGACTAGTTTTCTGTGATTATGGTTTCAGTGTGTCTACCCTCTGATGCCCTCTCGCAACACCTACCATCTTACTTGGGTTTCTCTTATGTTGGACGTGGGGTATCTCTTCACAGCTGCTCCAGCAAAGCGAAGCCACTGCTCCTTACCTTGAACAAGTGGTATCTCCTCACTGCTGCCCCTCCTGACCTTGAACATGGAGTAGCTCCTCTCAGCCCTCCTGTGCCCGTGCAGCCACCACTCCTTGGACATGGGGTTTCTCCAAGAGGTATCATCCACATATTAGAGATTGTTGATGTTTCTCCTGCCTATATTGATTCCAGCTTGAACTTCGTCCAGCCCAGCATTTCTCATGATGTGCTGAGCATATCAGTTAAACAAACAGGGTGACAGCCGACAGTCCTGTTGTACTCTTTTCTCAAGTTTGAACCAGTCAGTTGTTCCATGCAAAGTTCTAACTGTTGCTTCTTGAACTGCATACAGGTTTGTCAGGAAACAGGTTAGATGGTGTGGTATTCTCATCTCTTTAAGAGCTCTCCACAGTTTGTTATAATCCACACAGGCAAAGACTTTAGTGTAGTTGATAAAACAGAGGTAGATGTTTTTGGTTTTTTTTTTTCTGTAATTCCCTTGTTTGTCTATGATCCAGCGAATGTTGGCAACTTGATCTCTTCAAGTAGGGGTATGGATGGGCATATTAAAACAGTATGGGGAAAATAAACATCCAAAAATTTATCCGTTCCATGTGACTATCTAAGAACAAAATCCCCAACTTATTACTATATTACCCATTCTTCAGAAACCTGTAACCTTGCTTCACTGATGAAATAGAGAGGAAATCTCACACCCCAGTATTTTCCAATCAGATATTATTAGAGGTGGGACATGAAACAAGTTAACTTTCTTTTTCCTTTCCCTCTTGAGTGAAATGATATGTTAAAAAAAAAAAAAAAAAAAACTGCAACTGAGCCAATACAAGCCATAGACTGCCAAGCTAGAGAAAGCTCCTAGCATGAGTACATACTAAGTTGCTTCAGTTGTGTCTGACTCTTTGCTACTCTATGGACTGTAGCCTATCAGGCTCCTCTGTCTGTGGGATTCTCCAGGTAAGAACACTGGAGTGGGTTGCCATGTACTCCTCCAGGGAATCTTCCTAACCCAGGATCTAACCTGAATCTCTTATGTCTCCTCCATTAGCAGGAGAGTTCTGTACCACTAGAACCGCCTGGGAAGCCCATAGAAGGCTCCCTATGTATTTGTAATTCCACCAAGCAATATGCTTTCCATTTATGGAAAATCATAAAGCAACTAAAGAGAATGCACACCTAGTGATATATTGTTCTATGCAGTTGGTTCTTGAAGATTTTCACAAGTTTTATCCAAGAGGTTAGAAAATGCTGTTATGCCTCATTGCCTATTATCAAACTCAGTTTTATGATGACATATCATTCCCTCCTGAATGCTTTAGCTTTCCAACTGGTGAAACAGTTTAAAAAAAAGAAGCTTTTTGTTAAAAAATATTTTATTTTCCACTATCCTGATTTAGTATCATTACTTCACAAATCAAACAATCATAGTCCATAGTAAATCAGATAAAGGAATACAAATGAGTGAAACCTATTAACTTATTTATCTCCCTTAATAATGCTATTGAGGCAAATACAGTTGTTTTCTTACAGATGATAAAAGTGGAGTAAATAGATAAATATGTGCAATAGACAGAAATTGAAAATATTGCAGGTTTACTTGGACTTGAATGATTCGTAAGTTACTGTATGCAGCACATCTCTAGTTATGATGAATGGCACTGCATACAACAAAGCTCTGGTAAATTTTAAATGGAGGGTTAGGAAAGAAATTAACCATTTCTAGACCCTTAAGCATAGCCCTATGTAAGAACATGCTACCCAACTAGTCTTATGTTTTTGCCATTGAGGCTTACCTTTAAAATGGAAAATATGTGGATTTTGCTCTTCAAATTGGCAAATATTTTTAAATGGCAATATCTACTATCTGTAAAGGTGCCAAGAAAAAGGCACTCTTATTCATCACTGGAAAGGAATGTAAATTACAAGAAGGGAATTTTATAATCTTAAGCCATGTATCAAAAGCCTTAATAATATATATACTCTGCCCTAGCAATTTCTCTTCTAGGAATGTGTCATAAATAAATATTGTAGAAGTACAAAAATTGGGAAAAGATTAACTACAAAATTGTTCACTACAGTATTTGATAATACAGAAAATTTAGAAGCAACTACTTGTGCATCAATTAAATAATTTGTTGTGAATTCATTAGAAAAAATAAGGCCACAAAATGCATTGTAAGAGTTTATTTAAAGAAATGAAATATTCCCATTTTTATTAAATGAATAAAAAGCAAGTTACTAACTAATACGATTCTGCTCATATAAAAGTATATAAAAATGTTAGCAGTAGGTCCTCTTGGTGATGAATTTGAGTGGTTTTTATTTATTTTTCTTTTATCTGTATTTTCTATAATATGATTTGTTATTTTATATTGAGAACAAAAAGTAGTTTTAAAAAGAGGAAGTATGAAGAAAAAGAGGAGATATGAATTTCTGTTGAGGGACTGGCTAATATGGAGAAAAGAAAATATAGTCCTTTTAACTAGAATCTCTGGCTGTTTTTTATAAATTTTTTTTTAGTTTTTTATAAATTTTAGCAAGATGAAATAACCTAATAAAAGGTTGACCAGAATTCAGCAAACAAATTTTCAATGAAACAATAAATCACAGCCACAAAATATTTTAATTTTCAGTTGTTTGAGATTACACCAAGATGATAATACTCCACCTGAAAACATCAGTATATTGAATAAGATATGGATTATATAATACTGCTAGTTGAGTTTAAATGAAACAAATTACAAGTATGAAATGAAAGGATGATATTAATTAGAATTTTGGCAAAGGATAAGAGTAGGATGACATGAAAGCTTTTTACCCTTTCTTCTTGGGCTAAGCTTCTTATCTAATCTCAAATAATTCTTATTCACAGTCAAATAATACATCATCACAAATTTTTCTACTGTCTCTTGGCATTTTTCATCTTGACCCAAAACTGAACCTAAAGTCTATTTTTGTGGAATAAATCAAACTGTCAATTCCCTGCTGGAATATACAGCCTTGGTCAGCAAGCAGCCTTCTTATTGACACCCTTGTTCTCATAGATATTTCAAGTTGAGTGGTATCATTTTGATCAGTAGGATGGCTTGGAGATTTCTAAACAAGGCAAAAAGTATTTAAGAATAAGCTAGTGGAGCTAATCCTTCTGAATCAGCAGCCCCTACTTTAATTTAAAATAAGTTTTCTTTTCAAAATCAGACTGTTATCATATAGCAGTAAATATGTGACTTATTCTTCGGGGAACTTAAAGGGAAGAGTCTAATATCCAAGCTATGTATATTAGTCAAGTTAAGCTAAACTATGCTGTGATAGTGGTAACAAAAAAACACTAAAATATCAATGACTTAAAATAACAAATGTGTATTTCTTGCTCATGCTACATTTCCCTCATGGGTTGCTGGAGGTGGAGGTGGTGGTGGAAAGGTGCTTTTCTCATTGTTGTTGCTCAGAGATCACTCACTGATTCTGACTGACAGAGTAACATTTCCTGTCACAGACTCAGAAGGAAAGAAACCTAGAAAACATCTCACTCAGGCAAGTAAATATTCTGGCCCTCTGGCCTTGAAATTGAAACTTAGAAATAAAAAATGAAGTATATCACTTTTGCTTACAACAAACTGCCCAAAACTAATTACATGGCTCCACAAAACCATGAGGGAGCCACAAAGTACAATCCTACATTGGGCCCAGAGAGGGAAATGAGCAAGAACCATTTGCAGAAAAACATCAGTGAATACCCTACCAAGTTTTCCTTTCAATTATTCAAATCCAATCTGTCAAAACTGAGTGTGTGCATATGTATATGACAAGAGAATAATTTATACACACATACATAATTTATCATTCTCCCCTATTGGGAAGATCCCCTGGAGAAGGAAATGGCAATCCACTCCAGTATTCTTGTCTGGAAAATCCCATGGATGGAGATGCCTAGCAGGCTACAGTCCATGGGGTCGCAAAGAGTCAGACATGACTGAGTGACTTCACTCTCACTTTCACTTTCTTTCCTATACTTAATTATATGCTCCCATTTTTCTTCATCCTTTAAAAGATATTTATTTGATAACTGCCTTTCAATAAATACTTTTATTATGCAATAAATCTGTGAATAATATTTATTATAAACTGCCATGCTCATTAAGAATATGCATTTCAATAATTACCTTAAATGTGAATGGAATAAATGCTCCAATTAAAAGACATAGACTGGATGAATGCATACAAAAACAAGACCCATATATACGAGACACCCACATCATGTTTAGAGATACATAAAGACTGAAAGTTAGGGGATGGAAAAAGATATTCTGTGTAAGTGGAAATAAAAAGAAAGCTGGAATAGCAATACTCATATCAGGCAAAATAGAATTTAAAATATAGACTGTTACAAGAGACAAGGCAGGACACTACATGATCATCAAGGCACTATCCCACAAAGAAGATATAACAGTTGTAAACATATATGCACTCAATATAGGAGCACCTCAATATATAAGGCAAATACTAAGAGCCATAAATGAGAAATCAGCAGTAACACATAGTGGGGGATTTTAATACCCCACTTTCATCAGTGGACAGATTATCTAGACAGAAGATCAATGAGGAAACACAGACCCTAAATGACACATTAGACAAGATATATTTAATTAACATTTACAGAGCAGTCCATCCAAAGGCAGCAGAATACACATTCTTCCCAAGTGCTGGTGAAACATTCTCCAAATGTTTCCAAAGCAAGCCTTGGTAATTTTAAGAAAATTGAAATTACATCAATCATCTTTTCTAACCACAACACTATGAGATTAGAAATCAACTACAAATAAAAAAAAAAACTAAAAAATGCAAACATGATGAGGCTAAACAATATGCTACTAAACAATCAATGGGTCACTGAAGAAATCAAAGAGGAAATCAAAAAATACCAAGAGACAAATAAAAATGAATGCAATGTAATCAAAAATCTATGAGACAAAGCAAAAGCAGTTAGAGGAGGAAAGTTTATAGCAATACAATCTTACTTTAGGAGACAAAAGATTCAAATAAACTACCCAACCTTACATCTAAAGCAACTAGAAAATGAAGAACCAACAAAACCCAAGTTAATAGAAAGAAAGAAATCATAATAATAGAGCAGAAATAAATGAAATGGAGATGAATAAAAAGAATAAAGATATATGAAACTAAAAGCCGATTCATTGATAAGGTAAACAAAATTGATAAACCTTTAGTCAGACTCATTAAGAAAAAAAAAAAAGAACTCAAATCAATAAACTTTGAAAAAAAAAAGAAGTTACAATATACACCACAGAAATACAAAGGATCAAACTAGACTACCATAAGCAACAATATGCCAATAAAATGGACAACCTGGAAAAAAAAAGGACAAATTCTTAGAAAGATACAATCTCCTAAGACTAACCAAGAAAGAAATATAAAATATGAACTGACTAATCACAAGCACAGAAATTGAAACTATAATTTAAAAACTCCCAATAAACAAAAGTCTAGCACCAGACAGCTTCACAGACAAATTCTATCAAACATTTAGAGAAGAGTTAACACCTATCCTTCTGAAACTATCCCAAAAATTGCAGAGTAAGAAACATTCCCAAATTCATTCCATGAGGCCACCATCACCCTGACACCAAAAAACAGACAAAGCTATCACAAAAGAAAATTACAGAGTATTATAACTGATGAATATACATGCAAAAATCCTTAAATATTAATTAATTAAATATTAATATGAGCAATCAGAATCCAAGAATACATTAAATGGATCATACATCATGATCAAATGGGATTTACCCCAGAGATGTAAGGATTTTTCAAAATCCACAAATCAAAAATTGAAGAATAAAAACAATGTAATCATCTCAATAGATGTAGAAAAATCTTTGGAAAAAATTCAATACCCATTTACAATTAAAAAATCAAAAAATTTTGCATAGAGGGAACATAGCTTAACATGATAAAGGCCATGTATGACAAACCTACAGCTAACATTTTACAACAGTGAAAAGCTGAAAGCATTTCCTCTAAGATCAGGCACAAGACAAGTATGTCCACTCTCACCACTTTTATTCAACATAGTCTTGGAAGTCCTAGCCATGACAATATGAGAAAAAACAAGAATTAAAAGAAGTCCAAATTGGAAAAGAAGTAAAACTGTCACTGAAGATGAATAGAAAAATTCTAAAGATGTTATAAGAAAACTACTAGATCTCATCAATGAATTCAATAAAATTGCAGGATAGAAAAGTAATACACAGAAAACTGCTCCACTTCTATAGACTAAGGTCAGAAAAAGAAATTAAAGGAACAATATCATTTACCACTGTATCAAAAAGAATAAAATGCCTAGGAATAAACCTCCTTAAGGAGACAAAAGATCTGTGCTTTGAAAACTATAAGGTGCTTATGAAAGAAATCAAAGATGACATAAACTGGTGGAAAGATGTACCATGATCCTGGATTGGAATAATGAATATTGTGAAAATGACTATGCCATCCAATGCAATCTGCAGATTCAGTACAATCCCTATCAAATCATCAATGGCATTTTGGACAGAATTAAAACAAAAAAAAAATTTTTACAATTTGTATGGAAACACAAAATACCCAAATACCCAAAGCAATCTTGAGAAAAAAAAATGGAGCTGGAAGAAGCAAACTGACTGCATACTATACTTCAAAGCTACAGTAATCAAGACATTATGGTACTGGCATAAAAACAAAAATATAGATCAATTGGACAGGATAGAAATTCCAGAGATAAACCCATACACCTGTGCCACATAATCTATGACAAAGGAGGCAAGAATATGTAAAAAATGAAATCAGAACATTCTTCAACCTCATACACAAAAATAGACTCAAAATGGATTAAATACCTGAATGTAAGATCAGATACTATAAACCTCTTAGAGGAATATATAAGCAGAACACTCTTATACATAAATCACAGCAATATCATTTTTGAGCTGACTTATAGAGTACTGGAAATATAAACAAAAATAAACAAATGGGACCTAAATTAACTCAAAAGCGGCAAAGGAATCCATAAACGAAACCAAAAGACAACCCATAGAATGGGAGAAAATATTTGCAAATGATGGAACCGACAAGGGATTAGTCTCCAAAATTTACAAATAGATGGTGACACTCAATGTTAAAAAAAATAATAATAATAATACTGGGCAGAAGATCTAAATAGACATTTCTCCAAAGAAGACATACAGATGGCCAAGAGACACATAGAAAGATACTCACCTTCTCTAATTATTACAGAAATACAAATCAAACTACAATGAGATATCACCTCATACCAGTCAAAATGTCCATCATAAAATACCTACCAACAATAAATACTAGAAAGATCATGCAGAAAAGGGAACTTTCCTACACTGTTGGTGGGAATGTACATTAGTATAGCCACTATGGAGAACAGTATAGGGGTTCTCTAAGAAACTAAAAATCGAGCTAACGTATGATCCAGCAATCCCAATCCTGGGCATAAATCCAGAGAAAAACAGTTCAAAAAGACACATGGACCCCAATGTTCATTGCATTGCTACTTACAATGGCAAAAACATGGAAGTAACCATGTCCATCGACAGATGAATGGATAAAGAAGTGGTATATATACACAATGGAATATTGTTGTTGCTGTTTAGTTGTTAAGTCACATCTGACTCTTTTGCAACCCCATAGACTCTAGCCCGTCATGCTCCTCTGTTCATGGGATTTCCCAGGTAAGAATAGTGGAGTGGGTTTCCATTTCCTCTTCCAGGGAGGATATAAACACAAGATGTCAATATCAGTGAACAAGTCAAAGATCTAGGTATTGAAACTGAAGTGCAAACATTGAGTTTAGTTACAAAGAATAAAACCCTAGCTGGGATAAAATCAGGCACTAGATGAGAAGCAGAACCATTGTGTTGCTGAAGTGTGGAAAAAACAAATCAGACTTCCCTAGTTCCTTCTCATTAGAAACAGACTTATTGGTGCCAGACTAGGGCAAAGCCATTCCTGATAGTTGGGACTAAATGGCCATAGGAACTGAAAAGATGTGGCAGTAAAGTGCCAAGTAGATGGTCTCCACCAGGAGTGGCAAATTAAAATATCTAACACAAATCAGGCAAAAATAACAAATGTGTGAAGCTGGGCTGATATGGGGAAATAAGTGCTCAGAGTCTTGTACTAAACCAAGTATTCAGTTCAGTTCAGTCACTCAGTCGTGTCCGACTCTTTGAAACCCCATGAATCGCAGCACGCCAGGCCTCCCTGTCCATCACCAACTCCCAGAGTTCACCCAAACTCATGTCCATCGAGTCGGTGATGCCATCCAGCCATCTCATCTTCTGACGTCCCCTTTTCCTCCTGCCCCCAATCCCTCACAGCATCAGAGTCTTTTCCAATGAGTCAACTCTTCGCATGAGGTGGCCAAAGTATTGGAGTTTCGGCTTTAGCATCAGTCCTTCCAAAGACTGATCTTTGGAAGATCAATTCACTCAGGATTGATCTCCTTTAGAGTGGACTGGTTGGATCTCCTTGCAATCCAAGGGACATAACATCTGCCTATTTACATTGCCTTTCAAAACACTGCATAGATCAAGGAAAACTTGTTCATAACTAGAATACTACCCCCATTTCACATCTACTGCCCTGAGAATTCTAGTCTGGTCTCTCTGCCTTATTTTATCTTTTCAGTTTCAGTTTATTTGCCCCCATAATCTCCAGAAACTATATTTGGACCACAAGCTTCTAGACTTCTTGAATCATCCATCACCTTGGAAACAACATGAACTTTGGACATCTTGCATATTTTTTGTCTATAATTGTATCTTTATTCCTTCCTTTTCATCTAGCTTCTGACCAAATTTTATCCTTATATTGGCTTTCTACATATCTTGAGCCTGGCTTGCTGCTTTGATTCTAATTCAGTCTTTTTCTGATTCCTGACTACAGTCCATTTCTTAAATTTTTGCCTAAAACTAACCTAGTTCTGGCACCTTGATTGACATCCATAATCTGCTGTAGGAACATGATAGAACATTTGTTGGATACCTACATTGTATCGATTGATACTTTACAGAGTTAATTAGGTGTTTAATTGTAAACTATGGATTTACTTTCTTCCAAAGCCTAGATTTCTTCTTCTACTCTCTCCACTCTGAAGAACTGGCATGCCCTTGACTTTTAAATTACTTCTTAGTTACAGTAGATTTTTCTTTTTTTTTAAATTTTATTTTATTTTTAAACTTTACAGTATTGTATTGGTTTTGCCAAATATCGAAATGAATCCACCACAGGTATACATGCATTCCCCATCCTGAACCCTCCTCCCTCCTCCCTCCCCATACCATCCCTCTACATGGCAATCAGTGTTAGCTTGAGCAAATTAGCTAGGGTGTGAATTAACGTGATACTTCTTCAAAGTCACCTCCAAGAAACAGCATCATAATATTGGAGTCATACCCAAATTCCCCAAATTAGTAGGCATAATAGCTAAAGAGAGGAGATATACTTTCTCAGGTTCATTTATACCAAAGGAAACTAATTCTTTTTCTTCCCAGTGAAAGCTACTAAATTAAATTAAGACAAGTTATGAAAAAATTATATACTAATTCTAAGATTCTGCAATATCTCACCTAATTTCAGTCTTGAAGAAAACAAAGCCCATGTCAGAATTGCTGCCCAAATTTTTTGACAGCTCTCTGTTCAAGCTGTTTTGTGAAATATTTCTCTTGCCAACAGGAACAATAGAAAGTGCAGGTGTGCATTAGTCATTGAGGTCTAGCAGAAAACCAGCCCCCACCCACAGTTTCCAGGTGCAGAAGGAATCATTGCATGACTTGTGAGCTGTGACCATTAGAGCCCTGAACTAAAGTGCCTGGAAAATTCCTTTTAAGAGTTGCCAGGGTTTGGTGTGTAAGGAGATTAATGGCAGTGCTGATCTGTGGGTGTGGCTAAAAAAACAATAGGGGGATTAGCAATCCCTTTTACACTGGACAAGCTGGAAAACTGCTCATTAACTAGTGCTATTTGTCACTCTTTGTCTTGGAATCCTAGCCATTTCAAAGCCTTAGCTGAGTTGTTTCCCATCTCCCATTCAAAGGGTTTGACCTGGGGGATGGCAGCTTTTAATTAGTTCTTTGCAAGTCTTAGTGCCACATAGTCTTAATCACTGCTTTCCAGGACATTCACCTATTCTTTATTTTAGCCCTTTTCCTTGCTGAATATACTAAGAACTCTTGCCTATTTTGGCTGTTGTGTGATCTATTTCTGGCCCTTTAAATCTATA
The DNA here is from genome assembly GCF_032452875.1 of Bos javanicus. Taxonomy (NCBI): domain Eukaryota; kingdom Metazoa; phylum Chordata; class Mammalia; order Artiodactyla; family Bovidae; genus Bos; species Bos javanicus. The sequence continues at coordinate 50,427,361 of NC_083897.1, forward strand.
GTATCCACCTAAATACTACATTCCCTAATAATGTGAACCACAAATACCTACTTAATTGGCGGCAATAATTTTGGAAATCTCCCCCTGCCCATACTCATTCAGAACTACTGACCATTTATCCTGCTTCTGTAAAGCTTGGAATATTGACTTAACCTAACTTTGATCTCTAAATTTGGCATTTAGACTTCATAGCTTTGGTATTATAACCTCGGTTTTCCCTAGTAGACTGTCCCTTCAGGTCCTGATGCTTGGGCTATCTTCAGTTGGTGCCCCTGCTACAGATTTAATCCTAGAAACTCTGAAACTAATTCTTGCCTTTTGATTAGCACCATAATCCTCTGAGAGTTCAGTTCCTCTGAAAGGTAGAAGGCATGAACACAGCTGTCATGTAGTCTCCTGTCTCCTTGTATAAACTTCCAATCACTTGCTTCCTTGAAGCAAATTTGGGCTTTGAAGTCAAAGTTACCTGAAAATTTGAATACTACTTCTACCTTTGAATATTCACTACCTCTGAAGTGCATGTAGTTTTTAAGATTCAGGTCTCTATTGCACCCATAGTTGACAAAAGTATAATTAAAACAATGTGAGTAATTAGAATTGTTTTGAGACCAAGTAAAATTATCCAGAACAGAAGTAAGTACCCAGAACAAAAAATATTGACAACCTAATGAATTTTTATACACTACCCATCTGAATAGTAGCCAGTCCTCAAGCATGAATAATCTGGAGTATGTAAATAAAAATAAGTAGGAGAACATGGTTGGATGAAATGCTACAAGGGAAAACTAGCAAAAGCTGATATTAGGCAGTTACTCTAAAAGGAAGATCTTGGTATCGAGTGTGTCTGGATGAGCTGACAGGCAGGTTCCTCTCACTCAGTAAATTTCCTTTATTTCCAATATATATTCAGACCAAAGCTTTTATGCCAGGGCTAGGTAATGGGGAGGAACTGAACCCAAAATCGTGATCAGGTTACAAACTACCAAAATGCAGCCATGTAATTAAGCAAAGGACAAACAAAGGCCCTAGATCCTTCTGAATACCTCTTACTGACTTATAATGACATATCACCCATAAATACAGGTTCTTCAAGCATTCTCCAGAGTACTTTAGAGAAAGAAATTATAACAAGCACCTGTATTTCCTTAGGTAATCATGCTGGGACTGTCAATCACAGTGATATGCATTCCTGACCACAAAGATGATCATATGACCTAAGTTTACACAGTTATAGTACCATATCTTCACAGATGATCAGACTGTGGTTGGGCATTTGACTCATACTGAGTCTTTCCATTACATATGCATATATACTATAGGGACAAAAAGAGACAATAGAAGAGAAAGGGTTTCTCTACTGTTTGGATTGGCTACACTTAGAGCCACCTTTCCCACTGTATAGAAAAATCTAACTTAAAAAAATAAGACCATTATACAAAATAAAAAATTTATTTTAAAGATAGAAAAAAGAGTAACTTCTGACATCATCTTAAGTGAAAATGAAGTCGCTCAGTCGTGTTTGACTCTTGCGACCCCATGGACTGTAGCCTACCAGGCTTCTCCGTCCATGGGATTTTCCGGGCAAGAATACTGGAGTGGGTTGTCATTTCCTTCTCCAGGTGATCCTCCCGACCCAGGGATTGAACCTGGGTCTCCTGCATTGTAGGCAGACGCTTTACCGTCTGAGCCACCAGGGAAGTCCTGGCACCATCTTAAGAGTCCCTTGTTCCAGATGGGCCCCAAGCCAGAATCCACTCTTGAACATAGTAGTTATATGAGCCAATAAAATCCTTTTGGCTTAAGCTACATTTTTGTTGAATTTTTATTACAACTTAATTACTCACTTAAGGTCTTCAACTCTTTCCCTTACAATAGTAAGAACTTTTTTTTCAAGAAAGAATACAAACACTGCGCAAGAATCTTATTTGAAATCATGGCAACTGCTACTACCAACTTGCTTATATTAGTACAAGAATTTGCACATAAATAAATATACTGAAATGTTTAAATTTTAAATCTTAAAAAGTAAAATAAAATAATGACCACAAATCCATGGTATGTTCAGTGTTCAGCAAGAATAATTTTTGCACATGCATCAAAATAAGTATGCAATGGAACCCTATTCACATTATTTAATTAGAGGCTTTCCATTGTAAGTCAAAATAGATAACGTTAGAGAGTTTGGGAGTAGTAGTAGTGAACTATCTCATTTTATTTTTTTTAATTTTATTTTATTTTTAAACTTTACATAATTGTATTAGTTTTGCCAAATATCAAAATGAATCCACCACAGGTATACATGTGTTCCCCATCCTGAACCCTCCTCCCTCCTCCCTCCCCATACCATCACTCTGGGTCGTCCCAGTGCACTAGCCCCAAGCATCCAGTATCGTGCATCTCATTTTAAAAAAAAATTAGATAAAATATAAAAGGGAATCTGTTTAAATGTTTAAAAGAACTTCCAAGGTAAGCAGGGCTTGAGGTTGTCAAAGTCTCAGAGGGAAGAGAAACTCAGTGAGGTGAGACCAGTATTCTGTATATGTGGGATTATTTGTTAATTCTTATACTGCACAGAGCTAGAAACTAAGCTGATCAGAGATGAGCTGAAGTGCTAAGTGAAGTTATCATCTACTTAATGGATCTGGGTAGACAAATTTGGAGTTCAATACCTTCAAAACAGGAGGAGCTCTGGGAAATTCACCAGGCTAGATTGGGACCCCTTGAGACAAAGACCCTAGGAGTGACAAAAAACAAGAAGTAGACCATGCTTTATAGTATTTGAAATCTAGACTTAATTCAGCTCAGCTCATGAATGGATTAAGATAATCAACTCCTACTCTGGTTACCTGTCAAAAAATAGAGTGTGTTCTCTCAAGAAAAATATCACATTATACTTCTACAGTTTCTCATTGTTGTTTGTTGCTTAGTTGCTAAGTCATATCTGATTCTTTTGTAATCCCATGAACTGAGCCCCACCAGGCTCCTCTGTCCATGGGATTTTCCAGTAAGGAATACTGAAGTGGGTTGCCATTTTCATCTCCAGGGGATCTTTCTGACCCAGGTATCGAGCCTGCAGCTCCTGCTGCATCTATTGCATTGCAGGCAGATTCCTTACCACTGAGACCTCAGGGAATCTCCTATAATTTTTTATACGTAATTATAATATTCAATCAAAGATGGATTTAATAGAAGAGTGAAAGCAGCTAAGCAGAGGATTAGTCACCAGGAGATAAATTAGTAAGAAATATTCATGTGAAAATGGACTTCCCAGGTGGTGCAGTGGTAAAGAATCTGCCTGCCAATGCAGGAGATCCAAGAGATACAGTTTCAATCCCTGGCTATGGAAGATCCCTGGAGTAGGAAATGGCAACAGACTCCAGTATTCTTGCCTCAGAAAATTCCATGGACAGGGGAGCCTGGTGGGCCACAGTCAATAGGATCTGAGCACAAACATGAATACCCATGTTGAATCATGATTAGAATAAAGAATGAAAAATATGGAAATGTATATGAAACATATAGAATCTGGTTTTTTTTTTAAAGGCTTCACATATATCTAATGGTCATCTTAGAGAAGAAATAGAGAAAAGTCAGACTGATGTAACATTTAAAGAAGTAATGATCAAGAAATTACTAAAGTTAATTGATGGCATCAAACCACAGAGTTAAAGAATGCTTCAGATGTTAAGCAGAAAAAAATACCAAGAAACACACATCTAGGTATATCTTAGTAAATTTATTGAAAATCAAAAGAAAGAAAATCTTAAAGCAGGTACAGAAGAAAAAGAGTACTTTTTTTTTTAGATTTTTTTTTCTTTTTTTAAATTTATTTATTTTAGTTGGAGGCTAATTACTTTACAATATTGTAGTGGGTTTTGCTATACATTTTTAAATGGACAAGTCTGACAGCCAACTTCTCAACAGAATGGCAGAAGGCAGAAGACAATGGAATGATATCTTAAACATACTGAATGAAAATAACAACTAATCTAGAATTCTAAAACCAGAAAAAAATAGCCTTCAAAACTGAAGGCAAAATGAAGACATTTCTAGATAAATAAAACAGATTGTGTAGCCAATATGCTTACACCAAAAACAAACCCCAAAGGGGATCCTGAGTGAAAAGGAAATGATCCCAGATGGGTACATAGAAATTTAAGAAGAAACAAAAAGTAATTGAAAGGTTAAATGTATGGATAAATCTGAATCAATATTGGCTATATGAAATAATAATAATACCCACTTGCAGAGTTTAAAAATCTATGTGTAATTATATTAAATGATGATAATAAATCAAATATGGAAAATACAATTAGAATTATATTATTATAAATATTAAAAGTATAAAGTCCTATGATTATCTGAAACATACCCAAATACTAAATTATATTAGTGTTTATAAAACATATGATGTACTCTCTAGTGTAACTACTAAAAAAATGGTATAAGTGTACATAAATGGCAAGCAGAGGGTGAAGTAGAATAATAAAAATATTTGATTTACTCAAAATAAGGCAAAATGTCAACAAAGAAATGAACAGGAGTGCTTTTAGTAGTAATTCATGAGTTAAAATCTGGAAACAACCCAAATATCCACAAATAGTAGGGTGGATAAATGAATTGCAACAGTCATATAGTGAAATATTGTATGAGAATAAACTAGAGCTACTCCCAATAATTCAGTTAAATATCTCAGATAATATTCAACTCAAAAACAGATACAAGAGAGCATATAATATATGTTTCATTTATATGAATTTCAAAAAGGGGATAAAGCTAGTAAATTGGAATGTAAATCACAATAGCAATTTGGGGAGTAGCAACTGAGGTGTTTTTATCTCAGTAGTGGTTTTATGAGTGTGTTCACTTTGTTAAAAATTCCCTCCTCTAGTTTTGCACTAATGATTTGTGAATTTTTCAGTATGTATATTATACTTTATTAAAACAGAATCATTCACATAGAAAGGGTGATATATAGTAAGGCATTTCAATTATTCCTTTATCCTTTCAATAATTATTTATGGAACACCTACAACAAACCAATTAACTTCATAGAATTAAGAAACAATTATAAATATTGGTTCTGGCAGTTTTTATCTGTGTGACCTTAGCAAACAAGTTCTCTGACCGTTCAGATCAGATCAGTTGCTCAGTCGTGTCCGACTCTTTGCGACCCCATCAATCCCAGCACGCCATACCTCCCTGTCCATCACCAACTCCCGGAGTTCACTCAGACTCACGTCCATTGAGTCAGTGATGCCATCCAGCCATCTTATCCTCTGTTGTCCCCTTCTCCTCTTGCCTCCAACCCCTCCCAGCATCAGAGTCTTTTCCAATGAGTCAACTCTTCTCATGAGGTGGCCAAAGTACTTGAGTTTCAGCTTTAGCATCATTCCTTCCAAAGAAATCCCAGGGCTGATCTCCTTCAGAATGGACTGGTTGGATCTCTTTGCAGTCCAAGGGACTCTCAAGAGTCTTCTCCAACACCACAGTTCAAAAGCATCAATTCTTCGGTGCTCAGCCTTCTTCACAGTCCAACTCTCACATCCATACATGACCACTGGAAAAACCATAGCCTTGACTAGACGGACCTTTGTTGGCAAAATAATGTCTCTGCTTTTGAATATGCTATCTAGGTTGGTCATAATTTTCCTTCCAAAGAGTAAGCGTCTTTTAATTTCATGGCTGCAGTCACCATCTGTAGTGATTTTGGAGCCCAGAAAAAGAAAGTCTGGCACTGTTTCCACTGTTTCCCTATCTATTTCCCATGAAGCTTCTATAAAAACAAGAAGGCTATGCCTAATGAGTTCTAGGGTCTTTTCCTGTTTTAAGATGCTATAATTAAGTAATATGGCTTCCCTGGTGGCTCAGAGGTTAAAGCGTCTGCTTGCAATGTGGGAGACCTGGGTTCAATCCCTGGGTCGGGAAGATCCCCTGGAGAAGGAAATGGCAACCCACTCCAGTATTCTTGCCTGGAGAATCCCATGGACGGAGAAGCCTGGTAGGCTACATACAGTCCATGGGGTCACAAAGACCTTAGCAAACAAGTTTTCTTACTGTTACCTTCTATAAAAACAAGAAGGCTATGCCTAATGAGTTCTAGGGTCTTTTCCTGTTTTAAGATGCTATAAGTAAGTAATATGATCAACAATCTCTAGTGGTAGTTTCGTTATACCATTCATTAACAATAGGCCAAAGATGTCTTTATTCACCACTACAAAGACATTCTGCTCTTTGCAGTTTTTCAAAGACATAGAAGGAAACAGTCATTTCCAGTATTGTTACTCTTATTTCTAAAAACTGACCAAGTAGACAGGTCTTCAAAGATAATACTCCCTGGGAACAATGTATTCAAAAAGTGGTATTCTTTTCTCTTTGTGTAACTGAGAAACAAATATATAGATTTAACTCTAACTTTCACTGGGATTTAGCCTACAGACTAAGACCAAGACCTATTACATTTAGTCCAATATAAAAATCTGTTATTTGACTGTGAATTTACAGGGTAAGAAAAAATGGAACTACCTTTATAAATGACAGCTCTAACATTTTCACTTGTGAACTTGTATCTCATCTGCAGCCAGATCAAGTACAAAAGCATGTGTTTTATAGATTCCAATTAATGGTCCTATTAAAGAGATTTCTAGTGGTCTGTGATGTCAGACCTCCACAAAGGGAAGATGTTTATAGTTGACTGCTTGCATTGGCTAGCTTCCAAGGAGAAAGTGTAGGAGTAGGAGTAAGAGGTAATGTTGATGACTTTGTAGTGCATGGGGAAGAGTTACCTCATGTGCCTGGCCCTTAGACTGGCCCTGCTGATGGTGGAGGGGTGCCGTAGCTTCATTAAGGTGAACCTGAAGAACAAGTTCTGAGCCTGGATCTCTCCCTGGTTTATCACCAAAAGGACACCTTCCCTCAAAGGCTCTGAGCTGTTCCACACAGAGCCCACACACAGGATGGGGAAGCCAATCTCCCCTTGAAACAAGACCAGGTCAATCTCAGGCCATATGTAAATTGAGATTCCCTAAAAAGCTTTAGCTCAGTCCCCAAATACAACAATTTGAAAATTAGCCCATTAATCAATCTAGAGAACAAATCTGAGGTCAAATTCAAGACATTGGCTCACACTAGAAAAAGGAAACCAACTGCAACAGCCAAGTAATGAAGCCGTGGTAAGAGTCCATGGAGTTAGACTAGGCAAGAGGGTCCAAGCTGAATCTAAATCTCAGCATACAGGTAAAAATCACATCAGTATCAAGAGAACAGGTGTTCTTGTTCTGGAATACATTTCGAATGAGAGGTCAGAGTGTCATCTTAAGAATCTAGTTAGATTTACTTAACAGAATAAGTAGACTTTAAAAACAAATCAGAAGAGGGGATAATGAATTAGGAAATGCCTGCCTTGGTGGCTTTTTTTCCTATTTAAATTGTCTTTCTTGGTGGAGCAGATAAGATTGGGCAAATGTCTATTTCCTGTAGTGACACAATTCTTCATAGATGTCTTGTTTCTGCACTTTTGGTGAGCAAAGGCATTAACTGCCTTTGTTCCAAACTATCTTTACAAGGATGTTTGTACAGTTTACAATCTTAAAAGATATGGTATCACCTTCTGGGACAAATATACTTTACCATCGTTTTTTTTTAAAGATTTTAATTCCCTAAGCCCAGGATTCCACTCCTGTAACCAACCCACTCCATGCTCAGATATCACCTAACCTTCTTTATATTGCCATGTGAGAACTGCAAATCAGGAAACCAATGCAAGGAAATGTTGATATTCTGTCCTTTGTCTCTGATTCAGCAATTCTATGTCTTTTTATAGCATACATGAAACTGTAGCGTCTTCCAAGTAAGGTAAAATCTCAGACACTCACAGTTCCTAAGGGAATGCTCTGTAGGTGCTGGTAGTTGGGATCCATTTTACTCTTTTAGGGAATAATAATAATAATAAACAATAAAACTATGATAAAAGAAGCTAACATATTCTTAACATTTATTATATGGCTGATTGCTGGCTGTGTTTTTGGCAGCAGCAGTTGTTACATGGATGTCTTCAATTGGTAAGGTAATCTATCTGATTGACTCCACTAGTGAATAAGACAAGATAGAATCTTATAAACAATAGAAGAGAGGTTTAAATTAACTGCTTCTTGTTGTTTTGATGAGAATAACAACCACCAATAATTGAATAATTACTAAAGGCCAGGCCTTGTACTGGTCAATCATATAATTGGTCATATCTCATTTGATCTTCACAGAAAGATCCCATGAGGTAGGTATTACCATTGTTTTCATTTTGAATTTCTAGAATTGGGTACTTAGAGAGTTCAATGGCCAGCCCAAGTTCTTATATTTGCTAAGTGGCAAAGATCTGATGAATGTCAATTTTATCAAGGTTGATGAAACTTACTGATTAGCCATTAATACCTATGTTCAAAGAATAGACTACTCTGATTTTGACTAGCAATTGTTTACTGCTACAGTTAAACTTTGTATCCAAGGCAAATTCCTCACTTTTCTTGCTCTAGTTCCATCCTTGGACATAATCACCGTTTAATAAATATTTGTTTACTGAAAAAAATAAGTGTATAAAGAGCCTTGACACATTAGTTGCACTGGCTGACTCAATATATAATTGCTGCTGAATGAATGAAGGAAGGGAGGGAGAAAGGAAAGAAAAAAAAATATTTACCAAGTGTCAAGCACTGAAATTTGTACTTTGATCAGTTAGCCACTTACCAAAACAACCCATTATACAGGTACACATTTTTAAGAAAGAACATGATCTTCTTTTTAACATCATGAGTGATAAATCAAGTTGATATCATGTTCACTTTAACATAATATGAATGAAAAAGGCCACATCACCTCTGTAGTATTCTTCCCCCAAATCTATAACTCCAGTCCAATCATAAGAAGTCATCAGCGAAATTTCAAATCAACCATTTTACAAACTACCTTGCTCAGTATTCAAAAATACCAAAGTTATGAAAAACAAGGAAAGACCTCCCCAAAATGCCACAGACTAGAGGAAACTAAGGAGACATGATGACTAATTAAAATGTGAAATCCTGTACTGCATCCTGAACAGAAAAAGAACATTGGTGGGAAGACGGGTGAAATTCAAGGAAATTCTAAATCTTAGCTAATAATAATGCACCAATGTCAGTTTCTTAGTTTTGATAAATTTACCATGGTTCTGTTACTGAACAGGTTTCTTGGTTTTCCCCAGCCAGTGAAATTTATTACAGGCCAGACAAGAAATCCAGGCAAGATTTTACTGGGGCCCCTGTAGCAGCAGAGGTGAGTGAGAACAAACAACAGGTACCTTTGTTTATTCACTCTCTGAAAAAGAGGGGCAAGCCTGTTCCTGGGATGAGGGTAGAGGTGTGTCCAGGGGTTGGGCCAGAGGAAAGGCTTAGGTATTTTGCCCATCCCTTACATGGTATTGTGTGCAGGGGGCATGTGAAGCATCCTGCTTTTACTCCAGGCTCTTCAGAAGTGCAGTTGTTTTTTGTTTGTTGGTTGGTTCGTATTGTTTTGGCAGGGGGATGGTCTCTTTGTATCTTTTGTCCTGAACTTGCCCTAACTGCACATGCATGCAGTTATTTTTAGTACCATATAGTTTCTTTGTATTTTATTGCTCCAGGAGAGGTATGTCCAGGTGCAAGCACTGCAACACTACAGTAAAGGGTCCCAGGTGCCAGTCTGTCTCATTTCTATAAGGTGTTAACATGAAAGGAAGCTGGGTAAAAGATATACAAGAACTTTCCCTACTATTTTTACCATTCTTCAGTAAATAAAATTATTTCAAAAATTTAAAAGTTAAAATAAGGAAGGGGAAGCCAATATAGGATCACTTTGCTAGCAATTAGAGATTTTCTAGAGAAAATCTCTGGAAAAGGTTCTGAAGAGAAATGAAAGAGTGCATAAAACAACACACACAAAACAAAAGGCACACATCACAAGTCTGTCTGGGGCTATCATGTTTCTGGACTACAAACTTTTTACAAAACAATGTTTTAAAGGCTCCTTGGCCTGCTACAATCTCTTTTCCCAGCTTTATAGTTGTCTTCATTGTGTTTATTCCTGCAGTGTTTTAAAGACAAAATCAAGTGGAAAAAACAGACGACACAGTGCAATCCTAACAAAGGCCTCCTTCCAACCCACTCCCAATGAATATTATGTTCCCTAGCCTATGAATGTTCATGCTGGCTTTCTGAGTTCTGAGAGGCATCAGCTCTTCATGAGAAAACTAAAGGTAGTTGGAAGAAAAAGAGGCACATTATAGACTCTCCCAATGAAGTGTGTTTTGCTGCATTTAAGACACTTTAGAAATTAAAGTTGTTGTAAGAGGTAACGTTCTGAAGAAAAATAAAAGGTTGGCCTGTAGCTGATATTCCACAGTAGCTGCATGGCCATCTGGTTTGGTTTTGAATCATCCTTAGTGATTTGCAGGAAAACGAAATACTGAAATCATTACATAGCTTTAAATTCCAAATCCATGTCAGCTTTGCCAAGTGCTGCCCCATCTGTAGAGGAGAACAGCATGCAGTCAGACTGGCTCGAGCCTGATTCAAGCTGTAACATATTCGCCTGTGCCTGTTATTGACAGTTCTCTTACCAAACTTGTTTTGTTAAAACGGCTTGCAACCTTTAATGTTGCTTATGTCTTTCATGGCACAGATCCTTTGAACAGAAAATTCTTACATAAGTAGCAGCCAAGACAGCATCAATTATTCTCGTCTTGGGGATTTATTAACCAGGGAGCCAACCTTCTAAAAACAGTTCCCAAAGTCTCAGCTTTCCAGTGGCTTTATGGGTGGCTGGAAAGGTTTCCCATGGCTTCCTCTCCACCTCTGGTGTCCTTAGAATGAATACCAAGTATCAGCTCTTAATTTCCAAAGTGATTAGTTTTCAATCTCTTCTGTTTTTGAAAGGGCAAAGAGCAGCCCAACTTTTAGAGGTTCTGCCTTTTGCATGGAAAGGCACTGCTGTGCCTACTTAAAGAAAAGCAGTTTGAATTGCCACATGAAATGGAAACCTTTAAACTTCATTTATGCAAGACAGTAAGAAGTTTGCAGCTTTTAATGAGAGTCATTTTCCTTTTTTCCAGTAATTTTAATAATTATGACAAGCTCCTCTTGCTGCTTCTGTCCCACTTCAAAGCCTCTTGTTAATTTTTTTTCTACTTTTCATACTTACATTTATAAAAAAAAAAAAAAAACAGAGGCCGGCAGGGACTCTCCATGACCACCCTTCCATCTCCATTTAGTTCATAGAAGTGCCAGTCTAGATTTCACACTAACCAGCAAATAGGTATCAAGTGACCCAGCTATGTTAAGACATTGAGCTCAGTGCTGGGGATACCAAAACTTTAAAGTAGGAGTGAGGTATGCTTAAGGATTAACAAAGAAAAAGAACTACCCACTGGGCTCATGGTGCTTCATTATGGATTCCCAAACAGGATCAATTTACAGGCTGAGGCATCATTTCTTATTCTAACAGTGCACACGTTAAAAGCCCTCAGAGAAAACAATGCTGCACAGAAATCCTTCAAGCACAGACTTTAGCTTACTATACAACTAACTAAAAAATATTTTAGAAAAGCCTGAAGGAGTAGTAGCGAAGAAGTTGAGCTTTATAGCCAAACAGACCCAAGTTTTTGTCCTGATTTGACACTTAACAGTTGTGTGATCATAGACAAGTCAGTTAACCTTTCTGAGTTTGTTTCCTCATATAAGCACTGTTATCTACATCATGATGTTTTTGGTAAAGAACAAATGAAATAATTCATGTAAAGTATTTATGCTCTCTGGCATCTAATCCAGCTCACTTTTTTTAAATTAACTTTTTAACTGTTATTAACAGAATAATCATTTTAATGATTTGCCCAGTTTCAAATATAGACTCTAGCTATTGAGGCACAAATTAAATAATGTGAGCAACTTCCAAGTGAATGATACTTTTCAGTTGAAGCTAGATTATATATATATACATGAAAATATATATACAATAAGGAATGTGATGAGCGGCTGTCACATTACACTTCACAGTAACAGATATGAATTCACATTTGGCTTGACCACTTATTTTCTAGCAATGTGGCTTTGAACAAATTATTCACACTCTCACCTAAAATATGAAAACAATATTTTTTCATAGTTTATAAGATAATACTGCATATGTAAACCATTCGGCATAAAGTCTAATAGAGCATAAACATGCAGTAAATATTGGTTCCCTATGCTTCCCTACATTATATCACCAGCCCAATCAATTCTTTTCCACTCTCTCTTTCACTTCTCATCCCCAGACATTACAGTGGCATTAGGAATCTCACACTTAAAGGTTTCAATTTATATATTTAATGGGAAAGCATACACAGACTATATATACATAGTCTTACATAGACTACACACACACATGTGCACACACACACACACTTTGTTCCTGGGGATTAACTTTTTTCAGAAGATCAGAAGATTCAAATTGGTAAATTATACAAATTACATTTCAGGAAAAACATTCAAATTTATCCCAATCACTAAAAGAGCTAGAGGTTGACAGGTAAGTTTTCTAAATGTATATATATAATTCTCCCAGGCAAATTTGCATTGCGATCTTACCTGGCTTTGTTAACTAAAGAAAATTCGGATTATTCAGTGCTTGGGTTGAAGAACACAGTAAATCATGAAGATTTATTGAGTTGGAAGGCAGCAACTCTACTTCTGCTTCATTGACTATGCTAAAGCACTTAACTGTGTGAATCATAAAAAACTGTGAACAATTATTAAGGAGATAGGAATACTAGACCACCTTATCTGCTTCCTGAGAAATCTGTATGCAGGGCAAGAAGCAATACTCAGAACTGGATATGAACAGTGGACTGGTTCCAAATTGGGAAAGGAGTACATATAGTCTGTATATTGTCACCTTGTTTATTTAACTTATATGCAGAGTACATCATGCAAAATGCTGGGCTGGTGAAGCACAAGCTGGAATCAAGATTTCAGGGAGAAATGTTAATAACCTCAGATATGCAGATGACACCACCAGTAGCTATTCATTAAAGAAATTTTCAAAATTTCACCAAATTACAGAAAATAGTGAAACATCATGAACATATAATCCAGCTTCAATAATTATTAACATTTCACTATTCTTGTTCTATCTATCATACCTCCACCATTTTTTTCTGGCTAGAAATATCAAGAACATCAGACATGAAGATGATACCAGTCTTATGGTAGAAATCAAAGAGGAACTAAAGGGTATCTTGATGATGGTGAAAAAGAGAGTGAAAAAGCTAGTTTAAAACTCAACATTCAGAACACTAAGATCATGGCATCTGGTCTCATTATTTCATGGCAAATAGATGGGAAACAATGGAAAGAGTGATAGAGTTTATTTTCTTGAGTTCCAAAATCACTACAAGACAGTGACTGCAGACATGAAATTAAAAGATGTTTTCTTCTTGAAAGAAAATCTATGACAAACCTAGACAGCCTTTCAAAAGCAGAGACATTACTTTGCCAACGAAGGTCCCTATAGTCAAAGCTATGGTTCTTCTAGTGGTCATATATGGATGTGAGAGTTGGATCATAAAGAAAGCTGAGCACCAAAGAACTAATGCTTTTGAACTGTTATGTTGAAGACTCTTGAGAGCCCCTTGAAAAGCAAGGAGATAAAACCAGTCAATCTTAAATGAAATCAGTCTTGAATATTCATTGGAAGGACTGATGCTGAAGCTGAAGCTGAAGCTCCAGTACTTTGACCACCTGATGCAAAGAGCCAACTGATTGGAAAAGACCCTGATGCTGGGAAAGATTGAAGGCAGGAGGAGAAGGGGATGACAGAGGATGAGATGGCTGGATGGCATCACTGACTCATTGGATATGAGTTTGAGCAAGTTCCTGGAGTTGGTGATAGACAGGCAAGCCTGGCGTGCTGCAGTCAATGGGGTCACAGATTCGGACATGATTGAGTGAATGAACTGAACAGAAACGAACTTCCTCTTTGAGTCTTTTTGAGAATGTGAGCCAAGTTAACAGACTAGCATGATTCTATGGACATTATTTAAGCCCAGAGCTCACTTACAAATCAGAGATGTATACTGACTCTGTAAAGATGGTCATACTGGAAGACAGTAAAATAACAAATTCTAATTCCAGTACTCTATAGGAGATGCTTACTGCTCCCACTACTGCTTCTCTGCTTTGTTCCTTTCTTAGTTCCTCATAGATGAGTTCAATGGTGACTCAAATTGCAAATGTTAACCATCCCCAGCTTCTGAGCCAATTCAAATTAAAATATCAGTAGATTCAATCTCACCATTCAGTTTATTTTGGATTTAGATCAGCCTCCCTGAGATCTAGTAGCCCAGTAAAGATTGCCAAAACTTCTGCATTTTCTCTCAAGACATTTTCCTACCAACCAGCAATAAAATTCAGTAGTAGATAGAAACTAACTGCATGGATTGTGGAGCTAAACTGCCTGAGTTTAAATCCTAACTCTGTCAACTACTGGTTGTGTGACTTTGGGCAAATTATTTCACTTGCATGGTCTCCAGTTTCATCTATAAAATGTGCATAATGATAGTATCTAACTCATAAATTTCTTGAGAGGATTAAACGTGAGAAAGCTTGTAAAGTTCTTAGTGCTTGGCAAATAATAAGTACTTTATGTTCATGCTATTTTTTTTAATGTGAGACCCATTTCCTTGGGAAAATATTTCCACCTCTCCTTTTTCAATTTATTCCTCTTCTTTACACCTTTCTCTTTATCCCCCACCCTATACTGATGTGGTTCACTAAGCTTCTGTCTAAGTTTCTACCACAGTCATTACTCTGAATCCTTACTCCATTATCTAACCTAGTACCTCAATCCTCTTCCAGGTTTGAGTAGACCAGAAAGAAATATGAGATGATGACCACTGAGCTTCCCAGGTGGCGCTAGTGGTAAAGAACCTGCCTGCAAATGCAGGAGACATAAGACACTTGAGTTCAATCCCTGCATCACAAAGATCCCTTGGAGGAGGGCATGGCAACCCACTCCAGTATTCTTGCCTGGAGAATCCCATGGACAGAGGAGCCTGGCAAATTACAGTCCATGGAATAGCAAAGAACTGGACATGACTGAAGTGACTTAGCACACACACATGGAAAGAAAAATATGATGACCACTGAGCCACCTAACATCTGATCCTTCTGTATCTATCTTCCACCAGAATAACCAAGTCTCCCCATACCTATAGATTTTCCAAATCGTGACTAAGACAGAAGGCCTATCTCTGGAACATTGTGTCTAATCCACCTAGATAGACTTCTGTAGCCCACTACCTCTTCCTCCATTTCCTGCCCCTGGATGCCAGAAACAAATAAGGTGCTAAGTGTGAGGATACAAAACAGTGTCTAAATTAAAATACCCATTATTACTATGATGCCATTTCTTAAAAAAAAAAAAAAAGGCAAAAATCTGTTTCCCAAATGGGTAACCTTGTCTTATTTGACTAGTATTCCTGGATGATTGAACAATACCCAAAGGCAAACTGTGATTTTATTCCAGACAGACTACAAAAGCAGAAAGCACTACTCAAGGACTTGAAAAGATATTACAAATATGAAAAATGAATAAAATATTCTTATTTGATGAAGAGAAAATAAGACTAGGAAAACAAGGGACTTTCACTGCTGAGTCTTCAGTCTGAATTAGTCTTTTGCAATAAATTTAAATGTCTTATATAAATTGTGCATTTTTATTTGTAGAGCCTTTTCTTTCCCAGGATCTCAAAGCATTTTGCAAACATTAATTAGCCAACAGTATCTAATTGTGGTATGACTATTATCATTGCCTCCTAGATG
Source organism: Bos javanicus (assembly GCF_032452875.1). Classification (NCBI taxonomy): domain Eukaryota; kingdom Metazoa; phylum Chordata; class Mammalia; order Artiodactyla; family Bovidae; genus Bos; species Bos javanicus. Next base: position 50,443,224 of record NC_083897.1, read on the forward strand.
ATGGAATAAGAACAGAGAAAGGTTAAGAAACTTGCCCAAAGCCACATGGGGCAAACTCCGAACAAAAACCATTTGTTGTTTCTGTGTTTGTAATAATGAGCAAATTAAAAGTGCAATATTTTTCTTTGTAATTCAGAAAAAGTTGCTCTGTTAACAGTCATCCCTAACCATAAGAAAGAAGTCTGTTTAACTTCCCTTAATGTGTATACTTTTTTCAGATAGTATCTAATTATGGTAAATTGCTTCATCCCCTGATTGTTACTGCAAGGCAACTAAACATTGCTATGTTGACTACTCAAGAGGGGATTGTTAATGGCCTTAGTCATCAGATAATCTGGTAATATAATCAATGTAACTGAGAGATACCTTGTGGGGGAAAAAAGGCAAATCAAGTATGAAACATAGATTTACAAAGAAGTACTCAATGCTATTGTTTTATGTTTAGTATAAGAAGTAAAAATTCTCATTTCTTGAAGAAGCAGAGGTGATGGTAATGCTGTTTTGCATGCCTAATCATGAGAACCCCACATGCTTTGCTGTATAATATTAGACTTTCAGCACACCACCCTGAATATCCTCTCCACAGGATATGAAATGCCAATATTTTCCCAGCAGATATTTCACCAGAGGAGATCATTTTGCCTGCAATTGCCTCCAACCTGAAAACATTAAAAATGGGGCATTTAAACATTAAATATTAAAGTCCATGGAATTCTCCAAGCCAGAATACTGGAGTGGGTAGACTTTCCCTTCTCCAGGGGATCTTCCCAACCCAGGAATCAAACCCAGGTCTCCTGTTGCAATGCAGATTCTTTACCAGCTGAGCCAGAAGGGAATCCCAAGGACACTGGAGAGGGTAACCAACCCTTCTCCAGCGGATCTTCCTGACCCAGGAATTGAACTGGGGTTTCCTGCATTGCAGGCCGATTCTTTACCAACTGAGCCTTCAGGGAAGCCCCAAAGGTGGGGCAGGGGGATAGTTTTTCTAAACCTAATCAGACCATGAGCTAAAAGGATGAGAAAAGAAGTGAGTTTTAGTTATTGTCATTTCTGGTGATTCTGTGGAGAATAGAAGAATTAATCCACATTAATAGAGCTAAGAATGTAGGAGATGTTGGACTCTGGGAAAATAATAACTGGAAGACCATCAAGCTTTTCTTAAAAATAGATAGGATACAAATACAAGACTCTAAATAGTTCATGCTGAGAATTAATTGTACTGTAATTAACTGAAGACAAATATCTACTTGATGTATTAAAAATGAAACAAGAGCCCACATGTGCACATGGACAGACACACACATACTCCAACACACACACAAAAAAAAACAAATATGTACATTATCAAAGAAATTGGATTGCTTCCTGTGTTACCTCTAGTATTTGCCAATCAAGTAAGAACTAGGCAAAGTTTTTGCAATTTTTTGTAAAAGAGCAAATTTGATTTCTGCTCCAATTTGAGCTTATGTTAGGTAAATCATATTACATTTAGGTTCTGTTTGATGTTTTAGATTCTTTTTCTTCTTGCAGCTTAGAAAAACATAAAATATAACTGGAAAAATCCTTCTCTATGATCTGTATTTAAAATAACATTTAATTTGTACATTCTGTATTATAACATGAAAATACATGTTGATTTTTAAATAATCCATAGCTCTTAATTAATCCTTTCCAAATACTCTGAATCTATTAGAGTGGTTGTCAAGCTTTTCTCTGCTTTGTTGTCAAGAAAACTATATCTCACAAAACTTGACTCACTTAGTAATTAATGTTGGAAGCCAACACGTTTCTAATCTATGGTAAATCATTCAAACTATAAGTATATACTTTATTCTTAAATCATAACATATTTAATCATTTATTTATATCTGTATCAGCAAGGCATTTTAAAGTATTTATTTATAAGTGATATGATTGTAAAATTATTTAATTGATTAAATAGTTTGGTATTAGACACACATTGTTCAAACAACAAAAAGTAAAAATGTCTTCCTTCTGATTCTGTTTCCTATCGTCAGTTCACATGCCTCTCAAATTGAATCACTATTATCACTTTTGTTTCAAGTGTTAATTATACATTCACTAACCAGTAGAAATCCATATAATTTTTCTCTCTAACTTTTCTACACTAATGCTAGATTATCATTCTTTATTTTTTCTTTTTACTTTGTAATATATCTTGGAAATGTTTGCATATCAGTACCTCAAAAGTTTCTTACTCTTTTAGAAAAAAGTTACAGCAGAATATCAGCAAGATGGCAGAATAGGGCGTTCCAGCACTTGTCTCTTCACAGATGGAAAAAACAACAACAACAACAACAACAACAACTTAAAAAACATCTATGGATGAAAATGCCTTCATGAGGGCTCTGGAATCCATCTGAAAGGTTATAGCACCAAGGTGGAGCACAGAAATTAGAAAAAAAAAATATTGAAAAGAATAAGAATAGTTTCATTGACCCAAGGCACCCCTCATTTCAAACTGGTACAGAATAGCATAATGACAGATTTCCTCAGCCCACAAACAATCCCATGGTGAAGAGAGAGAGCTTTTGTGTAAAGCCTGGAAGAGGTGAATTTTTCTTCAAATCCACAGACATCAATGCCAGACAATGAGGATCATGAAGAATCAGGAAAACATACCAATAAAGGAATAACAACCCAAAAAAGCCCCAGTGAGAACTTTAAAGGAATGGAGGTCTCTAAACTGCTTGGCAAAAATTCAAAACAATCATCTTAAAGAGGCTCAATGAGCTACAAGAGAACACAGACAACTAAATGAAATCAAAGAAAGAATACATGAACAAAACAAGAAGTTTAACAACAGAGAAACCATATAAAAGAACCAAACTCTGAAGCTAAATAATACAATGACTTAACTGAAAATTCACGAATTACCAGACTCAAAGGCATGTCATTTGAAACCATCTAGTCAGAGGAACAAAAGGAAAAGAATGATGAGAGAAATAAGAAAGTCAATGAAACTTATGGGACACCATCAAGAAAACTGAATTCTACTCAATGCTATGTAATGGCCTATATGGTAAAAGAATCTAAAAAAGAGTGTGCAGTAAAACAGATTAACTTTGCTATACATCTGAAATTAACACAAAGTTATAAATCAACTATAATCCAATAACATTTAAAAACACAGAATGATAATAAAATTAAAAAGAAAATTAAATTACACATGATAGGAATCCCAGAAGGAAGGGAAAGAGAGAGGGGCATTATGTTTATTCAAAGAAATAATGGCTGGTGAGTACACAGGTATTCAGACTACTGTACTTTGTAAGTACATTACCTATATCCAGTCACATCTTACTGCTCTGAAACCACACATGGAAAAACAAAGACAGCAAGAGAGAGAAAGAATGGCTGAAAAGTTTTCAATACTAGTTGGGAGATGAATACCCAGATTCAAGAAGCCAAAAACACCAAATTGGTTGATTAAAAAGGGTCTACACTAAGACATATTTCAATTTAACTGGTACAACTCAAAGATAAAAAGACACTTTTTAAAGCAGAAGGAGAAAGGTGACATTATATACAAGGAAGTAACCATATTCATATCCATAGTCAATGGATTTCTCAGCAGAAATCTTGCAAGACAGAAAGGAGTGATATGGCACATTTAAAATATTTTAAAGAACCCTGCAAGCCAAGAATTCTATACCAGGATAAAAACTGCTTTTTAAAAGGAAGGAGAGATGAAAACCTTCTCAGACAAACAAAAATTGAGGGAGTTCACCACCATTAGATCTGCCTTACAAGAAGTCCTGAAAGAAGGTCTTAAAGTAAAAATGAAAAGATGCTAAACAACACAAAAGCATAGAAAAGTATAAATTATTATTAAAGATAAATATATAGAAAAGTGCCTGCCAATTTAATTATGTAATATGATTACAGAAATCACTTTTAATCTTAGTATAAAAGTTAAAAGACAAAAGTATTAAGAATAACTATAACAACAAAATGTGTTAATAGATAAACATAGGAAAAAGTAAGTCCTGGCATCAATAAGTTAAAGTGGAAGGAAACAAAAATAATTTTGTATAAGATTTAAATTGTTATCAGCTTAAAATAGACTATTATAAAAAGCAGCATGCAAACACCATGGTAACCTCAAAGAACAACTACAGTAAATACAAAAAGGTAAAGAAAAAAGAATGCAAGTATATCACGAAAAAACGTCATCAATTAGCAAAGTAAGATAGCAAGAGAGGAGCAAAAGGACTACAAAATGGAGAGAATAACACAATTTCAATAGTAAACTGTTACTTACCAATATTTACTTTGAATGAAAATAGATTAAATTTTTCAATCAAAAGAGTGACTAAATGGATAAAAGATCTAACTATAAGCTACCTACAAGAGATTTAAATTTCTGGAAAGAGATTTATTTGAGATTTAAGGACACACACAGGCTGAAACTGAAGGGATGGAAAAATATACATCATGTAAATGGTAACCAAAAGAGAGCAAGAGTAGCTATATGTATATCAGACAAATAGACTTTAAGTCAAAAACTGTCATAAGAGACAAAATATGACATTACATAATAATAAAAGTTTCATTTCAACAGTAAGATATAATAATTGTAAATGCATATGCACCTAAGATCAGAGCACCTAAAAATATAAAGAAAGCATCAAAAGTACTAAAGGAAAAACAGACAGTAGTACAATAATTAAAGGAGGCTTCAGTACCAATGTTCAGTATTGAATAGATTATATAGACAGAAAATCAATAAGGAAAGAGCATACTTCAACAATTTTATAGATGTAATAGGTTTGAGAGATATGTATAAAATATTTCACCCAAAGCAACAGAATGCACATTGTTTTCAATGCACACATAACATTTTACAGGAGAGACCTCATATTTGCCATAAAACAAGCCTTAACAAATTTTAAATTAGTGAAATTATTCCAAGTATCTTTTCCAACCACAATGGAATGAAGCTAGAAATCAATAACTAAAGGAAAACAGAAAATAAAACATCAATCAGTTCAGTCGCTCAGTCGTGTCTGGGTCTTTGAGACCCAAAGATGGTTTGTCTATCACCAACTCCCAGAGTTCACCCAAACCCATGTCTATTGAGTCGGTGATGCCATCCAACATCAATACACATAACTAAACAGCAAACTCTTGTACAAACAATGCAAAAAATATCCAAAGGGAAATCAGAAAATACCTTGCAATACACAAAAATGAAATTAAAACATAATGAAAGCTACAGGATGCAACAAAAGCAGTTCTAAGAGGGAAGATTATAGTAATAAACACTTGAAAAGAAGACTGGTAAAAGGCTGAACTTTTTTCCTTTAGGAATTATACAAGGATGCCCATTCTCCCCACTTTATTCAACATAGTCTTGGAAGTCCTATCCAAATATTAGAAAAGAAAAGGAAATGAAGTCATCCATATTGAAAAAAAGAAGTAAAACTGTCACCATTTGCAAATGGCGTGGTATTATATATTGAAAACCCTAAAGATAACGAGAAAAAAAATCTCTTAGAACTATTAAACAAATTCAGTAAAGTTATAATGCTGCTGCTAAGTCGCTTCAGTCATGTCCGACTCTGTGTGACCCCATAGACGGCAGCCCACCAGCCTGGGATTCTCCAGGCAAGAACACTGGAGTGGGTTGCCATTTCCTTCTCCAATGCATGAAAGTGAAAAGTGAAAGTGAAGTTGCTCAGTCGTATCCGACTCCTAGCGATCCCATGGACTGCAGCCCACCAGGCTCCTCTGTCCATGGGATTTTCCAGGCAAGAGTACTGGAGTGGGGTGCCATTGCCTTCTCTGAAAGTTATAATACATAATATCAATATTTCAAAATCTGTTGCATTTTATACAGTAATAAACTATCAGAAAGAATTTAAGAAAACAAACTTAACTGATGTGCAAGAACTATACACTGAAAACTATATGACATTGATTAAAGAAATTTAAAAATACAAAAATATATAGAAAGATACTCCATACTCATGGACAGGAAAAGTTAAATAATTTTTAAATGTCCATACTACTCAGGGAAATCTACAGGTCCAATGCAATTCCTACCAAAATTTGAATGGAATTTTTCACAGAAATAGAACAGTTCTAAAACATATTCAGAATAACAAAAGACCCTGAATAGCCCAAGTAATCTTGAGAAAGAACAAAGCTGGAAGCATTGCACACCCTGTCTTCAAACTATGTTACAAAGTTATAGTAATAAAAACAATATTGTGCTTGTTAAAAACAAACACATAGATCAATGGAGCAGAATAGAGAACCCAGAAATAAACTCACACATATACAGTCAATTAATTTATGGCAAAAGAGTCAAGAATATACAATGAAGAAAAGACAGGATCTTCAATAAATGGTGTTAGGTAAATTAGATAGTCACATAAAAAAGAATGAAACTGGTTGACTGTATTATGCCACACAAAAAAAATTAGCTCAAATGGTTTAAAAACTTGAATGTAGTCAGAATGACTGCTATACAAAAGTCTACAAGCAATAAATGCTGGAGAGGGTGTGGAGAAAAGGGAACCCTCTTACACTGTTGGTGGGAATGCAAACTCGTACAGCCACTATGGAGAACAGTGTGGAGATTCCTTAAAAAACTGGAGCTAGAACTGCCTTTTGACCCAGCAATCCCACTGCTGGGCATACAAACCGAGGAAACCAGAATTGAAAGACACGTGTACCCCAATGTTCATCGCAGCACTGTTTATAATAGCCAGGACATGGAAGCAACCTAGATGTCCATCAGCAGATGAATGGATAAGACAGCTGTGGTACATATACACAATGGAATATTACTCAGCCATTAAAAAGAATACATTTGAATCAGGAATAATGAGGCAGATGAAACTGGAGCCTATTATACAGAGTGAAGTAAGCCAGAAAGAGAAATACCAATAGTGTATACTAATGCATATATATGGAATTTAGAAAGATGGTAACGATAATCCTGTATACGAGACAGCAAAAGAGTCACTGATGTATAGGACAGTCTTTTGGACTCTGTGGGAGAGGGAGAGAGTGGGATGATTTGGGAAAATGGCACTGAAACATGTATAATATCATATATGAAACGAGTCGCCAGTCCAGGTTCGATACAGGATCCTTGGGGCTGGTGCACTGGGATGACCCAGAGGGGTGGTACGAGGAGGGAGGTAGGAGAGGGGTTCAGGATGGGGAACACGTGTATACCTGTGGCAGATTCATGTTGATGTGTGGCAGAACCAATACACTATTGTAAAGTAATTAGCCTCCAATTAAAACAAATAAACATAAATTTTAAAAAATAATAATAAAAACTTGAATGTAAAACTTGAAACCACAAAACTGCTGGCAGTAAATCCCTCAATACTAGTCTTGACAAATTTATTTTTGATCTGACTACAAAAGCAGCCACACCAAAAGCAAAAAGAAACAAATGGGACTATATCACACCAAAAAGCTTTTCCACAGCAAAGGAAACCATCAGCAAAATGAAAAGGAAAAAAAAAAAAAAAGCATGAATAGACATTTCTCAATAGATAGCCAATGGGAATTTGCTGTATGTCTCAGGAAACTCAAACAGAGGCTCTGTGTCAACCTAGAAGGGTGGGATGGGGAGTGAGATGGGAGGGAGTTTCAAGAAGGAGGTAATATATGTGCACCTGTGGCTGATTCATGCTGAGATTTGACAGAAAACAGCAAAATTCTGTAAAGCAATTATCTTTCAATAAAAAATAAATTCATACTACTCATGGGCTTCTCAAAGCAAGAATACTGAACTGGCTTGCCATTCCCTTCTCCAGTGGACCACATTTTGTCAGAACTCTCCACCATGACCATCTGTCTTGGGTGGCCCTACAAGGCATGGCTCATAGTTTCATTGAGTTACACAAAGCTGTGGTCCATGTGATCAGATTGGTTAGTTTCCTGTGATTGTGGTTTTCAGTCTGTCTGCCCTCTGATGGAGAAGGGTATGAGGCTTATGGAAGCTTCCTGATGGGACAGACTGGCTGAGGGGGAAATTGGGTCTTGTTCTAATGGGCGGGGCCATGTTCAGTAAATCTTTAATCCAATTTTGTGTTGATGGGTGTGGCTGTGTTCCCTCCCTGTTATTTACCCAGGGCCAAACTATGGTCGAGATAATGAAGATAATGGGGACCTCCTTCAAAAGGTCCCATGCATGCACTGCTATACTCAGTGCCCCCAGCCCTGTAGCAGGCCACCGCCGACCCATGCCTCAGCCAGAGACTTCTGGACACTTATGGGCAAGTCTGGGTCACTCTCTTGTGGGTCACTGCTCCTTTCTCCTGGGTCCTGGTGCAAACAAGGTTCTGTTTGTGCCCACCAAGAGTTTGTTTCCCAGTCCTGTGTAAGTTCTGGTGGCTCTATGGTGGAGTTAATGGGGACCTCCTCCAAGAAGGTTTATGCCATACCCAGGTCTGCTGCACCCAGAGTCCCTGCCGCTGCAGCAGTCTACTACTGACCCGTACCTCCACAGAAGACACTCAAACACAGTTCTGTCTCAATCTCTGTGGGGTCTCTGGGTCCTGGTGCACACAAGGTTGGTTTGAGCCCTCTGAGCATTTCTGGCAGGTATGGGGTTTGATTCTAAATGCAATTTCACCCCTCCTACCATCTTGTTGGGGCTTCTCCTTTCTTCATGGACATGGGGTATTTCCTCACAGTCACTTGAGCACCACGCAGCTGCCCCTCCAGCACCTACAGTCTTGCTGGGGCATCTCTGACCTTGGACGTGGGTATCTCCTCAGAACCACTCCTGCACCATAGGCTACTGGAAATCAGTGGAGAAATAATTCCAGAAAGAATGAAGAGACGACAGAGTCAAAGCAAAAACAACACCCAGCTGTAGATATGAATGGTAATGGAAGTAAAGTCCAATGCTGTAAAGAGCAATATTGTATAGGAACCTGGAATGGTAGGTCCATGAATCAAGGCAAATTGGAAGTGGTCAAATAGGAGATGACAAGAGTAAACATTGACATTTTAGGAATCAGAGAATTAAAATGGACTGGAATGGGTGAATTTAATTCAGATGACCATCATATCTACTACTGTGGGCAAGAATCCCTTAGAAGAAATGGAGTAGCCATCATGGCCAACAAAAGAGTCCAAAATGCAGTACTTGAATGCAATCTCAAAAATGACAGAATGATCTCTGTTTGTTTCCAAGGCAAACCATTCAATATCACAATAATCCAAGTCTATGCCCTGACCAGTAATGCTTAAGAAGCTGAAGTTGAATGGTTCAATGAAGACCTACAAGATCTTCTAGAACTAATACCGAAGAAAGATGTCCTTTTCATTAGAGGGGACGGTGAATGCAAAAATAAGAAGTCAAGAAACACCTGGAGTAACAGGCAAATTTGGCCTTGGAGTACAGAATGAAGCAGGGCAAAGGCTAACAGAATTTTGCCAAGAGAACACACTGGTCATAGCAAACACCCTCTTCCACTAACACAAGAGAAGACTCTGCACGTGGACATCACCAGATGGTCAATACCAAAATCAGATTGATTATATTCTTTGCAGCCAAAAATGAAGAAGTTCTATACAGTGAGCAAAAACAAGACCAGGAGCTGACTGTGGCACAGACCATGAACTCCTTATTGCTAAAGTCATATTTACATTGAAGAAAGTAGGGAAAACCACTAGACAATTCAGGTATGACCTAAATCAAATCCCTTATGATTAGGAAGTGACAAATAGATTCAAGGGATTTGATCTGATAGACAAAGTGCATGAAGAACTATGGGCAGAGGTTCATGACATTTTACAGGAGGCAGGGTTCAAGAAGATCCCCAAGGAAAAGAAATGCAAAACGGCAAAATGGTTGTCTGAGGAGGCCTTACAAATAGCTGTGAAAAGAAGAAAAGCAAAAGGCAAAGGAGAAAAAGAAAGATACACCCATTTGAATGAACGGTTCAAAAGAGTAGCAAGGAGAGATAAGAAAGCCTTCCTCAGTTATGAATGCAAAGACATAGAGGAAAACAATAGAATGGGAAAGTCTAGAGATCTCTTCAAGAAAATTAGAGATACCAAGGGAATATTTCATGCAAAGATGGGCTCAATAAAGGGCAAAATTGTATGGACTTAACAGAAGCAGAAGATATTAATAAGAGGTGGAAAGAATACACAGAAGAACTGTACAAAAAAAGATCTTCATGACCCAGATAATCATGATGGTATGATCACCAACCTAGGGCCAGACATCCTGGAATGCGAAGTCAAGTGGGCCTTAGAAAGCATCACTATGAACAAAGCTAGTGGAGGTTATGGAATTCCAGTTAAGCTATTTCAAATCCTGAAAGTTGATGCTGTGAAAGTGCTGCATTCAAACTCAGCAGTGGCAACAGGACTGGAAAAGGTCAGTTTTCATTCCAATCCCAAAGAAAGGCATGCCAAAGAATGCTCAAACTGTCACATAATTGCACTCATTTCACATGCTCAAAAATAATAGTAAAATAATAGTAAAAAAAAAAATAGTAAAAATAATAGTAAAGTAATGCTCAAAAATCTCCAAGCCAGGCTTCAACAGTACGTGATCCATGAACTTCCGGATGCTCAAACTGGATTTAGAAAAGACAGAGGAACCAGAGATCAAATTGCCAACATCCGTTGGATCATCAAAAAAGCAAGAGAGTTCCAGAAAAACATTTATTTCTGCTTTATTGACTATGCCAAAGCCTTTAACTGTGTGGATCACAACAAACTCTGGAAAATTCTGAAAGAGATAGGAATACCAGACCATCTGACCTGCCTCTTGAGAAATCTGCATGCAGGCCATGAAGCAACAGTTAGAACTGGACATGGAACAACAGACTGGTTCCAAATAGGGAAAGCAGTAGGTCAAGCCTGTATATTGTCACCTTGCTTATTTAACTTATATGCAGAGAACATCATGAGAAATGCTGGGCTGCATGAATCACAAGCTGGAATCAGGATTGCCAGGAGAAATATCAGTAACCTCAGGCAAGAAAATGATACCACCCTTATGGTAAAAAGTGAAGAAGAACTAAAGAGCCTCTTGATGAAAATGGAAGAGGAGAGTGAAAAAGTTGCCTTAAATCTCAACGTTTAGAAAACTAAGATCATGGCATCTGGTCCCATCACTTCATGGCAAATAGATGGGGAGATAGTGGAAACAGTGACAGATTTTATTTTGGGGGGCTCCAAAATCACTGCAGATGGTGACTCCAGCCATGAAATTTAAAGACATTTGTTCCTTGGAAAAAAAAGTTATGACCAACCTAGACAGCATTGTAAAAAGCAGAGACATTACTTTGCCAACAAAGGTTCATCTAGTCCAAGCTATAGTTTTTCCAGTAGTCATGTATGGATGTGAGAGTTGTAGTATAAAGAAAGCTGAGTGCCAAAGAATTGATGCTTTTGAGCTGTGATGTTGGAGAAGACTCTTGAGAGTCCCCTGGACTGCAATGAGATCCAACCAGTCATCTTAAAGGAAATTACCCCTGAATATTCATTGGAAGGACTGATGCTGAATGATGCTGAATAATTTGACCACCTGATGCGAATAACTGACTCATTTGAGAAGACCCTGATGCTGGGAAAGATTGAAGGCAGGAGGAGAAGGGGACAGCAGAAGATGAGCTGGCTGGGTGGTATCACTGACATGATGTACATGAGTTTGAGTACACACCGGGAGTTGGTGATGGATAGGGAGGCCTGGGATGTTGCAGTACATGGGGTCACAAAGAATCAGACACGACTGAGTGAATGAACTGAACTGACTGAAAAAATAAATTAATTTTTTAAAAAATACGTAGAAATGGAAAACCTGTATAGGAAAAGGTGTTTAACATAACTAAAACCAGGGAAATGAAAATCAAAATCACAATGAGATATCTGCTCACACCTGTTAGGGTGGCTATTATCAAAACAAACCAAAAATGAAAACAAAAGATAGCAAGCACTGAACATGTTGTAGAGAAAAAAACGAGTCCTGTCTATATTGTTAGTGAGAATATAAATTGGTGCAGACACTATGGAAAATAGTAAAGTGGTTCCTCACAAATTAAAATTAATATTTCTACAAAATCAAGCAATTCTATTTCTGGACATACATTCCAAAAGAATTAAAATCAAGATCTCAAAGACATTTATACCCCCCTGTCCATTACAGAATTATTCACAGTAGCTGGGGGGTGGAAACAGTCTACGTATCCATAGACATATGAATAGATAAGGAAAATGTTGTATATACTTACAATGAACTATTATTCAGCCTTTAAAAAATAAGTAAATATTGATATTTCCAACAAGATGGATGAACTTGGAAAGACATCCAAGGGTGGATGCACATCATGCTAAGTGAACTAAGCCAGACACAGAAGAACAAATACTACATTGTAACATGTATATGAGAAATCTTAGATATTCACACTCATAAACAGAAAGTAGAATGGTGGTTGAAATGGTTTGGCAAGAGGAAAATGAGAGGTATTAGTCAAAGAGTATAAATGTTTAATTTTATACAATAAATAAGTCCTGCTGCTGCTGCTGCTAAGTCACTTCAGTCGTGTCCGACTCTGTGAGAATAGATGGCAGCCCACTAGGCTCCTCTGTCCCTGGGATTCTCCAGGCAAGAACACTGGAGTGGGTTGCCATTTCCTTCTCCAATGCATGAAAGTGAAAAGTGAAGGTGAAGTCGCTCAGTCGTGCCCGACTCTTAGCGACCCCATGGACTGCAGCCTACCAGGCTCCTCTGTCCATGGGATTTTCCAGGCAAGAGTACTAGAGTGGGTTGCCATTGCCTTCTCCAAAATAAGTCCTAGATATCTATTATTCATTATAGACCCAGTAGTTACCAATATTATATTATATTCTTAAAATTTTCCAATGAGGGTAGAACTTACAAAATTTTTTAATATACACACAAATAATAAAAGTGAAAAAAAAAACTGCTTTGTGAAAGACAATGTCAAGGGAATGAGAAGACAGGCCACAGACTTGGAGAAAATATTTGCATAAGATATATCTGTTTACAATTATCCAAAAAAAAAGAATCCTTAAAATTCAACAATAAGAAAACAAACAGCATTTTCAAATGAATTGACGGCCTTAACAGAAACATCATCAAGCAAGATATTCAGATGGAAAAAAAAGCATATGAAAAGATGTTCCACAGCATATATCATTAAGAAAATGCAAGTTTAAACAATGATATACCCCTACAAACTTACTAGAATGGTCAAAATCCAAAACATTCACAACACTAAACATTGTTGAGGTTGTGGAGCAAAAGGAACTCTCATTCATTGCCTGTGGGAGTTCAAAATGGTACAACCACTTTGGAAGATAATTTGACTTTTTCTTTCAAAACCAAATATACTATTGCCATATAATCCAGAAATCATGCTTTTTAGTGTTTACTCAATAGAACTGAAATCTTATGTTTAAAAAATCTGCACACAAATTTTTATAGCAGATTTATTCATAATTTCCAAAACTTGGAAGCAACTAAGATGTCCTTCAGCAGGCAAATAGATAAAAAAACCATGGTACATCCAGACAAGGGAGTATTATTCAGTACTCAAAAGAAATGAGCTATCAAGACATGAAAATATATGGAGGGCCCTCAAATGCATATTACTAAATGAAAAAAGGCAATCTAAAAAGGCTACATGCTGTATGATTCCAACCATGTGATTATTTTGGAAAAGGCAAAACTATGAAGACAGTAAAAAGATCTGTGGTTTTCAGGAGCCACGGGGTAAGAGGAGGATAAGAGGAGCACATAAGATTTCTAAGGAAATGAAAATGCTCTGCATGATACTATAATGATGGGCGCATAGTATTAATACATTTGTTCAAGGTCATAGAATGTACAACATCACAAGTTAACTCTAATGTAAACTGTGAACTTCGGATGATTATGATGTGCCAATGAAGGTTCAATTGTAGCAAATGTACCACTTTGGAGATGGATGTTGATAATGGGGAAAGTGAAAGCGGAGAGTGAAAAAGTTGGCTTAAAGCTCAACATTCAGAAAACGAAGATCATGGCATCCGGTTCCATCACTTCATGGGAAATAGATGGGGAAATAGGGAAACAGTGTCAGACTTAATTTTGGGGGGCTCCAAAATCAGTGCAGATGGTGACTGCAGCCATGAAATTAAAAGACACTTACTCCTTGGAAGGAAAGTTATGACCAACCTAGATAGCATATTCAAAAGCAGAGACATTACTTTGCCAAAAAGGTCCGTCTAGTCAAGGCTATGGTTTTTCCTGCGGTCATGTATGGATGTGAGAGTTGGACTGTGAAGAAGGCTGAGCACCGAAGAATTGATGCTCTTGAACTGTGGTGTTGGAGAAGACTCTTGAGAGTCCCTTGGACTGCAAGGAGATCCAACCAGTCCATTCTGAAGGAGATCAGCCCTGGGATTTCTTTGGAAGGAATGATGCTAAAGCTGAAACTCCAGTACTTTGGCCACCTCATGCGAAGAGTTAGCTCATTGGAAAAGACCCTGATGCTGGGAGGGATTGGGGGCAGGAGGAAAAGGGGACAACAGAGGATGAGATTGCTGGATGGCATGACCGACTTGATGGACATGAGTTTGGGTGAACTCTGGGAGTTGGTGATGGACAGGGAGGCCTCGCGTGCTGTAATTCATGAGGTCACAAAAAGTCGGACATGACTAAGTGACTGAACTGAACTGATGCACGTATAGGGGCAGGTGGTATATGGGAAATTTTTGTACCTTCCTATAGATTTTGTTGTGAACTTAAAATTGCTCTAAAATTTTTCTCTAAGAAAATACATACACGGGGTTAAAGAAAAGTTTTTGTAGGTTATGAATATATTTATAGCATAGATTATGGTGATGGGTTCATGGGTGCATGCTTATCTCCAAACTTATCAAGTTGTATATATTAAATATATATACCTTTTAATGTTAATCATACCTTAATAAAGTACTTTAAATAAAATTACAGTTTCATGGTATTTCATTGTATCAATATGTCATATTTTATTTAACTAGTCCCCTACCAATGGAAGTTTAAGTTTTGTCCAATCATTTCCTATTGCAAATGTGGCAACATTGAGCAATATGGCATATGTGTCATTTTGCACATGACAATATATTTGTAAAATAAGTTTATAGAAGAGATATTACTAGGCTAAAGACAAACATATCATAATTTTGATAATTTTTCATAAGTGTTGAAACAATTATGTTCTGCCAATAATCAGGAAGATTGTCTATTTCTCCACAATCATACCAATGGAATGATATCAATTTTTTAAAATATTTGCCAATCAAAAAGATGAAAATGGTATCTCAAAATTCTCTAATTATAAATAAGATTGAGAGTTTTTTTTTAATGATATGTCTATCTGTATCCTTTTTATATTTCTAAATGGATTTTGGGGGTCATTTTCTTATGATTGGTAGAAACTCTTTGTACACTAGGAAGAATCACTCATCATGGATATAAAATAAAAACAGATTTTCAGAATTTTTTTGCTAATCTTGAAGTTTTTGTTTTGGTGATTTTGCCATGAGCTTTTGTTTTGTTTTAAGAAGTCAATGTCATCAATATTTTCTTCTTTGGTTTCTGCATTGTGCATCTCAGAAAAGCCTTTATTATTCCCAGGTTAAAAAGGAATCTTCCTTTGTGTTATAAATAACTTAGGGAGTTTATTTTGGTACACAAGTGCTGGCTTGCTGCTGAGACAGCACAGAGAGAGGTCTACACTAGTGGATGCTGGGTTTCCTGTGACTGCCTCAGCACATATCCCAGCCCAAGCCCAGCAAATACTCTGGCCATGTTCACCCCATGCCATAGCACAGCAGTGGATCTGGGATAGCCTTGACCAAGGAGAAACCTCTACAGGTAATCATTTCACCTAAATTCATAGAGCAGAGAAAGTTAAGCAAAATGAGAATACAGAGGAACTGGTCTTCATTGAAAGACAGAGAAACCCCTGAAAAATAATAATTTAAAAAAAAAAAAACAGAAATAAACAATTTACCAGGTAAAGAATTCAAAGAATAGGTTATAACATTAAATAACATTAAGTATACCAATACTCACATTATACAAGTCCCAGAAGGAGAAATGGAAGAGAAGGAGATTTAAAATATATTTGAAGACATTATAGCTGAAAACTTCCCAAACCTGAAAAATGAAATAGATATCCAGATACAAGAAGCATAGAGTTGTCTCAAACAAGATGAACTTAAAGAGACCCATGCCAAGACATACCATAATTAAAATGGAAAAAGTTAAAGAGAGAATTCTAAAGGCAGTAAGAGAAAAACAAAGTTATATACAAGGGAATTCTCATATGGTTATCAGTTAACTTCTCTGCAGAAATTTTGCAGAGAAGGAGAGAAAGGAGTGCCAAGACATTCAAAGTACTGAAAGGGAAAGACCTGCAACCTAGGATATTCTACCCAGCAAAGTTATCATTTAGAAGATAAGGAGAGATAAAGAAATTTACAGACAAGCAAAAGCTAAAAGAATTCATAAATACTAAACCTACAGTAAACAAATATTAAAGGGTCTTCTCTAAGTGGAAAAATAGAATATATAGGAAATGAAAGGATATATAGTAAAGATTTAGGATCAACCACTTAAACAAACCAATACAAAGGTTAAAAATAAAAAACCTATAACTATAGCAGTTAAACGATAAACATGAAGATGCAAAATATGACATCAAAAACACAATACGTAAAGGATGGAAGTAAAAGCATAGATATTTTAGAATTTGAACTTAAATGACTATCAGTTTAACTCAAATAGATATAGTTATAGGTCAACATATATGAACCCCGTGGTAAACACAAATCAAGAATCTACAATTGATAAACAAAACTGAAAAGAAAGAAATATAAGCATACTGCTAAAGAAAATTATCAAACCACAAAGGAAGAAACAAAAAGAAGAAATGAACAGAGAAGAACTAAAAAGACAACCTAAAAACAAGTACAAAAGTGCAGTAAGTACATTCTTATCAATAATCACTTTAAATACCAATGGACTAACTTCTCCAATCAAAAGACATAAGGTAGCTGATGAATAAAACACAAGATGCTTCTGTATTCTGCCTATAAGAAACTTCAGAGCTAAAGACATACAGACTGAAAATGAAGTGATGAAAAAAGATACTTCATGCCAACTCAAATGAAAACAATGTGAGGGTAGCAATACTCATACAAAAAATAGACTTTAAAAGAAAGTTTATAATAAAACACAAATAAGAGTATTATATAATCGTACTCTGCTGTGTGCTGTGTTCAGTCGTGCTTGACTTTTTGTGACCCTTTGGACTGTAGCCTGCCAGGCTCCTCTGTCCATGGGATTTTTCAGGTAAGCATACTGGAGTGGGTTGTCATTTCCTCTTCCAGAATCTTCCCAACCCAGGTATCAAACCCACCTTTCCTGTGTCTCCTGCATTACAGGCAGAGTCTTTACCACAGCCACTGAGGAGGCCCATATATAATGGTAAAGGGGTCAATAAGAGAAGAAGATATAACACTGGCATATATGCACCCAATAGAGGAGCACCTAAATATATAAAACAAATATTACTTGATATAAAGGAAGAACTTGATAATAATATGATAATAGTTGGAGACTTTAACATCCCACTTACATAAATGGACAGATCATCCAGACAGAAAATCAATAAGGCACAGGACTCCTAAATGACACAGTAGTCCACTTGTACCTAACTGATATCTACAAGACATTCTACCTCAAAACAGCAACATACACATTCTCTTCATGTACACATGGATCATTCTCCAGGAGAGATCACACAGTAGACCACATACATATCCCAATGTTCACAGCAGCAGTATTTTCAATAGCCAAGATATGGAAGCAACCCAAGAGTCTATGAACAGATGAATGGATATAGAAAATGTAGTATGTATGCATGTGTATGTATACACACAGTGAAATATCAGCCACAAAAAAGAATCAAATTTTGCCATTTGCAACAACATGGATGGACCTAGAGAATATTAAGTGAAATAAGCCACACAGTGAAAAACAAATGCTGTATATCACTTATACATGGAATCTAAATAATAAAACAGATGAATGTATTCAGCAAAACAAAAACAGAATTGCAGATATAGAAAACAAATTAGTTCTTACCACTGGGGAGTGGAAAGGAGGGAGGGGCAAGATAGGGGTATGGGATTAACAGGTACAAACTACTATGTATAAAATACATTAGTCTCAAAATATATATTGTACAGCAAAGAGAATTATAATTATTATCTTATAATAACTTTCAATGCAGTATAAAAATACCGAATTATCATGCTGTATACCTGAAACTAATGCAATATTATAAATAAACTGTACTTTGATTACAAAAATCTCTAAAGCTGAAATGAAATTTTATTATCACTGTATGCATGCATGATAATTTGCTTCAGTAATGTCTGACTCTTTGTAACCCTATGGACTGTAACCTGCCAGGCTCCTCTGTCTGTAGGATTCTCCAGGCAAGGATACTATAGTGGGTTACCACACCCTCCTCCAGAGGATCTTCCCAACCCAGGGATAGAACCCACGTTTCCTGTGGCTCCTGCATTGCAGGCAGATTCTTTACCTCTGAGCCACTGGGGATCACTGCATATTTAAGTTTATATCCACTATATTAATGTATGCACAAACTAATTAAAATTGTAAATTAAAAAATAATTTTATGAAGACAGTTCCTTTAGAAGATAAGTTTAGGACATTAAAAGTAAAAAGTTGGTGGAGACTTGCACTAGCAAAACAAACCTTTAAATGATAGATTATTTGGTAGTGCCCTAAGATGGCCAGTTTAGATATAGAGCTAGTTAAAACAAATTGAGTACAAAAAGCTGAAACTAATAGTTCAATACTGCATTGGGTGGAGGTGTCAAGATGGTCCCTTAGGGGTTCACTCTGAGTTCAATACAATTCAGTATTTTCATTTACTAGTTAGAGAATAGAAGGGAGAAGATGCTAATAAAATTTGAAGGTGTTCTTGCACATTGCAGTATAAGCATAAAAACAGAGTGCAAGCAGGATAAATTTTAAGTGGGCAGAAATCAATAAAATGAGATTCTATAAAGCATTCATAACTGTAACGTGATTCACGAGGGAAAGAATAATCAAATGCACCAATATAAAATGGAATCACAAGAGGGTCTAAGGGTTATAGCAGAAAATAAAGTGAATATGTATCACCAGTATGATTGTCAAAACTCAAAGGCCAGTGCTGATAAAGTTACAAAATAAATTTTTTTCTTAGTGGGAAAAAAAAAGAGAAGAAAGGTTGCCAGTCTCTATAAATACTTCAGTTAGTCCAGGGTGTCAACCTGAAAGGATTGACAGATAAGTAGTGTACAGTGAGGTGACTGAAAAATCTAAAGAATTCATATAGAAAAAAATAAGACAGGCATAAAACAAAGACAAATGGAGAAGAGTAATCAAAGAAACCAAAGTAGATATAGTTGATCAAAGTAGAAGCCAAGGAATGGACAAACAGAAAAGGGTGAACATGGGAGGGGAGGGAAGGAGAAGCCACAGAAAGAGAAGAGAAAGGGGAGAGAAATGAAGAGAAGGAGGAAAGGAGACAGAACTTTCAAAAGGGATGAAAGAAGACAACAGAATATTGTCAAAAGAAGTTTGTCTCATGAATTCACTTCACAAAGAAATTATGCAAAGAATTAGTGATGAGTTCCCAATTTCTATTTTAATTGGAGTGTTCCCAAGGGATATACTTGCTGTAATTCAGATCCTTAGTTGAAATGATCTTCAGATCAGGGGGGCGGTCCTAAGATGGCAGAGGATAGGATGGGGAGACCACTTTCTCTCCAACAAATTCCTCAAAAGAACATTTGAACACTGAGCAAATTCCACAGAACAACTTCTGAACGCTGGCAGAGGACATCAGGCACCCAGAAAACCAGCTGATTGTCTTCGAAAGGAGGTAGGAGAAAATATAAAAGATAAAAAGACAGACAAAAGAGTTAGGGATGGAAATCCATCCCAGAAAGGGAGTCTTAAAAAGAGGAGAAGTTTCCAAACACCAGGAAACCCTCTAACCGGCGGGTCTGTTGGGGAGTTTTGGAATCTCAGAGAGCAACATAACTGGGAGGGAAAATAAATAAATAAATAAACCCCACAGATTACGTGCCTAATGGAAACTCCCAGCAGAGAAGTACCCCAGATGCTCGCATCTGCTGCCAGCAAGTGGGGCCTGAACAGGGAGGACCGGGTTGCATTGCTTAGGGTAAGGACCGGGCCTGAATGCCCTGAGGGCAATCTGAGGAAGCTAACAGTGAGATAGCAACCTAAACTATGGGATAGCCAGAGAGAGGGGGAAAAAAAGAGAGAGAGAGAGAAAACTATCCCGCGAAAAGCCCTAACCTAAGGCAGTGCCAGGCCCACTCACAGAACAAAGGACTGAGTAAATACCAGAGGAGAGAAAGCAGGCTGCGGACCGGCCCATCCACCACCGGAGGCAGGGGGCAGGCAGGTGCCTGCCAGAGCCGAGAAGGGGCAAACTAGGCCCTAGAGACAGCATCCCCTACCAAACTGCGAACAGGCTTCCAGTTTCTAACCAAGACTTCCTGGGATTCTGGATGGTTGACATCCTCCAGGAGTGTTGCAGCCAGAGATCAGCTCCCCAGAAAAGACACACAGCACACCAGAGATGGGTGTGCCCACTGCCACCCAGGAAACTGAGCAGTTGGGACTGGGGAGGTGATAAGACACACTCGCCACCTGAGGAGAGTGAGCTCACCAAGCACCTGGTTGCCTGAGCTGCTCGGACCGGGGAAGGGGACAAAATGTGGGTCCAACCCAGTCTGTGCCTTTGTGGACTACCCAAGAACCTGAACCTGAGCGGCTTAGACCTGGGAAGTGCACACAACCCAGGGCTCGCTCCCTGCAGAGCAACCTGGAGCCTGAGCAGTGTAGACTGGGAAAGCACACTCTGTGAGCGGGGGCAAACCCAGTGTGGCCAAGACACTGCGAACATTCCCCACACATGCCAGTGATATTTGTTTGCAGTGTTCCTCCCTCCCCACAGCACGACTGAACAAGTGAGCCTAAACAAGAGACCACCTTCACCCCCTTGTGTCAGGGTGGAAATTAGGCACTGAAGAGACAGAAGAAGCCAAATAAACAGAGAACCACTTTGGAAGTGATAGGTGCAACAGATTAAAATCCCTGTAGTTAACACCGACTACATTGGAAAGGGCCTATAGATCTTGAGAAGTACAAGGTGGAACAAGGAACTATCTGAAACTGAACTGACCCCACACTGCCCTAAACAGATCTAGAGAAATTCCTAGATATATTTTTATTATAATAGTTTTTGGTTTTAATTTTTTTCTTTTTTCAAGTCCTCTATTACTACTTTAATTTTCATTTTTATAACCTACTATTACCTTGAAAAAAAAAAGAAGACCCTCTTTTTAAAGCAGACTTCATATATATTTCTTATACTTTTTGTGATTTTTTTTTTTAATATTGTATTT
Organism: Bos javanicus; assembly: GCF_032452875.1. Lineage (NCBI taxonomy): Eukaryota > Metazoa > Chordata > Mammalia > Artiodactyla > Bovidae > Bos > Bos javanicus. The sequence continues at coordinate 50,464,752 of NC_083897.1, forward strand.
TTGTTAGTCTAACCTCTACTCTAGATTTTTAATCTTTGTTTTTGGTATTTGTTATCAATTTTGTATACTTTATAATCCAATCTTCTGTACCCATTTTTACTTAGGAGTGTGATTACTGGCTGGATTACTCTCTCCCACTTTTGACTCTCCTTTTTCTCCCCCAGGTCACCTCTATCTCCTCCCTCCCCCTTCTCTTCTCTACCCAACTCTGTGATCTCTGTGTGTGTTCCAGGCTGTGGATAACACTTAGGGAACAGAGTACTGCCTAGATCTATCACTCTCCTTTTGATTCCCTCTTTTCTGCTCTTGCTCACCTCTATCTCTTTCCTCCCTCTTCTCTTCTCTATGAAACTCTGTGAAACTCTCTGAGGGTTCCAGAATGTGGAGAGCACATAAGGAATTGATTACTGGCTAGATTGCTCTCTCCCCTTTTGATTCCCCCTCTTCTCATCCTGCTCACCTCCTTCTCCCTCCTCCCTCTTCTCTTCTCCATGTAATTCTGTCAGTCTCTCTGGGTGTCCCTTACTGTGGAGAATCTTTTCACCATTAACCTAGAAGTTCTACAATTGGTGCTGTATGGATGGAGAAGTCTTGAGGCTACTGTAAGAATAAGACTGAAAATCAGAGGCAGGAGTCTTAAGTCCCAAACCTGAGAATATCAGAGAACTCCTGAATCCAGGGAACATTAATCGATAAGAGATCATCCAAAACCCTCCATATCTACACTGAAACCAGGCTCCACCCAAGAGCCAACAAGTTCTAGAGCAAGACATACCATGCAAATTCTCTAGCAATGCAGGAACATAACCCTGAGCTTCAATATACAGGCTGCCCAAAGTCACATCAAACCCATAGACATCTGAAAACTCACTACTGGACACTTCATTGCACTCCAGAGAGAAGAAATCCAGCTCCACCCACCAGAACACCGACCACCGACACAAGCTTCCCTAAACAGGAAACCTTGACAAGCCACTCGTCCAATCCCACCCACAGGGAGGAAACTTCACAATAAAGAAGAACCACAAACTGACAGAATACAGAAAGGCCACCCTAAACACAGCAATCTAAACAAGATTAAAAGGCAGAGAAAAACTCAGCAGGTAAAGGAACATGATATATGCCCACTAAACCAAACAAAAGAGGAGGAGATATGAGTCTACCTAAAAAAGAATTCAGAATAATGATAGTAAAAGTGATCCAAAATCTTGAAAACAAAATGCAGTTACAGATAAGTAGCCTGAAGACAAGGATTGAGAATATGCAAGAAATGTTTAAAAAGAACCTAGAAGAAATAAAAAAGAGTCAATATATAATGAGTAATAAGATAAAAAAAAACACTCTGGAGGGAACCAACAGTAGAGTAATGGAGGCAGAAGATAGGATGAGCGAGGTAGAAGATAGAATGGTAAAAATAAATGAAGCAGAGAAGAAAAAAAGAAAAAAGAATTTTAAAAAATGAGGACAACATCAGGGACGTCTCTGTCAATGTGAAACACCCTAACATTCGAATCATAGGGGTCACAGAAGAAGAAGGCAAAAAGAAAGGCCGTAAAAAATACTCAAGGATATAATAGCTGAAAACTTCCCGAAAATGGGGAAGAAAATAGTCACCCGGGTCCAAGAAACCCAGAGAGTCCCAAACAGGATAAACCCAAGGTGAAAACACCAACACATGTTAATCAAATTAACAAAGATCAAACACAAAGAACAAACATTAAAAGCAGCAAGGGAAAAACAACAAACAACACACAAGGGGATTCCCATAAGGATAACAGCTGATCTTTCAATAGAAACTCTTCAGGTCAGAAGGCAGGACATACTTAAAGTAGTGAAAGAGAAAAACCTACAAACCAGATTACTATACCCAGCAAGGACCTCATTCACATATGAAGGACAAATCAAAAGCTTTACAGACAAGCAAAAGCTGAGAGAATTTAGCATACCAAACCAGCTCTTCAAGAAATGCTAAAGGATCTTCTCTACACAGGAAACACAGAATGGGTGTATAAACTCATACCCAAAACAACAAAGTAAATGGCAATGGGATCATACTTATCAGTAATTACCTTAAATGTAAATGGAGTGAATGCCCCAACCAAAAGACAAAGACTGGCTGAATGAATACAAAAACAAGACCCCTATTTCTGCTGGCTACTAGACCCACCTCAAACTTAGGGACACATACAGACTGAAAGTGAAGGACTGGAAAAAAATATTTCACACAAACGGAAACAAACAAACAAACAAAAAGCAGTTGTAGCAATACACGTATCAGATAAAATAGACTTTAAAATAAAGGCTGTGAAAAGAGATAAAGAAGGGCACTAAATAATGATCAAAGAAGTCCAAGAAGAAGATATAACACTTATAAATAGATATGCACCAAACATAGGAGCACCACAATATGTAAGGCAAATGCTAACAAATATGAAAGGGGAAATTAACACAAAAATAGTGGGAGACTTTAATACCCCACTCACACCTATGGATAGATCAACTAAACAGAAAATTAACAAGGAAACACAAACTTTAAATGACACAATGAACCAGTTTGACCTAATTGATATCTATAGGATATTTCACCCCAAAACAATGGATTTCACTTTTTCTCATGTGCAAATGGAACCTACTCCAGGATAGATCACATCTTGGGCTATAAATCTACCCTTGGTAAATTCAAATAAATTGAAATCATTCCAATCATCTTTTCTTACTACAATGCAGTAAGATTAGATGTCAATTACAAGGGGGAAAAAAACTACTAAAAATTCCAACATATGTAGGCTAAAGAACATGCTTCTGAATAACCAAACAAATCACAGAAGAAATCAAAATATGCACAAAAATGAATGAAAATGAAAACACAACAATCCAAAACCTATGGGACACTGGAAAAGCAGTGCTAAGGGGAAGGTTCATAGGAATACAGCCTTACCTCAAGAAACAAGAAAAAAGTCAAATAAATAACCTAACTCTACACCTAAAGCAACTAGAAAAGGAAGAAATGAAGAACCCCAGGGTTAATAGAAGAAAGAAATCTTAAAAATTAGGTCAGAAATAAATGCAAAAGAAAAGACACCAAAGCAAAAATCAACAAATCTAAAAGCTGGTTCTTTGAGAAAATAAAATAGACAAAGCATTAGCCAGACTCATCAAGAAACAAAGGGAGAAGAATCAAATCAACAAAATCAGAAGTGAAAATAGAGAAATCACAACAGACAACACAGAAATACAAAGGATCATAAGAGACTACCATCAGAAACTATATGCCAATAAAACGACAACCTGGAAGAAATGGACAAATTCTTAGAAAAGTATAACTTTCCAAAACTGAACCAGGAAGAAATAGAAAATCTTAACAGACCCATTACAAGCACAGAAATTGAAACTGTAATCAGAAATTTTCCAGCAAAAAAAAAGCCCAGGACCAGATGGCTTCACAGCTATATTCTACCAAAAATTTAGAGACCAGCTAACACCTATTTTACTCAAACTCTTCCAGAAAATTTCAGAGGAAGGTGAACTTCCAAACTCATTCTATGAGCCCACCTTCACCCTAATACCAAAACCAGACAAAGATGCCACAAAAAAAAGAAAATTACAGGTCAATATCACTGATGAACATAGATGCAAAAATCCTTTAAAAAATTCTAGCAAACACAATCCAATAACATATTAAAAAGATCATACATCATGACCAAGTGGGCTTTATCCCAGGAATGCAAGGATTCTTTAATATCCACAAATCAATCAATGTAATACACCACATTAACAAATTGAAAGGTAAAAACCATATGATTATCTCTATAGATGCTGAGAAAGCCTTCGACAAAATTCAGCAACGTTTTATGATAAAAGCCCTCCAGAAAGCAGGAATAGAAGGAACATACCTCAACATAAGAGAATATATATATGACAAACCCACAGCAAACATTATCCTCAATGTTGAAAAACTGAAAGCATATCCCCTAATGTCAGGAACAAGACAAGGGTGCCCACTCTAACCACTACAATTTAACATAGTTTTGGAAGTTTTGGCCACAGCTGTCAGAGCAGAAAAAGAAATAAAAGGAATCCAGATTGGAAAAGAAGAAGTAAAACTCTTACTGTTTGCAGATGATGTGATCCTCTACATAGAAAACCCTAAAGACTCTACTAGAAAATTACTAGAGCTAATCCATGAATAAAGTTTCAGAATATAAAATTAACACACAGAAATCCCTTGCATTTCTATACACTAACAATGAGAAAACAGAAAGAGAAATTAAGGAAACAATTCCATTCGCCATTGCAACAAAAAGAATAAAATACTTAGGAATATATCTACCTAAAGAAACAAAAGACCTATATATAGAAAACTATAAAACACTGATGAAAGAAATCAAAGAGGACACAAATAGATGGAGAAATATACCATGTTCATGGATCGGAAGAATCAATATAGTGAAAATGAGTATACTACCCAAAGCAATTTATAGATTCAATGCAATCCCTATCAAGCTACTGACAGTATTCTTCCCAGAACTAGAACAAATAATTTGACAATTTGTATGGAAATACAAAAAACCTCGAATAGCCAAAGCACTCTTGAGGAAGAATGGAACTTGAGGAAAAAATCTGCCTGACTTTAGGCTCTACTACAAAGCTACAGTCATCAAGACAGCATGGTACTGGCACAAAGACAGAAATATAGATTAATGGAACAAAATAGAAAGCCCAGAGATAAATCCACGCACCTATGGACACCTCATCTTTGACAAAGGAGCCAAGAATATACAATGGAGAAAAGACAACCTTTTAACAAGTGGTGTTGGGAAAACTGGTCAACCACTTGTAAAAGAATGAAACTAGAACACTTTCTAACACCATACACAAAAAATAAACTCAAAATGGATTAAAGATCTAAATTTAAGACCAGAAACCATAAAACTCTTAGGGCAAAACATAAGCAAAACACTCTCTGACATAAATCATAGCAGGATCCTCTATGACCCACCTCCCAGAGTAATGGAAATAAAAGCAAAAGTAAACAAATGGGACCTAATCAAACTAAAAAACTTTTGCACAACAATGGAAACTATAAGCAAAGTGAAAAGACAGCCCTCAGAGTGGGAGAAAATAATAGCAAACGAAGCAACTGACAAAGAATTAATCTCAAAAATGTACAAGCAACTCCTGTAGCTCTATTCCAGAAAAATAAATGACCCAATCAAAAGATGGTCGATAGAACTAAACAGACATTTCTCCAAGAAGACATACAGATGGCTAACAAACACATGAAAAGATGCTCAACATCACTCATTATCAGAGAAATGCAAATCAAAACCACAATGAGGTGCCATTTCACGCCAGTCAGAGTGGCTGCTGTCCAAAAATCTACAAACAATAAATGTTAGAGAGGGTGTGGAGAAAAGAGAACCCTCTTACACTGTTGGTGGGAATGCAAACTAGTACAGCCACTATGGAGAACAGTGTGGAGAGTCCTTAAAAAACTGAAAACAGAACTGCCATATGACCCAGCAATCCCACTTCTGGGCATATACTCCAAAGAAACCAGAATTGAAAGAGACACATGTACCCCAATGTTCATCCCAGCACTGTTTATAATAGCCAGGACATGGAAGCAACCTAGATGTCAATCAGCAGATGAAATGGTAAGAAAGCTGTGGTACATATACACAATGTAATATTACTCAGCCATTAAAAAGAATTCATTTGAATCAGTTCTAATGAGGTGGATGAAACTGGAGCCTATTATACATGGTGAAGTAAGTCAGAAAGAAAAAAACATCAATACAGTATACTAATGCATATATATGGAATTTAGAAAAATGGTAACAATAATCCTATATGTGAGATAGCAAAAGAGAATCAGATGTATAGAACAGTCTTTTAAACTCTGTGGGAGAAGGTGAGGGTGGGATGGTCTGAGAGAATAACATTGAAACATATATATTATCATTTGTGAAACATTTTGCCAGTCCAGGTTTGATGCATGAGACAGGGTGCTCAGGCCTGGTGCACTGGGATGACCCAGAGGGATTTGATGAGGACGGAGGTGGGAGGGGGTTCAGGATGAGGAACACATGTAAACCCATGGCTTATTCAGGTCAATGTATGGCAAAAACCATTACAATATTGTATAGTAATTCGACTCCAATTAAAATAAATAAATTTAATTTAAAAAAAAGAAATGATCTTCAGATCAGCAAAGAAACTGGATTTGAGAGAACATATTAGTATAAAAGAACCAGGGTCTTATAAGAAATTTGCAAGCAAAAATCACAGCTTAGAGAGTAGAAGAAAGCACTTTCAATTAAAAAATTTTAAATTAAAAATTCCAAAGGAATGCAAACTATCCAAGAGCATGCTCATAAAAGGAACTCTGGCAGTCATGTATTTTCCTTCATAAAATTACTCTGTTATTTATCTAATTTTAGAAGTAAAATGTGACCATAATACAATTTGAAAATTAGTGGGAAATATTTGTATAACTAAAATCACTTATAATCTCACTATCATCAGTACTTTGATGTATGCACCTGACTTTTTCTAAATAAAGACCTTTCTAAAAATTAGTATAATTTTTCACAAGCAGTTCTGTATCTTCATTTTTATTACTTCATTATATTACCTTCATTTTTATTATATTATTAACATGTTCTCAGAAGTGAATATTCTTTGAAAATATGACTACTAATAGTTTTATTGTATTCAATTTTTGGACTATATAAATATCTTCCTATTGTATATTTAATTATTCAACTTTGTATCAATATAAATATTGTTGCTGTGGACTTTTTTGTCTAAGTAGTTTGATACTTTTTAACATGCATTCTCAAAATTTGTAATGTGAACACTTTATGACTTCATGCATGTGAAAGTGAAAGTCAAGACTCTCAGTCGTGTTCCACTCTTTGCGACCCCATGGACTGTAGCCTACCAGGTTCCTCCGTCCATGGGATTCTCCAGGCAAGAGTACTGGAGTAGGTTGCCATTTCCTTCTCCAGGGGATCTTCCCGACCCAGGGATCAAACCCAGGTCTCCCACATTCCAGGCAGATGCTTTAACCGCTGAGCCACCAGGGAAGCCCCGACTTCATGCATACCAAGTGTCATAAATGCCTACGTGTATGCATATACACAGAAAAAAAGAGTGATTTTCAGAAATATTGTCTGTACTTTTCCCAACAGTTTTTTTAAAATACTCATCTCATTCTATCCACACCAGTATTACATGAGGAATATTACTGAAGTTACATTTCTTTTATTATTATACTTGATACTAATTTTTATGAACTGTCTTATGTGCTTTGTCAAATCAGTGTCATTCTTATTACATGCTTGTTAATCAAAAATTAAGAACATTAATTTTGGCCATTTTCACTAGAAATATTTTCCTGTTTTTGTGATTGTGCTATTGTTTTTATGTTTTTTGTTGTATAGAAAATGCAGTATATGCATAAATACATTGAACCTTTTCTTGGTGATTTCTTTGTTGCTTTTATGCTTTTAAAGTTCTTCCTCAATTAGCTATCAATAAATTTTCTCTTTTATTTTATTCTAGCATGATTTCAGTTTTTATGTTTAGCTAATCAATTATTCTACAGTTTATTTTGGGTTTCCCTGATAACTCAGTTGGTAAAGAATCTGCCTGCAATGTAGGAGACCTTGGTTCAATTCCTGGGTGGGGAAGATTCCTTGGAGAAGGGATAGGCTACCCACCCCTGTATTCTTGGGCTTCCCTATGTTTCAGCTGGTAAAGAATTTGTTTGCAATGCAGGAGACCTGGGTTCGATCACTGGGTTGGGAAGATCCCTTGGAGAAGGGAAAGGCTACCCACTCCAGTATTTTGGCCTGGAGAATTCCATGAACTGTATAGTCCATGGGGTCACAAAGAGTTGGACACCATTGGACAATTTTCACTTTCACAGCTTATTTTAGTACATGACATGAAGTGAGACTTTGTGGGGAGGGTTATTTAGCTTATTTTCTCTACATTGCAAAATAATCTATTTCTTATCCCACTGGTTTGTTATAATCCTATATCATATGTCAAAATTCTTAATAAACTGTACAAATTTCAAAGGTTTGGAATGAAAGGTAAACTGACACTGAATAGCCAATGAATGCAGGATAAGAAGGACACTTCTCCAAGAAATGGACAGAGGAATAAGGACAAAGCAGCAAGCAAAGGCAAACAGACACAATGACTAAGAGCTGAGCAACGGGACAATTGAGAAATGTGATGGGTTCCTGTTGCTGTATAAGAAACTGTATACTGTTACATAGAACAGAAAAGGAAGAAAACACATTTAAAAAAACTTACATGTGTGGAGTTAGGTTCGGGCATGGAAAGCCAAAGTGAAAGAGAAAAATAGACCTCACTGTGTATGGAAACTGCCAATCTGCAAAACAACAGACAGGAGGGAAAACAGCTCTCAGAAGGGGGAAGTAATAGAATTTGAAGTAGGTCAAAGACACAAAAAGAGAATTATAAGAAAGAAAAAAAGGATGTTATAAAGTCATAGTTGAAAGCTAAAGGTCAAGCTCAAAAACAATAACAAAAAAACGTAGGATCAGGAAAGTTTTACACAAAGAATCCTCAAAGAGAGATCATACTCATAAAATAAAAATTGATGGACTCGTGAAGACATTTTAAAAAATTTAATAATCAGCAGAAATAGTGTGGGACAAGGCTGAGGAAGATTCTTGTGGAACATTCCAGGGAGTTAAAATTCTGAGGCAGCAAGAAAGATCTCTACTGAAAAGAACAGCATATGGATGAGGTGACACAGCAACACCTATTCTTTGAATGTGTTAAATTGTCATCATGATATACTTTTAGAGTTTTTGCCTAAGCTCTCTATATAAAAAAGTAGCATTATAACTTTAAAATGTTTCAGTCTTATTAGAAGGAAAGGGAATTTAAAAGGTAAAATAATCATGATTGTGAGGATTAAGACCCTCTGAGGGGAAATGGAAATTCCAATGCCCAAAAATTAAAGAACCAGGAGAAAACGTAGCTAAAAATATAAAGCATATTATTTATTCATCCTTCATTCATTGAACAAACATAATTTCTAGGGACTACCATATTAAGTAGTGAGGGAGGATATAAAATAAATACCAGTCTCTGCACTCAAAAAGTATAGAAAACAAATAGTATATAAGACATTCCAACTCTATGGAACATGGCTATATTCAATTATGCACAATCTTCTATAGAAGCAAAGAAAAGGAAATGCCTAATTTCATGAGGGATGGGGATGAGAAAGGAGTTCTGGAGAAGAGTATAATTGAAGACTCTTTTACAGAAAAGGTCACCTTTGAGCTGAGTTTTAAACACTACTTTGATATTGATTAGCTAGTCCAGGGAAGAAAGAAGGCATGGAGATGTAAGGAAGTATAGTGTACCTGGAATATAGAGAGCATTTAAGTGTGACTGGGTCATAAGATATGTAGCACAATTTAGTAGAAAATGAGGCCTGAAGGAGAGACAGAAACCAGGTCTTCAAACCACGCCAAAGACAATGAGTAGCCATCAAAGGTCCATAAGCAAGAGAGTGAAATGATCAGATTTACCTTTTGCAAAAGCCAGGCTGGCTTCAATTTGGATGAGGAATGTTTGGAGGAAAGGAATTAAAACAGGAAACTTTTGCCACAGTCCAAGTAAGAGATTATAAAGACATGGATTAAGAAAGTGACTGCAGAACTGCATAGAAATGATTGGATTGGAAACATCAAAAAGTAGAATTAGTAAGACTTTGTAATTGATTGGCTATGAAATGTGAGGGAGTAGGAGGATTCAGAGATAATTTCAAAGTTTCTGGCTTGCTCTAGGTGAATGAGATTGGGAGCACTGGAAGAGGTTCAAATTTGTACAAGATTGTGAGCTTGGGTAGGGATAAGATAAGTTTAAATGATCTCCAGAACATTCAGTGGAAACAGAAAGAGCTAGAGATATATTCTGAGAGCTCAATAAAGAAAGCTAAGCTAGAGAGAGAAATTTAGGACTACAATAGGAAAGGAAAATGGTGCATGGATTCAAGCATTTTAAGAGATAGACGTGACAAGATCTGAATTATGGGAAAGAGGACAGTAAAGTAAATAAGTCAGGAAAACAATGAAAATTTATTACACAGCATTTGTAGAACATGAATAGACTATGCTTGTAGAAATTCTTATTCTGTAAGACTGCACATTGTACATGCTCAGTCATGTCTGACTGCATGCAACTCCCTGGACTGTAGTCCACCAGGCTCCTCTGTCCATGGGATTCTCCAAGCAAAATATACCGGAGTGAGCTGCCAATTCCTCCTCCACAGGATCTTACTGACCCAGGGATCAAACCTAGATCTCTTGTGTCTCCTGCATTGGCAGGTGATTCTTTACCATTGTGCCACCTTAATTTACACTATTAGTCTTTATTTAAAAACAAAAGTTTTAATAATAAAATGAAATAAAAGATGCCAATGTGCTTTTTCAATGTTGAATACCAAGTGCTAAGATTTTTCTAATGAACTGCTCTTAAATACACCTATCCTGTCTCCTGACACAGTTATTTTCACCATCTGCCAGCAACAGTCCCTCTACTTATAAATCTTTCTTCATTTATTTTTCTCATGCTCAAAAATTTCAGAACAAGTGAGAGAGGGTGGGGCACAGCTGCTATGAGCTATTAGAATGAATGACAGAGCCCAGAAACAGAAACAAAAATTTTGACAAACTCCTTCAGCAACTATGTACTCCTAAGGGTGGCAGGGACCTATCCAACATCCTTCAGCTATGACTTTTTTCTTCTTTTTCAGAAATTGATCAAGTTCTGATACAAATGTGAAAACATTGTAAATAAATTAAAAAGTAGCAAAAACATGGCCTCTTTCAGGATTTTCCTAAAAAATAGAGAAATAGACTATAGAATCATCTTACCCATTATTTCTCTTACCCAAGTCACATTCTAAAGGAGATCAGCCTTGGGTGTTCTTTGGAAAGAATGATGCTAAAGCTGAAACTCCAGTACTTTGGCTACCTCATGTGAAGAGTTCACTCATTGGAAAAGACTCTGATGCTGGGAGGGATTGGGGGCAGGAGGAAAAGGGGACGACAGAGGATGAGATGGCTGTTTGCCATCACCGACTCGATGGACATGAGTTTGAGTGAACTCCGGGAGATGGTGATGGACAGGGAGGCTTGATGTACTGCGATTCATGAGGTCACAAAGAGTCGGACACGACTGAGCGACTGAACTGAACTGAAGTCAAATTTAAGATCACAAGATTAGAGATTTTGAATTCTGACTGTTGGATAGTTGTAGTTTTTCACATGCTGTGGAAGATCCCACAATTTGAACACCTCTACTCACTGCAATTCAGTTTTATTTTCACCAAACCATGGTCTCACTAAATTAGCAGTTTTGACCCTAAAAGGACTGAGATAAAGTTTAAAAGATTTGAAACTTGAGAATATCAACTACATGTTGCCCCAGATTCAAACTGTATTTTCTCTTGATTCCCAAACTGTAATTCTTTCTTACATTCCTTTCAGGATATTCTTTTTTGGTGTTGAACTCAGCATCCTACATACTGGCTTATAAATGCCACAATGAAGAGCCAGCCTCAATAAAGACTGAAGTATGCACTTCACACTTTTTCTCTCCTGCTTAAGAAAGTACCTCAAATACAAAAGCAAAACTTGATAAAAATATGACAGGAAGATATTTTCTATGCTATTTAAACTATTCAGATTCTTAATTAGAAAATTTACAAGTCCCCAGTAGATAAATGGCCAACAACAACAACAAAAAAGAAGAGGCAGTCTCAGAAGAGAAAATGTAACTAACAAATAAACATATGGAGATATGTTTGATCTTGGAAGCAATCAGAAAAGTTAAACTTAAAGCTATAATGAGGTAACATTTTTGCCAATTAAATTTAGATTTTTTGCCCCAGTTTTCTGGCAAGATTGTGGTGAAATTAGTCAATTATTCCAGTCCTTTTGGAAATCAGTTTGGCATAATTTTCAAGAAAAAATTTAAATGTTTATATTCTTTCACCCAGTAATTTAACTGCCAGGAATTTATGCTGAGGAAATAATTCAAGAAGTTACAAAAGCTGTGCAATTAGATGTTCTTTACAACATTGTTTATAATAGCAGAAGAATTTGTAATGACCTAAATGATCCATGATGGACTAGCTAAACCATGATAGCCTTAAAAGAATATTGTGCAGCCACTAGAAATTATCAGTATAAGGAACCATTTATGATATAATATTACATAGAGAACAGAGTACATGAGTATCTTCATTATTTTTACAATTTTATAAAATTGTATGTATATAAAGTGCACATTAAAATGTAATATTATGTAGTGATATTGTGAGGGATATTTTTATTCCTATGATCTTGTTTTTACAATACTGCTTATGTACTGATACATTTTTTAAAGTACTCTTCCACTTATTTCCCCCTCCTTTCCACAGTTCACTAAGCACCTGATTTCTGATCATCCCTGCCATTGTCACATGGAATCCAGACAACTTGCTGCAGTACAGAGGTCACTTCTGGAAAGTCTGTCTGCTTAGAAAGGCCAGGCCCAGCTTCTGACTTAGGCTTCTTTTATTTCCTTCCCCAGCTTCCCTGCCAATGGCTCAACCTCCCCTTCGTCTGCCTTTCAAGAAACTATAGTCATTTGGGAAAACACACTTGAAATGGATTTACTTTCTAGGGTTGAAAATTTAATATGTTTGATGTGATAAATGTCTCCTTTATTACCATTAAAGCAAGGAAGGGAGGGAGAGAATAACAAAAGTTGAAATGAGATTTTGAAGTATCAAGGGTGAAACATTTTTAAGCAAACTGCAATAGATCCTGAGGCTTTCAAAGGTTGATTCCTCAGACAATTTATTGCAGAAGATTTGGCTTCTGAGATAATTGGTCTTCTTAGTCCTATGACTCTCCTGAGATTGCCAGCTTCCCCCATCTGGATTCACAACATGGACAGGTGTTTTCTGTCTGGACCAAATTACTTTAAGTGTTACATTCATGGCCTAATGTCTATTTAAATGCAACAGATTTTTGCTCTGTGACCTTTAACATGTCTAATTCCAATTCTGATAGAGAATGGAATAACACAATTGAGAAGGTGCTTGCCCTTTGCTGAATGATGTGTATTGAGATTTGCAAACAAACAAACAAACAAAATCCCTATGCTATGAGCGAGAGAGAGAGAGAGAGAGAGAGAGAGAGCAAGAGAGAAAGAGACCAATGCAGGACCTATTCTAATAAATTAGATACTTTTATATAAGTTGTTAACCTAAGCTTATTTGTGTAACCCTATTCTTTTGGCTTTCTTACCTTTTTCATATGCCGAGAGGCTGAAAATATAAAAGTGGTCTTGGCCTCTCTCAATATCCTGCTTTGATTGCTCCTGGTTGGTTTACTTCCACCATGGCTCACCTCCCTAAAGGCAACACAAATGTTAATTTCAACTTGATTTGGTCTAGATACAAATGATGAAGAAGGAAAGACACATATTCTTATTATTTCCCCAAATCCTGTGTCCCCTAGGATAATCCTGGACCCATAAGCTCCCAAGATATAGACAGAAAAAACCTCCCATCTGCTCTCAGTTATCTTGTGCTTTCTTTACTTGAGTACCTCAGCACAGCCAATCACCTGTAGCATGGTGTTCACTGGGATTCATAATGCTGTTTTTGTGGCCCTGTGCCAGTTAGAAAAATGCCTCTGAATCCTCACAGAAAGAAATTTTCTTCAGTCTAATCTTCATGTTGGGTATATTTTATCATATTCTAAGTCACTGAAAATGAAGCATGAATTTCATAAACTATTAACCTTCCAATTCTTCAACCATGCTAGATATGAAAGAATTTACATAAGTCTCTAAGTACAATGGGTGGATGCTTGGCAAATCACCCAAATATCTAGAGTCACTGTTATCAAACCTTCCCCTAGAGCTGCAGGTTAATTCAGAAATAGATGAGCCCCACCCTGTCAGAAAGAGGCAGGTAGGCTTCAACTAGGAAAACAAATGTTTGAGGGACCAGCCTGCCTGGCTTCTATTCCCAGCTGCAGCATCTCTTAGCTGTGCATTTCCCTTCCCTCTGACAGCGAGATCTTGCCATACAGCATTTAGAGAGCACCAGATAAAAGATGTTATTTAAGGGAAGTTATTATTATTATTATTAGAGCTACTATTGTGTCTTTCCCAGCATCATGAGGAGAAAGATGCTTTAGTCACCAAAAGAAGGGGAAAGATAATTGCATGCGGCCCATCTGAAGCTGCTTACAGAGGGTGAGATAGAGACAGACAAAGACAAAATTTTCTCTTACTAAATATAAGTGCTTAGAGCAGTGGATCCCAATATTTGGAAATATGTAGATCTTTTTTTTAAACTTAAAAAAATTCTCTCTCATTATTTTTCAATCTCTTCCTTTTTCACACACACACTAGAGAGTCATATATTTAGGATATGTTGGTTGAGAAAATGCTCAACAACAAAAAACCTACAAAAACTTCAGTAACACTTAAAAATAAGCTCATATTTCATTCATCATAGGAACAACTACATAGAGTTGTGAGATTTTAGTACATGGATATCCAAACTACATTATTTATTTACTTTGTAAGCAATCTTTGTTGGGCATATGGATTCTGATATTTCTTGCTATAACTCCATGTCACCCTGAGTCAAGAACCACTGATTTAGAGTGTACTATGTAAAGGTCCAGGCAAAAATATGTTGTGGGGCAAAACCCTGGGAATCACATACCTACATTCTAATACATAATAATCAGGACTTGTGTTTGTGTATTAGCCATTCAGTCATGTCCAACTCTTTGTGACCCCATAGACTGTAGCCCACAAAGCTCCTCTGTCCATGGAATTCTCCAGGCAAGAACACTGGAGTGGGTTGCCATTCCCTTCTCCAGGAATCAGGACCTAGCATCACCCTTTACTTCTTTTCATTTAATGTTTTCCGCTTCTGCTGCTAAGTCGCTTCAGTCGTGTCCGACTCTGTGCGACCCCGTAGACGGCAGCCCACCAGGCTCCTCCGTCCTTGGGATTCTCCAGGCAAGAACGCTGGAGTGGGTCGCCATTGCCTTCTCCAATGCATGAAAGTGAAAAGTGAAAGTGAAGTCGCTCAGTCGTGTCCGACTAGTAGCGACTCCATGGACTGCAGCCTACCAGGCTCCTCCGCCCATGGGAGTTTCCAGGCAAGAGTACTGGAGTGGGTTGCAATTTAATGTTTAGGTCTCTTTTAAATACAAAGCAAATAACATGAATTCACCATCAAGGATTACTAAAAAGAGCACAAGTCAAACAACAGGAAATTCATTGCTACCTTTCTTGAATAGAAGCTTCAGCTAGGACTTTGTGCCTTTCATAATAATATAAAAAGTGTACTTTTAAATAATTTCTCAATTATGATTTGACTAAATCTAGTGACATCCTTGTAAGAAAACAATCTAGTGTTTCCAAGATCATCCTGTTTAATTCATGCAACTGTCACTGCACACTCCATGCTTTTGAGAAGAAGAAGATACTGGGGAAAGCAATTAGGGGCTTAGCTTTTCTCTAAAGCATACCATGAGAACTTAAGCAACTGACCTTTCATTTTCACTGTTTTATTCTGTAGCTCCAATTTTAACATGATTTCCTGTCCTGGATGTGCAGAAGAATTGTAGTAGTCTCCAAGCATTGTAAACACTGGACATTGTTCCATTGGCCAGAAAACTCTACAGGTAGACAAGGAGAAGAAAAGTAAAACTACAATAACATACTCTCGTGGTTCTTGAAGCTTCTTTGCAGAGGCTGTAATGCTGTCTATGCCAACTGTTCTTTATTTACTGTTTATCAATCAACATATTAGTTCATTGCACAAACACATTAAATACAGAGTGAAGTAAGCCAGAAAGAAAAACACCAATACAGTATACTAATGCATATATATGGAATTTAGAAAGATGGTAACGACAACCCTGTATGCGAGACAGCAAAAGAGACACAGATGTATAGAACAGTCTTTTGGACTCTGTGGGAGAGGGAGAGAGTGGGATGATTTGGGAGAATGGCATTGAAACATGTATAATATCATATAAGAAATGAATCACCAATCCAGGTTCAATGCAGGATGCAAGATGCTTTGGGCTGGTGCACTGGGATGACCCAGAGGGATGGTATGGGGAGGGAGGTGGGAGGGGGGTTCAGGATGGGGAACACGTGTACACCCGTGGCAGATGCATGTTGATGTATGGCAAAACCAATACAATATTGTAAAGTAAAAAATAATAATAAAAAAAATTTTTAAGAGTTTTCAAACAAACACAAAACACAGAAAAATGACACAAACAGATGAAATAGGAAGAGCTACATCTTCATCATAGAGTTCCATTTTGGAAGGCTTTAATAAAATGGTGGTGTGCAAAGGAGTATTTGAGTGTTTATTGTTGTTCACTAAGTGTTGTCTGACTCTTTGTGACCCCATGAACTGCAGCACACCTGGCTTCCCTCACTTTATCTCCAGGAGTTTGCTCAAATTCACAACCATTGAGTTGGTAATGCTATCCAACCATCTCATCCTCTGTCACCCTCTTCTCCTCCTGTCTTCAATCTTTCCCGGATAAGGGTCTTTTTCAATGAGTTGGCTCTTCCTATCAGGTGACCAAAGTATTGGAGCTTCAGCTTCAGCATCAGTCCTGCCAGTGAATATTCAGGGTTTATTTCCTTTAGGATTGACTGGTTTAAACTCCTTGCTGTGCAAGGAATTCTCAAGAGTCCTCTCCAGCACCACAGTTGGAAAGCATCAGTTCTTTGGCACTCAGCCTTCTTCATGGTCCAACTCTCACACTCATAAATGACTACTGGAAAAATCATTGATTTGGCAATATGGAATATTTTCAGCAAAGTGATGTCTCGGCTCTTTAATATGCTGTCTACGTTTGTCATAGCTTTTCTTTCAAGGAGCAAGGGGCTTTTAATTTCATGGCTGCAGTCACCATCTACAGTAAATTTGGAGCCCAAGAAAATAAAATATGTCACTGTTTTCAATTTTGCCCCATATAATTGTCATGAAGTGATGGGACTGAATGCCATAATTGTAGTTTTTTGAATGTTGAATTTTACTCCAGCTTCTTCACTCTTCTTTTACCTTCATCAAGAGATTTTTAGTTCCTCTTCACATTCTGCCCAGAGAAGGCAATGGCACCCCACTCCAGTACTCTTGCCTGGAAAATCCCATAGATGGAGGAGCCTGGTGGGCTGTATAGTCCATGGGGTCGCTAAGAGTCGGACACGACTGAGCGACTTCACTTTCACTTTTCACTTTCATGCATTGGAGAAGGAAATGGTAACCCACTCCAGTGTTCTTGCCTGGAGAATCCCAGGGACGGGGCAGCCTGGTGGGCTGCTGTTTTTGTGGTTGCACAGTCGGACACGACTGAAGCGACTTAGCAGCAGTAGCAGCAGCAGCATATTCTGCCATTAGGGTGGTATCATCTGCATATCTGAGTTTGCTGATACTTCTCCCAGCAAAATGATTCCAGCTTGTCTTTCATACAGCCTGGCATTTCACATGATGTACTTACTCTGCATAGAAGTTAAATAAGCAAGGTGACAGTATACAGCCTTCACATATTCCATGGCAACCCACTCCAGTGTTCTTGCCTGGAGAATCCAGGGACGGGGAGCCTGGTGGGCTGCCGTCTATGGGGTCGCACAGACACAACTGAAGCGACTTAGCAGCAGCAGCAGCTGTTCTTTGTCTGGTTCCAGCTGTTGCTTCTTGACCTGCATACAGGTTTCTCTGGAGACAGGTAAGTTGGTCTGGTATTCCCATCTCTAAGAATTTTCGAATTTGTTGTGATCCACACAAGTCAAAGGTTTTAGTGTAGTCAATGAAGAAGTAGATTTTTTTTTGGAATTCCTTTGCTTTTTATATGATACAATGGATGTGGGTAATTGGATCTCTGTTTCCTCTGCCTTTTCTAAATCCAGCTTGAACATCTGGAAGTTCTTGGTTCATGTACTGTAGACGCATAGCTTGAGAAATTTTGAACATGACCTTGCTAGTATGTGGAATGAGTGCAACTGTATGGTAGTTTAAACATTCCTTGGCATTTTCCTTCTTTGGAAAACTGACCTTTTCCAGTCCTGTGGCCACTGCTCAGTTTTCCAAATTTGCTGACATGTTGAGTGCAGCACTTTAACAGCATCATAGTTTAGGATTTTGAATAGCTCAGCCGAATTCCATCACCTTGACTAGCTTTGTTCCTAGTAATGCTCCCTAAGGCCCACTTGACTTCAGACTCCAGGATGTCTGGCTCTGGGTGAGTGACCACACCACCATGGTTATCCCAGTCATTAAGATCTTTTTTGTCTAGTTCTTCTGTGTTCTTACCACCTCTTGTTAATCTCCTCTGCTTCTGTTAGGTCCATACCATTTCTGTCCTTTATTGTGCCCAACCTTGCATGAAATGTTCCCTTGATATCTCCCATTTTCTTGAAGAGATCTTTAGTCTTTCACATTCTATTGCTTTCCTCTATTTCTTAGCATTGTTCATTTAAGGTAGTCTTCTTATCTCTCCTTCCTATTCTCTGGAATTCTGCATTCAGTTGCTTATATTTTTCCCATTCTCCTTTGCCTTTCACTTCTCTTCTTTTTTCAGCTATTAGTAAATCCACCTCAGATAACTACTTTGCCTTCTTGGATTTCTTTTTCTTGGGGATGGTTTTGGTCACCACCTCCTATACAATGTTAGGAATCTCCACCCATAGTTCCTCAGACATTTTGTCTACCAGATCTAAGCCCTCAAATCTATTCATCACCTCTATTGTGCAATCATAAGGGATTTGATTTAGGTCATGCCTAAAGGGCCTAGTGGTTTTCCCTACTTTCTTCAATTTAAGCCTGAATTTTGCAATAAGGAGCTCATGATCTGAGCCACAGTCAGCTCCAGACTTAGCCTATGAAAATCTTAGCTTTTTATCTTTCAACCATAAATGTGAGGAAACCCACCAAAAAAAATTAAATCCTTTATTGGCATGTACTGAAGAAGGTTTTAATATTTTTGTTCATATTTTTAACTGTTACAGGCCTAGTTACAAAGTGAAAAGACAGTGTGTTGGCATATAATTGTAGCTCACTGAGTGAAATATCTTGAACAGGTGTATACCTAGATGGAAAAGAAAAAAATGTTGGGAAAAATAAGCTGATTAGAATGGTGCAATCCTTTACCTGTCCTCCCAAACAGATTGCTATTTGTACACATCTAATCAGACTTCCCTGGTGGCTCAGACAGTTAACCGTCTGTCTACAATGTGGGAGACCCAGGTTCGATCCCTGGGTCGGGAAGTTCCCTGGAGAAGGAAATCACAATCCACTCCAGTACTATTGCCTGGAAAATCACATGGATAGAGGAGCCTGGTAGGCCACAGTCCATGGGGTCACAAAGAGTCAGACACAACTGAGCGATCTTCACCATAATCAGATTCAATACCTGACTTTGACTTTTAAAATTACTTGACTGCCTTGCATGAATGCATGCTAAGTCGCTTCAGTCATGTCCATCTCTGTGTGACACTATGGACTATAGCCCACCAGGCTCCTCTATCCATGGGGATTCTCCAGGAAAAAATACTGGAGTTGCCATGCCCTCCTCCAGGGGAACTTCCCCCTTGACTTCCTTAAAAGTACATTATCATCCCCTCTTATCAGCAGCTTGAAAATACTGGACTATAAGGTGGACTCTCTCTAGGGTAGACACCCCTCTCATGTGTAATCCCTTGTGCAGTGCCCTCACTTGGAGGGGGGATGGTAAAACCTGCAAATTGCTTGTAATCAGTAAAATATGACAAAGGTGATTGATAGAATGTTATGCCCTCTTGTGAGCTGTTATAATATAGGGCAAAGGTGAAAGGACTGTTCAGATGTAATTAGTTGCCTAATTTACTTTTTTTTTTAACTTTACAATATTGTATTGGTTTAGCCATATATCAAAGGGAGATTATCCTAGTTGGAACTGACCTCAAAAGGTGTACCCTTTTAAAGAGAGGTTAGGCCTTCCCTGATATGGGAGATTTCAAGCACAGAGATTCTCTCTCCATTACAGCCTTTGAATAAACAAGCTGCCATGAATATCATGGCATGAATTCCATGCCATAGGCTACTAGATTCTGTCAATGACCTGGATGAGCTTAGAAGCCAATCCTTCCTAGTTAAGCTTCGAGACAAGAATGCAGCCTGGCTGACACCTTGACTGCACACAGCCTTTTGAGATCCTGAACAAAGAATCCAGTTAAGGTCTGCCCAGACTCCTGACCTATTAACATGGTGAGATAATAAATGTGTGATATTTTAATGGGCTGGGTTAGAAACTCTTCGATGCAACAATAGAAAAGTAATACAGGAAAATACATTTATTTTCCTCAGTTATCTAAGGAAGTCCTAGCAGGAAATATGAATCCAATGACAAGTGTGGTCAAGTGGAAAGAGCACTAAATGAAGCATGAAGGCCACATTCAAATCCTGGTTCAGCTTGATCTGCAGCAAGCTCCTCAACCCCTTTGAGCCGGTAACCTTATCTGCCAAATGGTGGTTTAGTCTCTAAGTCCTGTCTGACTCTTGTGACCCCATGGACTGTAGCCCACCAGGCTCCTCTGTGTAATCCACTGGAGTGGGTTGTCATTTCCTTCTCCAGGGAATCTTCCCAACTCAGGAATCAAACCCCGGTCTACTGCTTTGCATGCAGATTCCTGCACGGCAGGCAGATTCTTTACCGACTGAGCTATGAGGGAACACCATCTGTCAAATCGGATTGGTGTAATCTGCCTAGCCCTTCTCACAAGGTTCTGAGGGAAGAATTTGAAAACTGCAAAATAGTGAGCTCATATTATATGTCATTTACCATTCTCCAAGTAGTATTCTAATTTTCCTATGTGTATTAACTCATTTAATCTTCAAACAACCCTACAAAGTACATACTTTTTATGATCATTATCTCCATTTAATAGATGAAAGAAATGAGACAAACAGAGGTGAAAAATCTTGCCCAAGATCACACAATTGTTAGTAAGGACAAGTCTTTAAACCCAGGCAGTCTGGTTCCATGTTCTTTCCTCTTAATCATTGTACTGTGTTGCCTCTTGTAGCTTTAATAAGTATAGGAAATCCACTCTTTCTGAAGCAAGATGAACCTTGATATCAACATATTCTGAAAGAGATTCACTATCCTCATATGAGAGTTATCACTATAAGCCTTCTGCTTTGATGCATTATAGCAGATTTGTTATCTCAGTTTTTCTAACACAACCACTTTTTTTTTTTTTTTTCAAAATAAATTCTCCAGGAAACAACAATCCTCTTTTTCCTCCATAAAGTGCATTGGCCCCATCCACAATGCTCAGTCCCACTGCCTTATACACACCACCACCTCCTTCTACTGTTTCCCATCATTACTTAGCTGAGACCACATGAATATCTGCTTACAACAAACAGACTTAATTTCTCTTCAGATACAGATTTGCACAAAAACCAAGCATAAGGGGAACAGAAGCATTTTTAATTGAATTGCTTTTAGGTACACTGCATGATTTCCATTATGTCTACTGCCTGATTTTGCAAATCTCTGGGCATGTAGGATCAGTTCTTAATTTATCAGAAAAACACCAGAACTAGAAAAGCCCTTGCTTAGAGGATCACATGATACATTTCTCTGCCTTTGTAAAGATTATTTTTTACCTTTAAATCTTCCTGAAGTTAAAAAAAAAAGCTTACTTCCTTTAATCATACATTAATAGTATTTAAAAGTTCTTCCTGAAATTGAACTGAAATCTCCTCTGCTTCAATTTAAGCAAGCAAGGTTCTATTCAAGCTTCAGAAACAGCTAAAATGAATCTCTAAACCATTCCCTGATACCTGTAGGTTAAACTAACATTTTAGTCCTTCAGAATTCTCCATACACATAATTTTTGCATGTGTGTGTTCTCAGTTGCTCAGCTGTGTCCGATCCTTTGTGACCCTAGGCACTGTAGCCTGCCAGGCTCCTCTGTCCATGGGATTTTCTCAGGCAAGAATACTGGAGCAGGTTGCCATACTTGCCTCAAGGGGATCTTCCTAACCCAGGGATTGAACTCGTGTCTTCTGCATTGGCAAGCAGATTCTTTACCACTGAGCCACCTGGGAAGCCCCACACATACCTGTACTATACTGCTTATATAATGCTGGTGTTTATTTATACAACTGCCACCACCCCAACAAAGAATCCCTGAGGGCAGAGGCAACGTTCTAATTATTTTTGTGTACCTCACACCTAGCAAGAGTGACTAACACATGCTAGAAAGTTGAAAGAAAATTTAAATTAGTGAATGACTAAATGAAGTAGATTTCACACTGTTCCACCTGCGTGCGGGGAAAAGAACTGAACAGCTTCCTATTCACAAAATCTTTCCTACAAAGACCAATATTCAGATCAGATCAGTCACTCAGTCTGTCCGACTCTTTGCGACCCCATGAATCGCAGCACTCCAGGCCTCCCTGTCCATCACCAACTCCCAGAGTTTACTCAGACTCACGTCCATCGAGTCGGTGATGCCATTGAGCCATCTCATCCTCTGTCGTCCCCTTCTCCTCCTGTCCCCAATCCCTTCCAGCATCAGAGTCTTTTCCAATGAGTCAACTCTTTAAATGAGGTGGCCAAAGTACTGGAGTTTCAGCTTTAGCATTATTCCTTCCAAAGAACACCCAAGGCTGATCTCCTTTAGAATGGACTGGTTGGATCTCTTTGCAGTCCAAGGGACTCTCAAGAGTCTTCTCCAACACCACAGTTCAAAAGCATCAATTCTTTGGCGCTCAGCTTTCTTCACAGTCCAACTCTCACATCCATACATGACCACTGGAAAAACCATAGCTTAGACTAGATGGACCTTTGTTGGCAAGGTAATGTCTCTGCTTTTCAATATGCTATCTAGGTTGGTCATAACTTTTCTTCCAAAGAGTAAGCCTATTTTAATTTCATGGCTGCTGTCACCATCTGCAGTGATTTTGGAGCCCAAAAAACAAAGTCTGGCACTGTTTCCCCATCTCTTTCCCATGAAGCAATGGGACCAGATGCCATGATCTTAGTTTTCTGAATGTTGAGCTTTAAGCCAACTTTTTCACTCTCCTCTTTCACTTTCATCAAGAGGCTTTTTAGTTCCTCTTCACTTTCTGCCATAAGGGTGGTTTCATCTGCATATCTGAGGTTATTAATATTTCTCCCGGCAATCTTGATTCCAGCTTGTGCTTCTTCCAGCCCAGCATTTCTCATGATGTACTCTGCATAGAAGTTAAATAAGCAGGGTGATAATATACAGCCTTGATGTGTTCCTTTTCCTATTTGGAACCAGTCTGTTGTTCCGTGTTCAGTTCTAACTGTTGCTTCCTGACCTGCATATACGTTTCTCAAGAGGCAGGTCAGCTGGTCTGGGATTCCCATCTCTTTCAGAATTTTCCACAGTTTATTGTGATCCACACAGTCAAAGGCTTTGGCATAGTCAATAAAGCACAGATAGATGTTTTTCTGGAACTCTCTTGCTTTTTTGATGATCCAGCGGATGTTGGCAATTTGATCTCTGGTTCCTCTGCCTTTTCTAAAACCAGCTTGAAAGTCTGAAAGTTCATGGTTCACATATTGCTGAAGCCTGGCTTGGAGAATTTTGAGCATTACTTTACTAGCATGTGAGATGAGTGCAATTGTTCAGTAGTTTGAGCATTCTTTGGCATTGCCTTTCTTTGGGATTGGAATGAAAACTGACCTTTTCCAGTCCTATGGTAATAACTTTAAGTAATAATAAATTTTATACACAACATTATTTTTTTTTTTTGAAGAAGGAATTCATAAGGCCTGGACCCCATCTTAGGCCTGTTCATGCTGATCATGCTCGGCCACCTCTCCAATGGACTCTGGACTCTGTGCTTACTGCCTATAGAAACTACAATAGAAGGATAAGACCCCCTCTGGACAGGGGAATCTTGAAGATCACATCCAGGTTACTCATCGCCTAAGAGAAAACATACTCTAATCACACCTGCCTCCGGAAAGGTCATCAATTCTTTCTGTATCTATCGGAGTGTAACCGTAGGCTTATTGATTATTAACTGTTTAAACACCTAACACTTGATAACACTTGAATAATGGGGTTATTGTGATTGTATTTAACCTTCCTTTGTTTTATGAAAGTCTCAAGGAAATTGGGGTGGTGGGTTTGGACATGCACACATGGGGTATAGAAGATTTTCACAAATGCTGGTTGGGGTCCTTGACTAAGAGGAGACTTTGCCTTGGGCCCGCCAGTGTAATAAACTGCACTCCACTATCTGCATTATCCTTCTGAGTGAGTTTGTTTCCCAGAACACGTGTCTGTAACATTTGGTACATTGGCCAGTAAACTCCTCACTTTGAGGAGAGAGGTCACATTTGAGGCTACCCCGAGGCTTTGTGGCTTGAATCTCCTAGAGAGGGGAAGGCGCCTCACCCCTCTGGAAGAATTCAGCCTTTCAATGCCTGGTTTCTTCACTTTGGCAGGTAGTGAACTTCAGCAAGGGAACTGAGCACTCAGGTGAAGAAAAACTCACCAGGCAGGGTAGAAGAGGGGGCCTGATCACCCCCCTGGGAGGGACTAGAAGGGGTACGGACCCACAGGGGCCTGGAATAGGCAGACAACAGTGATTGCTTGGTACACAGATCGACGAGCATGCTACGGTTTAAGAAGGAAATTTGTGAAGGTCATTTAGGAGGTATGTCCACGCTGTCTCAGGGAGAATTACTACCAGCGATTGCCAGGGGATTTTTAGGATAAAAAACTGGTCCTTGTATGCTTGTATTCTGCCCTCCCCCAGGAGGTGTCCCGTCTGCTGTGAAATTTTTGACCCCCTCAAAATTGTTAGGCTAGAAGGAGGGGGATACATAAGTGAGTGTAAATTGGCTTTTCCGGAGATGGCCTGGGACATGGGATATTTAACCCATCTGTGTTTTCATACGCAGCTGATCAAGCCCACCAAGGCAGAATGGACTTTAAGGGAGAAACAGTCTTGGACCACTTGGTGTTCTGGTTTGACTGTGCTGACCGGCAGGTGAAGGCACGCCAATCCCCCTTCTCCCTCTGGGATCTGGCAGATAAGGCTCTTCTCATGCCAATTAAGAAGGAGACAGAATGGCAATTTAAGTGTCATTGAGTGGAAATATCAAAAGTACATAGGGTACTGAGAACTTCATAGAACAAAAAGAAAAAGTAGAAGAAGGTCCAAGAAGGTAAACAAGATGGGGGGAAGTGAATCTAAGGCAACTGTATTGGAGTGCATGATTAAAATTTTTAAAAAGGATTAGGAGGAGACTATGGGGTAAAGATGAAGCCTAACCACCTCCACATACTCTATGAGGTCAAATGGCCCCCTATGGGAGTAAGATACAGTAGTCACAGAAGAGCCAGGACACGCAGATCAATATCCATATATTGACACATGGCTAGGGTTAGCTCAAGACCCTCCTGCTTGGACAAGGTTCTGTATCCAGAAGGGAAAGGGAAAAATATTAATGGCACAAAAATTAACTGATGATAAAAAAAGGAAATTCTACAGGATTTGGACGGGGATGACCTGACCCCTCCCCTATACTGGATAATGACGCGCCTGCCTCCCAGTGCTCCACCAGGACTGGAGGCCACCTTAATGCCCTATCCAGGGCCAGGTAAAGTTCCTGCAGCAGCCACTGCTCCTCCGCCAGCTCTCCTGGAGGTTGTAGAGCTGCCACGTCGGCAGGCTTCAATCCTGGTGACAGAAGCCTCTGGCCAACACTTCCAGGATCCAGCTCCAGCCGAACGGCCCAAGCTATACCCGCCTCTCCTGGTGAATACTGACAAGAAGGGGAGGGAAATGTTGGAAGTAGCAGAGACTGCGCTCTACCAGAGAGCTGGAGAGAACAACAACAACAAAAAAAAAAACAGACAAGAGGTTTGCAATGCTAGCTGCTACTCTGGAAAAGTCTATCTCAGGCCCTCCAGAAAACCTCCTCTGCCCCAGGGACAGGACAGTCCTTCAACCAGTCCCAGCAGAGGCCCCGGGCCCCATTACAGCCAAACCAGTGTGCCCTGTGCCGAGCTTTTGGCCACTGGAAAAATAAATGCCCTACGGCAAGGAAAGAAGAGAAAGCTCCCGCAGTTGTGGGGCTTGCTGTCTTGGAAATTAAATAGGGCTGCCAGGGCTCAGAGATATCAGGTCCCCGAGAGTCTATGGTAACCTTAAAAGTGGGGGACCAAAACATTGACTTCATGGTGGATACAGGAACAGAATTGTCGGTAGTAATAAAACCTGTGACACCACTGTCCAAAAAGACTACCGCTGTAACTGGGGTATTGGGAGAAGAGAGGATTAAATCGTTTTGCCAGCCCAAAAAATGTCAGATGGGGGGCACCAAGTGATTCATGAATTCCTCTACATTCCTGACTGCCCAGTACCCCTGTTGGGAAGAGACATGCTCTCCAAACTAGGAGCACAAGGAGAGGCCCACCTTCCGGATGGACACTATGACTTATTTTCTCTCTCAGTACCACCCCAGGATGAGTGGAGTTTGCATGAGCCTCCGAAGGAAGAACCGGGTGGGCCAAAGAACATGAGAGAGAGCTAACTCAATTATTCCCTGAGGTCTGGGCGGAAGACAAACACCCCTCCCCCCAGGCTGGCTAAACATCAAGCCCCAGTGATAATAGAACTCAAACCAGACACCATCCCAGTTAGAAAGCACCAGTACCCTCTACTGATAGAGGCCTGGGCCGGCATACTGCCCCCCATCAATAGATTGAAACAAGCGGACATTCTAGTAGAGTGCCAGTTGGCTTGGAATACACCGATCCTGCCAGTCAAAAAGGAAGGACAGGACTATAGTCCTGTACAGGATCTCGGGGTAGTCAACCAGGCTACTGTGACTTTACATCCCACTGTTCCAAATCCCTATACCTTACTTAGCCTCCTCCCACTGAGGACTAAAGTTTATACTCACCTAGATCTCAAGGATGCCTTCTTCTGTGTACACCTCGCCCCAGCATCACAGCCCATCTTTGACTTTGAATGGGAAGATCCAGTCGGGGGCACCAAACAACAGCTCATCTGGACTCCCCCACAAGGATTTAAGAACTCCCCAGCCATCTTTGGGGAAGCCTTGGCTTCTTACCTGAACTCATTCCATCCGGAAAAATATGGATGTTGGCTCCTACAATACGGGAATGATCTGCTGCTGGCTGCCAAGACCAATAAAAAATGCTGGAAAGGGACAAAAGCACTGCTCCAGCTGCTGATAGAAGCAGGTTACTGGGTGTCGAAAAAGAAGGCACAGATCTGCAAAGAAGAGGTAAGGTATTTGAGGTTTGTTTTAAAGAAGGACACAAGGTTCCAGACCCTAGTTGGGTCCTATATACTGATGGCACTAGCCTGATAAAACAAGGACAACAGCTGTCAGATTAGCCAAAGCAGAAGGGGCCATCAAGACTGAAAAGGGATAGTGAGAATTGCCAAGTGGCAAATTATTGGTACCAGAAGAACTGGCACACAATCTGGTAAGCCAAACACACCAAGCGACCCACCTAGGCCATGCTGCCTGCTCACAGGTTAATGCTGCCTCTGGGGTATTCAGACAAAAACCTCCGGGTATTTAGCTGAAAGACACGCTGCCCTTTGAACACCTGGGAGTGGACTTCACTGAAATTACACCTCACCGACACTACCGTTACCTGTTGGTCATGGTACATACGTTCTCGAGATAGGTAGAAGCTTTTCCTACCTGGACTAAAAAAGCATCAAAAGTAGCCCAGTGCCTGCTTAATGAAATAGCTCCCAGATTTGGTTTTCCTACCAGCATTGGTTGAGACAATGACCCAGCTTTTGTTAGCTGATTTAGTGCAACAAGTAAACAAAACTTTAAACATCAAATGGAAACTGCACACTGCATATAGGCCCAGAGTTCTGAGATGGTAGAATGAACCAACCGGACATTAAAAAGACTCTTCAAGTAGATCATAAAGACTAACTGCTCCTGGGTGGACTTACTTCTGACGGCTCTGCTCAGACTCAGGATGACCCCACAGTCTCAAGGCTATTCTCCATATGAAATTGTGTATAGGAGACCCCCTCCCATAATAAAACAGGTGTCAGCAAATTTGCCTCAGGTAAGGGGAGGATAAGATTTCACAGCAGATGGAACTGGGTAAGGTAATAAATTGGGTAAGTAAGTTTGTACAAGAAACGGTGCTGTTCCCCCTTGGGGAACAAATTCATGAGTTTACACTTGGTGACCAAGTATGGGTCAAAGATTGGAAACATGATTTGCTAGCCCCTTGGTGAAAGGGCCTTTATGTTATTCTAACTACCTCTGCTGCAATTAAAGTTGCAGGTATTGTCCCTTGGATCCATTATACGAGGGTGAAGAGGACATACCATGCAGACCCAAAAAACGCTGAGTGGACTGCACAGAGGGACCCTGCTGACCCTCGAGAGACTAAGACCATCCTTAAGAAGAAGGAAAAAAAGATCCTGGATGAGTGCCTTCAAGATGAAGCCGCACAATCAACTCCTGCTGCTTGGCCTCATCAACGTGATTTTAAATTTAACTTGTGTTTCAACTCAGGACAATGTTTTCATCTCATGGGCACATTCCTATGCAAACTTCCACAACACTTCCAACTGCTGGGTATGTAGGGCTATGCCTCTGTCAGTGACGGATGGACTTCCTTGGTGGGTGTCACCACTCTTCCAAGGAGATTTTAAACCACTCTGCTCTTTTCTGGGATGACAAAAAGAGACTTTCCTCTCTCTTGTCAATCATAACCTCTCCTTGCTCTCTTGGTGTAAGACCTACAGTCAGTAGACTCGGGTCATGGGGTTACATTTGATATAAATGCCAGTGTAACAAAAGCCTAACCTACAACAACCTCCAGTAAATCTACCTTATTTACATGCTAGGTGGACAAGATCCATGTTCCAATGGTATGAGTATATAGCTGCCTTATTCATACCCTCTATAGGGACAACAGATATCATGATTAATGTAGAGGCCTTGACTAATTTGACAAAACAGGCCCTCCTAGATAAAACAAAAGCCATTCAAGCTTTGAAGGAAAAACAAATCCAAATGAGAAAAGCGGTAATTCATAATAAAATGGCTTTGAACATACTCACAGCTGCTCAAGGAGGGACCTGTGCTATAATTAAGGTTGAATGTTGTGTATACATTCCTGACTTATCTGGCAATGTGTAGACTGCTTTAGATGACATGAAAAACCAGATAAAAACAATGTCAAATAAAAACATTCCGTTTTAGACTTCGGTCCTGTCCTGGGTAAAGGGAGACTGGTAAAAAACTATTATAACTGTTGTTATAGTAATCTTAATCATACTGCTTTGTGGGCCCTGCTTATTACAATACCTTGTAAATTTTGTAACCTAGAGGTTGATAACATTCTCTCATGTGGGTGGCCGGAGGCCTAAGGTGCAGTATATCTCAATAAATGATACTCGTTATGAAAACTAAGAACATCAAGAGTGGGCAATGAAGAAGGAATCCATAGGGCCTGGACCCCATCTTAGGCCTGTTCATGCTGATCATGCTCGGCCACCTCTCCAACGGACTCTGGACTCTGTGCTTACTGCCTATGGAAACTACAATAGAAGGATAAGACCCCCTCTGGACAGGGGAATCTTGGAGATCACATCCAGATTACTCAGCGCCTAAGAGAAAACATACTCTAATCACCCCTGCCTCCGGAAAGGTCATCAATTCTTTCTGTATCTATCGGAGTGTAACCATAGGCTTATTGATTATTAACTGTTTAAACACCTAACACTTGATAACACTTGAATAATGGGGTTATTGTGATTGTATTTACCCTTCCTTTGTTTTATGAAAGTCTCAAGGAAATTGGGGTGGTGGGTTTGGACATGTACACATGGGGTATAGAAGATTTTCACAAATGCTGGTTGGGGTCCTTGACTAAGAGGAGACTCTGCCTTGGGCCCGCCAGTGTAATAAACTGCACTCCACTATCTGCATTATCCTTCTGAGTGAGTTTGTTTCCCAGAACGTGTGGCTATAACATTTTAACCACAGTACTATATTGCTTGTTCATATTTAGCTCAAGATCAACTATAACTCTTACATCTTTATCTATGATACTTGGGATTAACCACTGTTTTTCAACTCTGTATTTATGAAGTTAAGTTTTCATATCTCTGTGATAGTTCATCCTTTAATCATTTTTCCCTAATAATATACTTTTTTCTAATTTATCAAGGTAATTCTAACATCAAGGTAGATGTTAGAGTTTATCAAGGTAACTCTCTAACATCAAAACCCTGAGTTACATGAATCCTAGAAATATAAAGATCAGCCAACATTCTGAATATTCTTCCTTTATACAGGAAGAAGATGGCTGTCTCTGTAGTAGTGTCAAAGATACATGAATTGAGTGTACTTGAAACAGTAATTTGAGTAGCTCTGTTATGACAAATGGAAGAGGGAGGCATCTTTCTCTACTAGTGAACATAGCACAGACTTCGAAGATACAAAGAGACAGGCCAAAGAAGCACCTAGACATATTTCAGTAAGTGAGCCTTATTAGTAAATTAGCTTTTATCTAACTTTCATACACATGTGCTAAATCACTTCAGTTGTGTCCAACTCTTTGCGACCCTACAGACCATGGCCTGCCAGGCTCCTCTGTCCATGGTATTCTCCAGGCAAGAATACTGGAGTGGGTTGTCATATCATTCTCCAGGGGATCTTCCCAATCCAGGGATTGAACCCATGTCTCTCAGGTCTCCTGCACTGGCAAGCAGGTCCTTTATTATCAGTGCCACTTGAGAAACCTCCTAACATTCATAAGCAGACATTATGCTAAGTCGCTTCAGTCATGTCCGACTCTGTGTGACCCAATAGACGGCAGCCCACCAGGCTCCCCCGTCCCTGGGATTCTCTAGGCAAGAA
This sequence comes from Bos javanicus, assembly GCF_032452875.1. Classification (NCBI taxonomy): domain Eukaryota; kingdom Metazoa; phylum Chordata; class Mammalia; order Artiodactyla; family Bovidae; genus Bos; species Bos javanicus. The sequence continues at coordinate 50,495,780 of NC_083897.1, forward strand.
CACTGGAGTGGGTTGCCATTTCCTTCTCCAATGCATAAAAGTGAAAAGTCAAAGTGAAGTCGCTCAGTCGTGTCCAACTCTTAGCGACCCCATGGACTGCAGCCTACCAGGCTCCTCCATCCATGGGATTTTCCAGGCAAGAGTACTGGAGTGGGGTGCCATTGCCTTCTCCAAGCAGACGTTAAAAGGACCTAAAATTGGAAAGCATGCCAAACCTTGGAATAATTCAAGAAAGAAGCTCAATGTACTATGTAGAGGAGAGTTGTGTTCTGAACTACAGCTGTTTATATATTGTATAAAAAGTGTTGTGCATTACAAGAAGGCCAAAAATAATGGCTTTGGGGCTCATGGTCAGGGACAGCTAAACAATAGCTCAGGATTTTAGTTCAGTTAAGTTCAGTTTAGTCACTCAGTCGTGTCCAAATCTTTGCGACCCCATGGACTGCAGCACACCAGGTTTTCCTGTCCATCACCAACTCCCAGAGCTTTTTCAAACTCATGTCTATCGAGTCAGTGATGCCATAAAACCATCTCATCCTCTGTCATCACCTTCTCCTCCTGCCTTCTGTCTTTCCCAGCATCAGGGTCTTTTCCAATGATTCAGTTTTTCGCATCAGGTGACCAAAGTACTGGAGCTTCAACTTCAGCATCAATCCTTCCAATGAATATTCAGGACTGATTTCCTTTAGGATTGATTGCTTTGATCTCCTTGCAGTCCAAGGGACTCTCAAGAGTCTTCTCCAACATCACAGTTCAAAATCATCAATTCTTTGGTGCTCAACTTTCTTCATAGTCCAACTCTCACATCCATACATGACTACTGGAAAAAACCATAGCTTTGACTAGATGGACCTTTGTCAGCAAAGTAATGTCTCTGTTTTTTAATATGTTGTCTAGGTTGGTCATAACTTTTCTTCCAAGGAGCAAGTGTCTTTTAATTTCAAGGATGTAGTCACCATCTGCAGTGATTTTGGAGGCCCCCAAAATAAAGTCTCTCACTGTTTCCATTGTTTCCCCATCTATTTGCCATAAAGTGATTGGACCAGATGCCATGATATTAGTTTTTTGAATGTTGAGTTTTAAGCCAAATTTTTCACTCTCCTCTTTCACTTTCTTCAAGAGGCTATTTAGTTCTTCACTTTCTGCCGTAAGGGTGGTGTCATCTGCATATCTGAGGTTATTGATATTTCTCCTGAAAATCTTGATATTTCTTCCAGGCTCTAAGTACTTGGATTAAAGTGAAATGGATTAATAAGTCTAGTTTTAAGTAGATAAAGGAGTGTCTATATTTTACTGCATCTAAGACTAGAAAGAGAAGGGAAAAGTTAGCATTTAAGAAGGGTTCAAATAGCTTGAGGTAAAGCTAACAGATATTGATGAGGAAGAGGAAAGAAAAAAGAAATACCAAGTCTCAGTTAGCACATACTGGGTTCTATTTTGCCAGGATTTGGTCTGCTTTCCCCTAGGAGAGTCTGCACAGAATTAACACTTGTTAAATGTGTGACTTAACATTAGAAGTAAAAGGCAGTTCAGAAAACCAGAGCTCCTAGTGTCCAAAAAGCATTCAGACTTAAAATAAGAAGTGTCCAATAAACACTCTTACATATGAGACAGAATAAAAACAGAAACTTGGCAACCATAAAATTGACTCTAGGAACTGAATCAAAATTAATCATTGCAAGGCCCTGTACTAGGCAAAATAGTAGTGGTGGTAATAAATTGATGAATTAAACCTACTCTTTGTCTTCAAATAGCCAAAAATATATTTGGACCCTTTATATAAAAATATCTAACCTTCTAAAGAATAAGAGTAGTGAAGAGTCTCTCTATTGTATATTGAAACATAGTCCAAAGGTATAATAATTTAAACAATGTGAGTCTAAAGTAAAAGCAGACAGACATATCAATAAAAAATAGGCAGCATATTAGTGGTCTCAGTTCTTTTGTCCTCTATATATAAAACCAGGAGTGAAAATGTTAGAACATGTGGTATTTTTATTTATTAGTTTTTCTGACAAACCTTCATACTATTTTCCACAGTGGTTGCACCAATATATATTCTCACCAACAGTGTATGTGTATTCCCTTTACCTCATATCCTCAGCAACAGTTGTTATTTGTATTGTTTTTAATGAAATCCATTCTAACAGGTGAGAAGTAATATCTCATTGTGGTTTTGATTTGCGTTTCTCTAATAAACGGTGATATTGAGGATCTTTTCATGTGCCTATCAGTCATGTGCATTTGCTCTTTGGAAAAATGTCTATTCAGTTCTTCTGCCTATTTTTAAATAGGTTGTTTGTTTTTGATGTTGAGTTCTATGAACTCTTTATATATATTTGGCTATTATAACCCCTTATCAGTCATATCATTTGCGATTATGTCCTCCCATTGATCAGACTGTATTTTTGTTTTGTCAATGGTTTCTTTTGTTGTGCAAAAGGTTTTAAGTTTAATTAGGATCCACTTGTTTATATTTGCATTTATTTCCTTTGTTGTAGAGATAGATTCAAAAAAATATTGCTATGATTTATGTCAGAGTGCTCTATGTTTTCCTTTAGGAGTTACATGATTTTCAGTCTTACACTTAGGTCTTTAATCTATTTTGTGTTTATATACAGTAGTGTTAGAGAATGTTCTAATCTCATTCTTTTCCATGGATATGTTCACTTTTTCCAGCACTATTTATTGAAAAGACTGTCTTTTCTATATTGTATAACCTTGTCTCCTTTTTCATGGATTAATTGACCATAAGCACATGGGTTTATTTCTGGGCTCTCTATTCCCTTCCATTAATCTATATATGTATTTTTGTGCCAGGATTGTACTGTTTTGATTACTGTATCATTATAATGTAGTCTAAAATAAGGGAGCATGATTCCTCTGGCTCTGTTCTTCCTCAAAATTGTCTTGGTTATTCAGAGTTTTGTGTTTTGTTTTTTTTTTCCGTACAAATTTTAAAATTACTTTTTTGTTGTTCTTTGGAAAATGTCATTGGTGTTTTAATAGGGATTGCATTTAATTTGTAGATGTCTTGGAGAGTATGGTCAAAAAACAAAATAATTCTAAAATATATATGCATCCCAATGTTCATAGCAGCATCATTACATGAGAAATCAAAATGCAAATACATTTGCTTCCATAAGTATGTTCACTACAACACTGATAGCAATTATTTGGATGGAACCAAAATGTCTATCAGTGGGAAACCAATTGAATAAGCTATAATTCATTCTTACAAGAGAAAAATGCTCACTCATTCTTTAAATGAGGTAAAAGTGTATATGCCAACATAGAATGGTCCACAAGACTTATTTTTAAGTGGAGAAAGTACTCACAACAGGTTATACATAATATAACCCTGTTAGTATTAACGGGTGTTTGATTCAGTTCAGTTCAGTTCAGTCACTCAGTGTTGTCCGACTCTTTGCGACTGTGTGAATCACAGCAAGCCAAGCCTCCCTGTCCATCACCAACTCCCAGAGCTTGCTCAAACTCATGTCTATCGAGTCAGTGATGCCATCCAACCATCTCATCCTCTGTCATCCCCTTCTCCTCCTGTCCTCAATCCCTCCCAGCAACAGGGTCTTTTCCAGTTAGTCACCTCTTCGCATGAGTTGACCAAAGTATTGGAGTTTCAGCTTTAGCATCAGTCCTTCCAATGAACACCCAGGACTGATCTCCTTTAGGATGGACTGGTTGGACGTCCTTGCCGTCCAAGAGACTCTCAACAGTCTTCTCCAACACCACAGTTCAAAAGCATCAATTCTTCAGCGCTCAGCTTTCTTCACAGTCCAACCTTCATCTCCATACATGACTACTGGAAAAACAATAGCCTTGACTAGACGGACCTTTGTTGGTAAAGTAATGTCTCTGCTTTCCAATATGCTCTCTAGGTTGGTCATAACTTTCCTTCCAAGGAGTAAGCATCTTTTAATTTCATGGCTGCAATCACCATCTGCACTGATTTTGGAGCCCCCAAAATAAAGTCTGACACTGTTTCCACTGTTTCCCCATCTATTTCCCATGAAGCAATGGGACCAGATGCCATGATCTTCATTTTCTGAATGTTGAGCTTTAAGCCAACTTTTTCACTCACTTCTTTCACTTTCATCAAGAGGCTTTCTAGTTCCTCTTCACTTTCTGCCATAAGGGTGGTGTCATCTGCATATCTGAGGTTACTGATATTTCTCCCAGCAATCTTGATTCCAGCTTGTGCTTCTTCCAGCCCAGTGTTTCTCATGATGTACTCTGCATAGAATTTAAATAAGCAGGGTGACAATATACAGCCTTGATGAACTCCTTTTCCTATTTGGAACCACTCTGTTGTTCCATATCCAGTTCTAACTGTTGCTTCCTGACCTGTATATAGGTTTCTCAAGAGGCAGGTCAGCTGGTCTGGGACTCCCATCTCTTTCAGAATTTTTCAAAGTTTATTGTGATCCACACAGTCAAAGGTTTTGGCATACTCAATAAAGCAGAAATAGATATTTTTCGGGAACTCTCTTGCTTTTTCCATGATCCAGCGGATGTTGGCAATTTGATCTCTGGTTCCTTTGCCTTTTCTAAAAGCAGCTTGAACATCTGGAAGTTCACGATTCACATATTACTGAAGCCTGGCTTGGAGAATTTTGAGCATTATTTTACTAGCATGTGAGATGAGTACAATTGTGCAGTAGTTTGAGCATTCTTTGGAATTGCCTTTCTTTGGGATTGGAATGAAAACTGAACTTTTCCAGTCCTGTGGCCACTGCTGAGTTTTCCAAATTTGCTGGCGTATTGAGTGCAGCACTTTCACAGCATTATCTTTCAGGATTTGAAGTAGCTCACCTGGAATTCCATCACCTCCACTAGCTTTGTTCGTAGTGATGCTTTCTAAGGCCCACTTGACTTCACATTCCAGGATGTCTGGTTCTAGGTGAGTGATCACACCATCATGATTATCTGGGTCGTGAAGATCTTTTTTGTACAGTTCTTCTGTGTATTCTTGCCACCTCTTCTTAACATCTTCTGCTTCTGTTAGGTCCATACCATTTCTGTCCTTTATCAAGCCATCTTTGCATGAAATGTTCCCTTGGTATCTCTAATTTTCTTGAAGAGATCTCTAGTCTTTCCCATTCTGTTGTTTTCTTCTATTTCTTTTCATTGATTGCTGAGGAAGGCTTTCTTATCTCTCCTTGCTATTCTTAGGAACTCTGCATTCAGATGCTTATATCTTTCCTTTTCTCCTTTGCTTTTCGCTTCTCTTCTTTTCACAGCTATTTTAAGGCCTCCTCAGACAATCATTTTCCTCTTTTGCATTTCTGTTCCATGGGGATGGTCTTGATCCCTGTCTCCTGTACAATGTCACGAACCTCCGTCCATACTTCATCAGGCACTCTGTTTATCAGATCTCGTCCTTTAAATCTATTTCTCACTTCCACTGTATAATCATAAGGGATTTGATTTAGGTCGTACCTGAATGGTCTAGTGGCTTTCCCTACTTTCTTCAATTTAAGTCTGAATTTGGCAATAAGGAGTTCATGATCTGAGCCACAGTCAGCTTCCTGTCGTGTTTTTGCTGACTGTATAGAGCTTCTCCATCTTTGGCTGAAAAGAATATAATCAATCTGATTTCGGTGTTGACCATCTGGTGATTTCCATGTGTAGAGTCTTCTCTTGTGTTGTTGGAAGAGGGTGTCTGCTATGACCAGTGCGTTCTCTTGGCAAAGCTCTATTAGCCTTTTCCCTGCTTCATTCTGTACTCCAAGGCCAAATTTGCCTGTTACTCCAGGTGTTTCTTGACTTCCTACTTTTGCATTCCAGTCCCCTATAATGAAAAGGACATCTTTTTTGGGTTTTAGTTCTAAAAGGTCTTGTGTGTCTTTGTAGAACCGTTCGGCTTCTTCAGTGTTACTGGTTGGGGCATAGACTTGGACTACTGTGATATTGAATGGTTTGCCTTGGAAATGAACAGAGATCATTCTCTCATTTTTGAGATTGCATCCACGTACTGCATTTTGGACTCTTTTGTTGACCATTATGGCTACTCCATTTCTTCTAAGGGATTACTGCCCGCAGTAGTAGATATAATGGTCATCTGAATTAAATTCACCCTTTCTCATCCATTTTAGTTCGCTGATTCCTAGAATGTCAACGTTCACTCTTGCCATCTCCTGTTTGACCACTTCCAATTTGCCTTGATTCATGGACCTGACATTCCAGGTTCCTATGCAATATAGCTCTTTACAACATTGGACCTTGCTTCTATCACCCGTCACACCCACAACTGGGTATTATTTTTGCTTTCCCTTCATTCTTTTTGGAGTTATCTTTCCACTGATCTCCAGTAGTATATTGGGGAGTTCCTCTTTCAGTATCCTATCATTTTGCCTTTTCACACTGTTCATGGGGTTCTCAAGGCAAGAATACTGAAGTGGTTTGCCATTCCCTTCTCCAGTGGACCACATTCTGTCAGACCTCTCCACCATGACCCACCCTTCCTGGGTGGCCCCACATGGCATGGATTAGTTTCATTGAGTTAGACAAGGCTGTGGTTCGTGTGATCAGACTGGCTAATTTTCTGTGATTATGGTTTTAGTGTGTCTGCCCTCTGATGCCCTCTAGCAACACCTACCATCTTACTTGGGTTTCTCTTACCTTGGACGTGGGGGTATCTCTTCACGGCTGCTCCAGCAAAGCACAGCAGCTGCTCCTTAAGTTGGTGAGGGGTATCTCCTCATGGCTGCCCCTCCTGACCTTGAAAGTGGAGTAGCTCCTCTCGGCCCTCCTGTGCCCCTGCAGCCACTGCTCCTTGGACATGGGGTTGCTCCTCTCGGCGACCTCCCCTGACCTCGGGCGTGTGATAGCTCCTCTTGGCCACTGCCCTGACCTTGGGTGTGTGGTAGCTCCTCTCAGCTGCCGCCCCTGACCTCAGATGTGGGGTAGCTCATCTCAGCTGCTGCCCCTGACCTCGGACTGGGGTAGCTCCTCTAGGCCGCTCCTGTGCCGTCGCAGCTGGCACTCTTGGTTGCCACCCCTGACCCTGGGCGAGGGGTAGCTCCTCTCGGCCACGCTTCTGCCTGATCCATCGCAGTCAGCGTGCTTATGATTATGTGGTGTTTTATTATGCACAGTAAATTTTTGGAAGTATATACTGTCAACTACAAATTGGCACTTACCAAGAGCACTGCCAATGACTGAACAACAAAGGCATTTGCCATCTGCCTCCATGGAGATTGAACCCCAAGATGCATATAGCTGTTGACTTTCAACAATCCCTGAGGGAGTTCGGGGTGGATGAGGCAATCTGCTCCAGGGAATCTGGTGGGACAGGTCTTTAGACAGTTGGTTGTTTTTAGGAACATATTTTATGATCTCAATCCTTGAATCTCCTCATATCTAGAGAAGTATTAAATCCCTTCATGGTTACATCAGACCTTCACGACTAACAAAAAACCTTTTGTAAATTGAGTGCTTCATGGTACTGAACTCTCCCTTCCCCAAAACCTTATATATTGCCTCCCAGGCTGCAGTCCTCATTTTGCCCCAAATAAAACTTAACTCACAACTCTCAAATTGTACATTGTTTTTTAGTCGACAATACAACAAATTATTGTAGTCATTCCTCCCTAGGAGTAGAAATGAGAAATCCAGAACAGGGTTGGGAAACTTTTACTTTTTATTTCACACCTTTTGAAATAACTCACCAATGAAGGTTGGCTTGACCATGACAAAGTTGTAGAAAGAGTGAAGAGGAGAAAGACTGGGAAGAGTCACTATATTTGATGATTTCAGAGTCACTAGGAGGCTTGACTAGAATAAATTTTTAGAATGGTGGTAACATAAGACAGACTGCAGATAAAGAAAATCCCAGTAACAAGAGTAGGTTACTTTTGAAAATTCTGGTAATAAAAAGAGGAAAAAACAGAATTGTTGCTAGTGATAATGACAAAGATAAATTAGGGACTCAGGCCAGGATTTTTATTATTGTAATTTTAAAGGGCTTATAGAGCTGAGCTTGTTTATAAGTCAAGTCAGTGGAAAGAGAGATATATTGATGAAGGTGAAAGTGAGCACTTTATTTATTTTTTTTTTTAACTTTACAATGTATTAGTTTTGCCAAATATCGAAATGAATCCACCACAGGTATACATGTGTTCCCCATCCTGAACCCTCCTCCTTCCTCCCTCCCCATACCATCCCTCTGGGCCGTCCCAGTGCACCAGCCCCAAGCATCCAGTATCGTGCATTGAAACTGGACTGGCAATTCATTTCATACATGATATTATACATGTTTCAATGCCATTCTCCCAAATCTTCCCACCCTCTCCCTCTCCAACAGAGTCCATAAGAAGTGAGCACTTTAAAAGTCTCAGAACAAAGCCAAAACTAAGGGCAAAATAACCTTAAGCATTCTAAGGGAGCAGCTGAAAGAAGACACTGATAGACAGGCTCTCCCTTGAGAGCAATACGGAGAGAGCATGAACTCAGAGAACCATGGGGAACAACAGCTGACATCTGGGGCAGCAGACTATCAAATAGGATGAGCACAGAAAAGCACTTTCTTGACATGGACAAGAGAGGGATTTTTTAAGTGTAGGAAAGAAGCTTCATGAGGAAGAAAAATCAAAAGTGAACTCTAAAAAATCAAGAAGAGAGCTAGAGAAAAGGAAATTTAGGTACAGAAACTCAAATATATGTCATTAATCTTGGAGGTAAAGGAGAAAGGAGAAATATATGTATTGACAAAAGACACTTCATTTAAAGGAAATGAAATAAGGAGCAGAGAATCAAAGGCATACCAGGTTAGATTCCAAAATATGTTTTAATATTATTATTAATAACATTATTGATACATTTTGGAACTTTCCACAAAGTTTTCTTCAAGACTTCAAACATTTTCATTCTGTACTTCTACTTTCCCAAAAGCACTTTGAAGTTGGCCCCTGTGCACGTTCATGTAGTCTAGTTAACTGGGAGTCTTTGGCTTCATGTGCAAGGAACTTTAAGCTCATAAGGGTAAGCTCCATTTAAATGAACAACTCTGCATTTTTCCATGCCTTATTCAAAGGGTTAGGGCAAGATAAACCCAAATGTACTATTTTAATAGAAACTATGTCTCCCTTGGACTCTCAAGACAACCCTCCACTGAAAACTCTATTGAGGCTACCCTCCTTGACCTCTGCTTCTCAGATTCAAGATTTATCTTCCAATAACAGTTTTTACTTCTTTGACCTATTTCTCAACAAAGTGCATCCTTCTTTTCCATTTTCACATGCAGGGGCTTTATTTTCATGATAGACTGTGTCTCTTCACAGTGTCATGCATGGCATGATCCTTGAGAAAGTCTAATGTGATATGACAGATTACACAGCCAGAAAAAGCCAAAAAGAAAATCTCAAAGTGACCTTTCTTAAAACACAGAAGACTACACAACTATTTCCTCAAACCTAAAAAATTTCATGAGATGAAAGAGGCTAATAGCCTTTGTATGGTAAAACTAGTCAAGTCATTTAGAAAAAAAAAATCTTGATGAGCCCATGCACTTTTTAATAATATATACAAACAAAATCCACTTTATTTAGATAGCTATTCAATAATTCAGTGTTTTCATTGAAAAGAAAAAATCTCATATGACTGTATTTTCCCAAATCCTCATCCTGTTCAAGAAACATTTTAGAGAGGAAGCTGAATATAAGAGTTAGGAATCCAGCATCACTCATTTTCTTACTAGTATGGGAATTAGTTATAAGAACATATTGTGAAACACTAATAATGAGGAAAATGTGTAAAAGACTATTAAAGAATGAAAAAATGCTTAGGTCAGTGCTGGACACATAACATTTGAATATGAATGTAAGAATTTACTTCTAATTTCACTACAAAAAATCATTAGAAATCAATAACTGAAAAATCACTGGAGTCCACAAAGGGCTGGAAATAGTTTATATTACCACCAGCAAGAATAGGAAGACTTTGTGATGCATGGATCATAGAATAAACTCCCCAAAGGGAACTGTCTTAGTATTGTAGCTAAACTAGTTCTATACCCACACTAGCAAAGCTGAAAATCAAGACTAAATGACTAAATGATGTGATTTCACGTAACATAATTGTATGTAGGAAATAATTCCAAGACTATTTAAAGGAGTAGAACATAGCCCAGCACTGGGCAGTATAAAATTCACATGAGTTTGCTCAAATCCATGTCCATTGAGTCAGTGATGCCATCCACACATCTCAGCTTCTGTCAACCCCTTCTTCCCCCACCCTCAATCTTTCCCAGAATCAGGGTCTTTTCCAGTGAGCTGGCTCTTCATATCAGATGGCCAAAGTACTGGGGCTTCAGCTTCAGCATCAGTCCTTCCAATGAATATTCAGGGTTGATTTTCTTTAGGATTGACTAGTTTGATCTCCATGCTGTCCAAAGGACTCTCAAGAATCTTTTCCAGCACCAAAATCTAACCAAAATTTGAAAGGATCAATTTTGGGGGGCTCACTCTTTTTATGGTATATCTCTCACATCTGTACAGAAATACTGACTTTGCCTATACTGACCTTTGTCAGCAAAGTGATGTCTCTTTTTTTTTTTTTTTCAAGATTAACTCAGAAGTTTTATTTTATTTATTTATTTATTTTGCCATACATTGCCATGAATCTGCCATGGATGTACATGTGCCCCCAACCTGAACCCCCCTCCCAACTCCTTCCCTATCCCATCCCTCTGGGTTATCCCACTGCACCAGCACCAAGCACCCTGTCTCATGCATTGAACCTGGAATGGCGATTCATTTCACATATGATATTATACATGTTTCAATGCCATTCTCCCAAATCATCCCACCCTCGCCCTCTCCCACAGAGTCCAAGAGACTATACATCTGTGTCTCTTTTGCTGTCTCATATACAGGGTTATCATTACCATCTTTCTAAATTCCATATATATGCATTAGTATACTGTATTGGTGTTTTCCTTTCTGGATTACTTCACTCTGTATAATAGGCTCCAGTTTCATTCACCTCATTAGAACTGATTCAAATATGTTCTTTTTAATGGCCAAGTAATACTCCATTGTGTATATGTACCACAGCTTTCTTATCCACGCATCTACTGATGGACATCTAGGTTGCTTCCATGTCCTGGCTATTACAAACAGTGCTGCGATGAACATTCGGGTACATATGTCTCTTTCAATTCTGGTTTCCTTGGTTTGTATGCCCAGCAGTGGGATTGCTGGGTCACATGGCAGTTCTATTTCCAGTTTTTTAAGGAATCACCACAGTGTTCTCCATAGTGGCTGTACTAGTTTGCATTCCCACCAACAGTGTAAGAGGGTTCCCTTTTCTCCACATCCTCTCCAGAATTTATTGCTTGTAGACTTTTGGATAGTAGCCATTCTGACTGGCATGAAATGGTACCTCATTGTGGTTTTGATTTGCATTTCTCTGATAATGAGTGATGTTGAGCATCTTTTAATGTGTTTGTTAGCCATCTGTATGTCTTCTTTGGAGAAACGTCTGTTAGTTCTTCAGCCCAATTTTTGATTGGATCGTTTATTTTTCTGGAATTGAGCTGCAGGTGTTGCTTTTTTATTTTTGAGATTAATTCTTTGTCTGTTTTGATTTCTGTGTTTCTGATGGGTCTGTTAACATTTTCTATTTCTTCCTGGTTCAGTTTTGGAAAGTTGTACCTTTCTGAGAATTTGTCCATTTCTTCCAAATTGTCCATTTTATTGGCATATAGTTGCTGATAATAGTCTCTTATGATCCTTTGTATTTCTGTGTGGTCTGTTGTGATTTCTCCATTTTCATTTCTAATTTTGTTGCTTTGATTTTTCTCCCTTTGTTTCTTGAAGAGTCATGGCTAATGGCTTGTCAATTTTATTTATCTTCTCAAAGAACCAGCTTTTGGCTTTGCTGATTTTGGCTATGCTCTCCTTTCTTTCTTTTGCATTTACTTCTGCCCTTATTTGTATCATTTCTTTCCTTCTACTAACCCTGGGGTGCTCCATTTCTTCCTTTTCTAGTTGTTTTAGGTGTAGAGTAAGGTCATTTGTTTGACTTTTCTCTTGTTTCTTGAGGTAAGCTTGTATTGCTATTAACCTTCCCCTTAGCACTGCTTTTACCAAGTCCCATAGGTTTTGGGTTGCTGTGTTTCCATTTTCATTGTTTCTACAAATATTTTGATTTCTCTTTTGGTTTCTTTGGTGATTTGTTGGTTATTCAGTAGAGTGTTGTTCAGCCTCCATATGTTGGAATTTTTAATAGTTTTTCTCCTGTAATTGACATCTAATCTGAGTGGATAGTTGTCAGCAAAGATGATTGGAATGATTTCAATTTTTTTGAATTTACCAAGGCTAGATTTATGGCCCAGGATGTGATCTATCCTGGAGAAGGTTCTGTGTGCACTTGAGAAAAAGCTGAAATTCATTGTTTTGGGGTGAAATGTCCTATATATATCAGTTAGGTCTAACTAGTGTATTGTATCATTTAAAGTTTGCGTTTCCTTGTTAATTTTCTATTTAGTTGATCTATCCATAGGTGTGAGTGGGGTATTGAAGTCTCCCACTATTATTGTGTTATTGTTAATTTATTACTTTCATACTTGTTAGCATTTGCCTTACATATTGTGGTGCTCCTATGTTGGGTGCATATTTATTTATAATTGTTATATCTTCTTGGATTGATCCTTTGATCATAATGTAGTGTCCATCTTTGTCTCTTTTCACAGCCTTTGTTTTAAAGTCTATTTTATCTGATATGAGTATTACTACTCCTGCTTTCTTTTGGTCTCTTTTGCATAGAATATCTTTTTCCAGCCCTTCACTTTCAGTCTGTATGTGTCCCTTGTTTCGAGGTTGGTCTCTTGTAGACAACATATATAGGGGTCTTGTTTTTTTATCCATTCAGCCAGTCTTTGTCTTTTGGTTGGGGCATTCAACCCATTCACATTTAAGGTAATTATTGATAAGTATGGTCCCATTGCCATTTACTTTGTTGTTGTGGGTTTGAGTTTATACACCCTTTCTGTGTTTCCTGTCTAGAGAAGATCCTTTAGCGTTTGTTGGAGAGCTGGTTTGGTGGTGCTGAATTCTCTCAGCTTTTGCTTGTCTGTAAAGCTTTTGATTTGTCCTTCTTTTTGAATGAGGTCCTTGCTGGGTATAGTAATCTGGGCTGTAAGTTCTTTTCTTTCATCACTTTAAGTATGTCCTGCCATTCCCTTCTGACCTGAAGAGTTTCTATCGAAAGATTAGCTGTCATCCTTATGGGAATCCCCTTGTGTGTTATTTGCTGCTTTTAATGTTTGGTTTTTGTGTTTGACCTTTGTTAATTTGATTGATATGTGTCTTGGGGTGTTTTGCCTTGGGTTTATCCTGTTTGAGACTTTCTGAATTTCTTGGACTTGGGTGTCTATTTCCTTCCCCATTTTAGGGAAGTTTTCAACTATTAGCTCCTCAAGTATTTTCTCATGGTCTTTCTTTTTGTCTTCTTCTTCTGGGACTCTTATGATTTGAATGTTGGGGTGTTTCACATCATCCCAAAGGTCTCGGAGGTTGTCCTCATTTCTTTTAATTCTTTTTTCTTTTTTCCTCTCTGCTTCATTTATTTCTACCATTCTATCTTCTACCTCACTTGTCCTATCTTCTGCCTCTGTTATTCTACTGTTGTTTCCCTCCAGAGTGTTTTTTATCTCATTTATTGCATTATTCATTATATATTGACACTTTTTTATTTCTTCTAGGTCCTTGTTAAACCTTTCTTGCATCTTCTCGATCCTTGTCTCCAGGCTGTATATCTGAAACTCCATTTTGTTTTCAAGATTTTGGGTCATTTTCACCATCATTATTCAGAATTCTTTATCAGGTATATTCCCTATCTCTCCTTCTTTTGTTTGGTTTGGTGGGCATTTATCCTGTTTCTTTACTTCTGGGTATTTATCTGCCTCTTCATCTTGTTTATATTGCTGTGTTTGGGGTGGCCTTTCTGTATTCTGGCAGTTTGTGGTTCCTATTTATTGTGGAGGTTCCTCACTGTGGGTGGGGTTGGATGGGTGGCTTGTCAAGGTTTCCTAGTTAGGGAAGCTTGTGTTGGTGTTGTGGTGGGTGGAACTGGATTTCTTCTCTCTGGAGTGCAATGCAGTGTCCAATAATGAGTTTTGAGATGTCAGTGGCTTTGGCGTGACTTTGGGCAGCCTGTATATTGAATCTCAGGGCTATGTTCCTCTGTTGCTGGAGAATTTGCGTGATATGTCTTGCTTGGAACTTTTTGGCCCTTGGGTGGTGCTTGGTTTCAGTGTAGGTATGAAGGAGTTTGATGAGCTCCTGTTGATTAATGTCCCCTGGAGTCAGGAGTTCTCTGGTGTTCTCAGGATTTGGACTTAAGCCTCCTGCTTCTGGTTTTCAGTCTTATTTTTACAGTAGCCTCAAGACTTCTCCATCTATACAGCACTGATGATAAAATATCTAGGTTAATGATGAAAATTTTCTCCACAGTGAGGGACACCCAGAGAGGTACAAAGAGTTACACGCAGAAGATAAGAGGGAGGAGGGAGATAGAGGTGACCAGGAAGAGAAGAGGGGAAATCAAAAGGGGAGAGAGCAAGCTAGCCAGTAATCACTATCCTTTGTGCTCTCCACAGTCTGGATCCCTCAGAGATGTTCACGGAGTTACACAGAGAAGGGAAGAGGGGGGAAGGAGACAGAAGTAGCCAGGAGGATAAAAGGGGGAATCAAAAGGAGAGCGACAGACCCAGCTAGTAATGAGTTCCCTAAGTGTTCTCCACAGCCTGAAAAACACAAAGAGATTCACAGAGTTGGGTAGAGAAGAAAAGGGGGGAGGGATATAGAGGCGACCTGGTGGAGAAAAAGTAGAGTCAAAAGGAGGAGAGAGCAATCAAGCCAGTGATCTCGCTCCCAAGTAAAAATGGGTACTGAAGATTGGGTTCTTAAAGGTACAAAGTTGATAACAAATACCAAAAAGCAAAGATTAAAAATCTAGAGTAGAGGTTAGATTCTCAAAAATACAATATTAAAAAAAAGTCACAAAAATTATAAAATATATATATATATATATATGAAGTTTGCTTTAAAAATAGGTTATTTTTTTGCAAGGTAATAGTAGGTTATAAAAATGAAAATTAAAGGTGTAATAGAGGACTTAAAATTTTTAAAAATTAATTTAACAATGCTAATAGTAAAAATATATCTAGGACTTTCTCTGGAGCTGTTGTGGTTATGTGGGGTCAGTTCATTTTCAGATAGTTCCTTTATCCGGGTTATACTTCTCAAGGTCTACAGGCCCCTTCCTATGTAGATGGTGCTAAGCTACAGGGTTTTAATCTATTGCACCTGTCACTTCCAAAGCAGTTCCCTTTGTTTATTTTAGCTTCTTCTGTTTGCTGGTCTCTTCAGTGTTTAATTTCCGCCGTGGCACAAGGAGGGCAGTGGTGGTCACTTTTTTTAGGCACACTTGTTCAGTCATGCTGTGGGGAGGGAGGAACACTGCCAACAAATATCACTGGTGTGTGTGGAGAGTGTGCACAGTGTTTCAGCCGCACTGGGTTTGCCCCCACTCACGGTGTGTGCACTTTCCCAGTCTACACTGCTCAGGCTCTAGGGTGCTCTGCCGGGAACTGTCTGATTCGGGCCCTGTGTTGCATGCATTCTCCAGGTCTAAGCCACTCAGGTTCAGGTTCTTGGGTACTCCACAAAGGCGCACACTTGGTTGGGCCTGCGTTTTTTGCCCGTCCCAGGTCCGAGCAGCTCAGGTAACCAGGTGCTTGGCAAGCGCAGTCGCCCCTAGTTGAAGGCTGCATCTTATCACCTACCCTGTCCCAGCTGCTTGATTTTCTGGGTGTACAACAGGCGCGCCTTCTCAGGTGTGCCATGTGTCTCTTCCAGGGAGCTGATCTCTGGCTGTGACCCTCCTGGCAGATGTTGACCATCCAGAATACCAAGAAGTCTTGGTTAGCAAAGAAGTCTGCTTGCAGTTTGGTAGACAATGCCTCTCTGGGGCTGTGATTGCCCCTTCTGGCTCTGGCTGCCCTCACCTGCCTGTCTCTGGCCGAGGATGGGCTGGTCTGCAGCCAGCTACCTCTGCTCAGTCCTTTGTTCTGTGAGCCGGCCTGGCAGTGTCTTAGGTTAGGGCTTTCGCGGGATAGCTATCCCACAGTCTGGGATGCTATCTCAAGCTAGTTCCCTCAGATTGCCCTCGCGGCATTCAGGCCCGGTTCTTACCCTAAGCAATGCAGCCCACACCTCCCTGTCGAGCCCCAGCTTGCTAGTGGGGGATGTGAGCATCTGGGCTGCTGCTCCACTGGGAGTTGCTGTTAGGCAGGTAATTTGTGGGTTTTAATTATATATTTATTTTTCCTCCCAGTTATATTGCCCTCTGAGATTCCAAGGCTCACCACAGACCTGACAGAGAGAGTGTTTGCTGGTGTTTGGAAACTTCTCTCTTTTTAAGACTCCCTTCCTGGGATGCATCTCCATCCCTACCTCTTTTGTCTCTCTTTTTATCTTTTATATTTTGTCCTACCTCCTTTCGAAGACAATGGGCTGCCTTTCTGGGTGCCTGATGTCCTCTGCAAGCATTCAGAAGTTGTTTTGTGGAATTTGTTCCACATTCAAATGTTCTTTTGATGAATTTGTGGGGGAGAAAGTGCTCTCCCCATCCTATTCCTCTTCCATCTTAGGACCACACCCCAGTCTCTGCTTCTTAATATGATGTCTAGATTTGTCATAGCTTTTCTTCCAAGAAGAAAGCATCTTTTAATTTCATGGCTGCAGTCACCATCTGTAGTGATTTTGGAGCCCAAGAAAATAAAATCTAGAAAAGCTAGGGAAATAAAAACAAATAAAATCCAAAGAAATCATAAGGGAAGAAAGAAATCATAAAGATCAGAGCAGACATAAATGAAACAGAGACAAAGAAAACAATAGAAAAGATCAATAAAATTAAAAGCTGGTTCTTTGAAAAGATAAATAATATTGATAAATCTTTAGCCAAACTCATTAAGAAAAAAGACGGCTCAAATCAATAAAATTAGGAATGAAAAAGGACAACTTACAATAGACACCACAGAAATCCAAAGGGTCATGAAAGACTACTATACTAGTTTGCCAAAACAATTATATGCCACCCCCCCCCCAAAAAAATGGACAACTTAGAAGAAATGGGCAAATTCTTAGGAAGGTAGGCTCTCCTAAGAGTAAATCAGAAAGAAATAGAAAATATGAACAGACTAATCACAAGTTGGAGAAAGAAATGACAACCCACTCCAGTATTCTTGCCTGGAGAATCCCATGGACAGAAGAGCCTGGGGAGCTACAGTCCATGGGGTCACAAAAGAGTTGGACACAACTTAGCAGTTAAAAACAATCACAGGTACTGAAATTGAAACTGTGATTAAAAATCTTCCAACAAGCAAAAGTCCAGGATCAGATGGCATCACAGGCAAATTCGATCAAACTTTTAGAGAA
This sequence comes from Bos javanicus, assembly GCF_032452875.1. Classification (NCBI taxonomy): domain Eukaryota; kingdom Metazoa; phylum Chordata; class Mammalia; order Artiodactyla; family Bovidae; genus Bos; species Bos javanicus. The sequence goes on from NC_083897.1 coordinate 50,513,242, forward strand.
GAGTTAACATCTATCCTTTAGAAGCTATTCCAAATACTGCAGGGTAAGGAAGACTCACACATATTCTACGAGGCCACTATCATCAAAACCAGACATCACAAAAAAGAAAATTATTGGCCATTAAAACCGATGAACATAAATGCACGGTCAACAAAAGAGTCCAAAATGCAGTACTTGGATGCAATCTCAAAAACGACAGAATGATCTCTGTTCGTTTCCAAGGCAAACCATTCAATATCATGGTAATCCAAGTCTCTGCCCCAACCAGTAACGCTGAAGAAACTGAAGTTGAATGGTTCTATGAAGACCTACAAGACCTTTTAGAACTAACACCCAAAAAAGATGTCCTTTTCATTATAGGGGACTGGAATGCAAAAGTAGGAAGTCAAGAAACACCTGGAGTAAAAGGCAAATTTGGCCTTGGAGTACAGAATGAAGCAGGGAAAAGGCTAATAGAGCTTTGCCAAGAGAACGCACTGGTCATAACAGACACCCTCTTCCAACAACACAAGAGAAGACTCTACACATGGACATCACCAAATGGTCAACACCGAAATCAGATTGATTATATTCTTTGCAGCCAAAGATGGAAAAGCTCTATAGAGTCAGCAAAAACACAACAGGGAGCTGACTGTGGCTCAGATCATGAACTCCTTATTGCCAAATTCAGACTTAAATTGAGGAAACGAAGGAAAACCACTAGACCATTCAGGTATGACCTAAATCAAATCCCTTATGATTATACAGTGGAAATGAGAAATAGATTTAAGGGACTAGATGTGATAGACAGAGTGCCTGATGAAGTATGGACGGAAGTTCGTGACATTGTACGGAGACAGGGATCAAGACCATCCCCATGGAAAACAAACGCAAAAAAGAACAATGGCTGTCTGAGAAGGCCTTGCAAATAGCTGTGAAAAGAAGAGAAGTGAAAAGCAAAGGAGAAAAGGAAAGATATAAGCATCTGAATGCAGATTTCCAAAGAATAGCAAGAAGCAATAAGAAAGCCTTCCTCAACAATCAATGCAAAAAAAAAAGAGGAAAACTACAGAATGGGAAAGACTAGAGATCTCTTCAAGAAAATTAGAGATACCAAGGGAACATTTCATGCAAGAATGGGCTCGATAAAGGACAGAAATGGTATGGACCTAACAGAAGCAGAAAATATTAAGAAGAGGTGGCAAGAATACACAGAAGAACTGTACAAAAAGACCTTCACAACCAAGATAATCACGAAGGTGTGATCACTCACCTAGAGCCAGACATCCTGGAATGTGAAGTCAAGTAGGCTTTAGAAAGCATCACTACAAACAAAGCTAGTGGAGGTGATGGAAATCCAGTTGACCTATTTCAAATCCTGAAAGCTGATGCTGTGAAAGTGTTGCACTAAATATGCCAGCAAATTTGGAAAACTCAGCAGTGGCCACAGGACTGGAAAAGGTCAGCTTTCATTCCAATTCCAAAGAAAGGCAATGCCAAAGAATGCTCAAACTACTGCACAATTGTATTCATCTCACATGCTAGTAAAATAATGCTCAAAATTCTCCAAGCCAGGCTTCAGCAATACGTGAACCGTGAACTTCCAGATGTTCAAGCTGGTTTTACAAAAGGTAGAGGAACCAGAGATCAAATTGCCAATGTCTGATGGATCATCAAAAAAGCAAGAGAGTTCCAGAAAAACATCTATTTCTGCTTTATTGACTATGCCAAAGCCTTTGACTGTGTGGATCACAATCAAATGTGGAAAATTCTTCGGGAGATGGGAATACCAGACCACCTGACCTGCCTCTTGAGAAACCTATATGCAGGTCAGGAAGCAACAGTTAGAACTGGACATGGAACAACAGACTGGTTCCAAATAGGAAAAGGAGTACGTCAAGGCTGTATATTGTCACCCTGTTTATTTAACTTATATGCGGAGTACATCATGAGAAACGCTGGGCTGGAAGAAGCACAAGCTGGAATCAAGATTGCTGGGAGAAATATCAGTAACCTCAGATATGCAGATGACACCACCCTTATGGCAGAAAGTGAAGAGGAACTAGAAAGCCTCTTGATGAAAGTGAAAGAAGTGAGTGAAAAAGTTGGCTTAAAGCTCAACATTCAGAAAATGAAGATCATGGCATCTGGTCCCATCACTTCATTGGAAATAGATGGGGAAACAGTGGAAACAGTGTCACACTTTATTTTGGGGGGCTCCAAAATCAGTGCAGATGGTGATTGCAGCCATGAAATTAAAAGACGCTTACTCCTTCGAAGGAAAGTTATGACCAACCTAGACAGTATATTCAAAAGCAGAGACATTACTTTGCCAACAATGGTCCGTCTAGTCAAGGCTATGGTTTTTCCAGTGGTCGTGTGTGGATGTGAGAGTTCTACTGTGAAGAAAGTTGAGTGCCGAAGAATTGATGCTTTTGAACTGTGGTGTCCAGACAACTGTGTTGTCTGTTGTGATCTCTCCATTTTCATTTCTGATTTTGTTGATTGATTCTTCTCCCTTTGTTCTGATGTGTCTGGCCTATTGGTTTTTCAATTTTATGTATCTTTTCAAAGAACCAGCTTTTGGTTTTGCTGATTTTTACTATGGTCTCTTTTGTTTCTTTTGCATTCATTTCTGCCTTAATTTTTAAAATTTCTTTCCTTCTACTAACCCTGGGGTTCTTCATTTCTTCCTTTTCTAGTTGCTTTAGGTGTAGAATTAGGTTATTTATTTGACTTTTTTCTTGTTTCTTGAGGTAAGCTCGCATTGCTCTGAACCTTCCCCTTAGCACTGCTTTTCCAGTGTCCCATAGGTTTTTGGTTGTTGTGTTTTCATTTTCACTGGTTTCTCTGCGTATAATGATTTCTTTTTTTATTTCTTCTATGATTTGTTGGTTATTCAGAAACATGTTTTTCAGCCTCCATATTTTGGAATTTTTAATAGTCTTTTTCCTGTAATTGACATCTAATCTTACTGCATTGTGGTCAGAAAAGATGATTGGAATGATTTCAATTTTTTTGAAATTACCAAGGCTAGATTTATGGCCCAAGATGTGATCTATCCTTGAGAATGTTCCGTGTGCACTTGATAAAAAATGAAATTTATTCTTTTGGGGTGAAATATCATATAGATATCAATTGGGTCTAACTGGTCCATTGTGTCATTTAAAGTTTGTGTTTCTTTGTTAATTTTCTGTGTAGTTAGTCTATCCATAGGTGTGAGTGAGGTGTTAAAGTCTCCTACTCTTATTGTGTTATTGTTAATTTCCCCTTTCATACTTGTTAGCGTTTGCCTTACATATTGCAGTGTTCCTATGTTGGGTGTATACATATTTATAACTATTATATCTTCTTCTTGGATTGACCCTTTGATCATTATGTAGTGTCCATCTTTGTCTCTTTTCACAGCCTTTGTTTTAAAGTTTATTTTATCTGATATGACTACTGCTTTCTTTTAGTCTCTATTTGCATGGAATATCTTTTTCCAGCCCTTCACTTTCAGTCCGTATGTGTCCCTTTGTTTGAGGTGGGTCTCTTGTAAACAGCATATATAGGGGTCATGTTTTTGTATCCATTCAGCCAGTCTTTGTCTTTCGGTTGGGGCATTCAACCCAGTTACATTTAAGGTAATTATTGATAAGTATGAGAGTCCCTTGGACTGCAAGGAAATCTAACCAGTCCATTCTGAAGGAGATCAGCCCTGGGATTTCTTTGGAAGGAATGATGCTAAAGCTGAAACTCCAGTACTTTGGCCACCTCATGCGAAGAGTTGATTCATTGGAAAAGACTCTGATGCTGGGAGGGACTGGGGGCAGGAGGAGAAGGGGACGACAGAGATTGAGATGGCTGGATGGCATCACTGACTCAATGGACGTGAGTCTGAGTGAATTCCGGGAGTTGGTGATGGACAGGGAGGCCTGGCATGCTGTGATTCAAGGGTCACAAAGAGTCAGCACGACTGAGCGACTGAACTGAACTGAACTGAACTGATGGTCCCATTGCCATTTACTTTGTTGTTTTGGGTTCGAGTTTATACACGCTTTCTGTGTTTCCTATCTAGAGAATTTCCTTTAGCATTTTTAGAAGAGCTGGTTTGGTGGTCCTGAATTCTCTGAGCTTTTGCTTGTGTGTAAAGCTTTTTATAAGAGTCGGACACGACTGAGCGACTTCATTTTCACTTTTCACTTTCATGCATTGGAGAAGGAAATGGCAACCCACTCCAGTATTCTTGCCTGGAGAATCCCAGGAACAGGGGAGCCAGGGGGCTGCCATCTATGGGGTTGCACAGAGTCGGACACAACTGAAGCGACTTAGCAGCAGCAGCAGCAAGCTTTTTATTTCTCCTTCATATTTGAATGAGATCCTTGCTGGGTACAGTAATCTGGGCTGTAGTTTTTTTTTTCTTTCATCACTTTAAGTATGTCCTGCCATTCCCTTCTGGCCTGAAGAGTTTCTATTGAAAGATCAGCTGTTATCCTTATGGGAATCCCCTTGTGTGTTATTTGTTGTTTTTCCCTTGCTGCTTTTAATATTTGTTCTTTGTGTTTGATCTTTGTTAATTTGATTAATATGTGTGTTGGGATGTTTTGCCTTGGGTTTATCCTGTTAGGGACTCTCTGGGTTTCTTGGATTTGGATGTCTATTTCCTTCCCCATTTTAGGGAAGTTTTCAACTCTTATCCCCTCAAGTATTTTCTCATGGCCTTTCTTTAATCTTCATCTTCTGGGGCTCCTATGATTCGAATGTTGGGGCATTTCACATGGTCCCAGAGGTCCCTGAGTTTGTCCTCATTTATTTTAATTCCTTTTTCCTCTCTGCTTCATTTATTTCTACCATTCAGTTTTCTACCTCACTTATCCTATCATCTGCCTCTGTTATTTTACTGTTGGTTCCCTCCAGAGTGCTTTTCATCTCATTTATTGCATTATTCATTATTGATTGACTCTTTTATTTCTTCTAGCTCCTTGTAAATAAATAAATTTTTAAAAGAAATAAGTATTTCTCAAAAAAACTGAATAGCTACATGTAAAAACAAATGAAATTAGAATATTCTTTAAAACCTCAAAGCCTCAAAATGGATTAAAGTCCTATATGTTAGACCAGAAGTATAAGCCTCTTAGAAGAAAGCATAGAACGCTCTTTGACCTAATTTGCAACAGTATCTTTTTTAATCTTCCTCCTATAGTAATGGAAATCAAAGCAAAAAATAAATTAGACCTAATCAAACTCAAAAGCTTTTGAACAACAAGGAAACCATAAACAAAACAAAAGGACAATCCACAGAATAGGAGAAAATATTTGCAAATGAAACAACTGACAAGGTATTTATATCCAAAGTTTACAAACAGCTCATGCGTCTCAATATCAGAACAAACAAACAACAAAAATGAGAAACAACCCAATTAAAAAATGGGAAAAAGACCTAAATAGACATTTCTCCAAACAGAACATACAGATGCTCAAGAGGCACTTGAAAAGATGCTCACCATCTCTAATCATTAGAAAAATGCAGATCAAAAGTAAAATGAGATATCACCTCACAACAGTCAGAATATCCGTAATCAAAAATCTACAAACAATAAATGCTAGAGGGAGTGTGCAGTAAAAGGAACCCTCCTACACTGTAAGTGGGACTGTAAATTGGTGTATCCACTATGGAGAACAGTTTAGAGCTTCCTTAAGAAACTAAAAATAGAGCTACCATCTGACCCAGCAACCCCACTCCTGTGCATGTTTCCAGAGAAAAATATGGCTTTAAACATTATGTGCACCCCAATGTTCACTGCACCTCTGTTTACAATAGCCAAGACATGGAAACAACTTAATGTTCATCAACAGAGGAATGGATAAATAAGACAAGGTATATATATAGATTGACTATTACCCAGCCAATAAAAATAATGAAATAATGCCATTTTCAGCAACATGAATGGAATTAGAGATTATCGTACTAAGTGAAATAAGTCAAGACAGAGAAAATCAAAGATCATATGTAGAATCTTTAAAAAATTATGCAAATGAACTTATCTATAAAACAGACAGACAGACTTACAGAACAAACTTATGGTTACCAGAAAGATGGGTGAGGAGAATAAACTGGTAGATTGTGATTGATATATAGATACTACTATATATAAAATAGATAATTAATAAGGACCTGCTGTATAACACAGGGAACTCTACCTGATACTCTGTAAAAGCCTATATGGGAAAATAATCTGAAAAATAATGGATATATCTATGCATAACTGAATAACTTGGCTATACAACTGAAACTAACACAACATTGTTAATCAACTATACTCCAATATAAAACAAAAATTAAAAAACTTGATGTACTACAAAGCTATATTAATCAAAATAATATGGTACTAGTATAAATATATAAACAAAGACCAATGAAACAGAATTAAGAGTCCAGAAATCAGCACTTCCATATATGGTGAATTAATATTTGACAATGAATTCAAGAGTACACTATAGGGAAAGGATTGCATCTTCAATAAGTACTGGAAATACTGGAACTTTATCTTACACCATTCACAAATATTTACTCAGAATGTGCTAAAGACATAAACATATGACCTGAAACTGTAACATTCCTAGAAGAAAACATATGGGCAAAACTCTTTGACATTGGTCTTGGCAATGATAATTTGGATATGACACCAAAAGTATAGACAACAAATACAAGAATCAAAAAGTAGCACTACATCAAAACAAAAAGCTTCTGCACAACAAAAAGAACAATCCACAAAATGAAAATGCAACCTGCCAAATAAGAGAAAATATAAACATTACAAATCATATATCTGATAATGGGGCAATATACTATATATATATATATATATATATATATATTTGTCTACACTGAATTGTATTTGCAGCATGTGGGATCTAGTTCTCTGACCAGGGATCAAATCCAGGCCACCTGCATTGAAATTGCAGAGTCCCAGCCACTGGACCACCAAGGAAGTCCCTACAAAATATATATTTTTTAAAACTCATATAACTCAGCAAAATAAAACAATCTAATTTTTTAATTGACATAGATACTAAATAAACATTTTTCCAAATATAATACAAATGGTAACAGGTATATGAAAAGATACTCAACATAACTAATCACCAGGAAAATGCAAATCAAAACCATAATGAGATATCACTTCACATCTGACCTGTTAGAGTACCTATCATCAAAATGAAAAGAGATAACAAGTGTTTCTGTGGATGTGAAGAAAAGGAACACTTATTAGCTATTGGTGGGAATGTAAATTGGTACAGTCCCTATAGAAAACTGTATAGAAGTTCCTCAAAAAATAAAAAATAGAACTACCATGTGATTCAGTAATTCCAAAATAAATTTAATTAGACCCAAAGGATATATCTTTACTACCTAGGTCATTACGGCATTATTCACAAAAGCCAAGATATAGAAACATTTTTAGTGTTCATAAATGGGAATCCATCAAGAAGATGCAATATATGCATATACATAATGCAATATTATTTAGCTCCAAGAAAGAAGAAAATCCTTCTATTTCCAACAAAATGGATCAAGCTTCAGGGCATCATTCTAAGTTACACAGTCATACTAAGAAAGATAAATACTGATATCACTTTGATGTAGAATCTAAAAAAAGATGAACTCAGAGAAACAGAGAGTAGAATGTGAGTTACCAGGGTTTAAGTGATGGGGGAACTGGGGAGACACTGGCCAAAGCATGCAAATTTTGTTATAAGATAAATAAGTTTGGGAATCTAGTGTTAAACATGATGATCATATTTAAGAATATGTGCATGTACATGTGCAAGTGTTCAGTTGCTCAGTCATGTCTAACTCTTTGCAACCCCGTAGGCTATGGCCTGCCAGGCTCCTCTATCCATGGAATTTTCCAGACAAGAATATAGGAGTGAGTTGCCATTTCCTACTCTAGGGGATCTTTCCAACCCAGGCATTAAACTTGCATCTCTTGGACCTCCTGCATTAACAGGATTATTCACCACTGCACCAGCTGGGAAGCCCTTATATTTAATAATACTGTATTATATACTTGGAAGGAGTTCGTCAAGGCTGTATATTGTCACCATGTTTATTTAACTTATATGCAGAGTACATCATGAGAAACGCTGGACTGGAAGAAACACAAGCTGGAATCAAGATTGCCGGGAGAAATATCAATAACCTCAGATATGCAGATGAAACCACCCTTATGGCAGAAAGTGAAGAGGAACTAAAAAGCCTCTTGATGAAGGTGAAAGTGGAGAGTGAAAAAGTTGGCTTAAAGCTCAACATTCAGAAAACGAAGATCATGGCATCCAGTCCCATCACTTCATGGGAAATAGATGGGGAAACAGTGGAAACGGTGTCAGACTTTATTTTTCTGGGCTCCAAAATCACTGCAGATGGTGACTGCAGATGGTGACTGCAGCCATGAAATTAAAAGACACTTACTCCTTGGAAGGAAAGTTATGACCAACCTAGATAGCATATTCAAAAGCAGAGACATTACTTTGCCAACAAAGGTTCATCTAGTCAAGGCTGTGGTTTTTCCTGTGGTCATGTATGGATGTGAGAGTTGGACTGTGAAGAAGGCTGAGTGCCGAAGAATTGATGCTTTTGAACTGTGGTGTTGGAGAAGACTCTTGAGAGTCCCTTGGACTGCAAGGAGATCTAACCAGTCCATTCTGAAGGAGATCAGCCCTGGGATTTCTTTGGAAGGAATGATGCTAAAGCTGAAACTCCAGTACTTTGGCCACCTCATGCAAAGAGTTGACTCATTGGAAAAGACCCTGATGCTGGGAAGGATTGGGGGCAGGAGGAGAAGGGGACGACAGAGGATGAGATGGCTGGATGGCATCACTGACTCGATGGACATGAGTCTGGGTGAACTCTGCGAGTTGGTGATGGACAGGGAGGCCTGGTGTGCTGCGATTCATGGGGTAGCAAAAAGTCAGACATGACTGAGTGACTGATCTGATCTGATATACTTGGAAGTTCCTAAAAACATAGATCTTAAATGCTCTCACCACAAAAAAGAAATAGTAATTATATAAGATGATGGCAGTACAGGCTAAAGCTACAGTAATAATTATTACACAATAATTAAGTGTATCAAAGCAATATATGTTTCACCATAAACTTATACACTGTTATATGTCAAATATATCTCAAGAACACTGTTATAAAAAAAAGGCATCTGTAGGGTAGAGGGAGAAGGAAAAGGGAAATAGATGTTCTTAGGTTTCCATATTCTAACTGACATTGTAAAATATTGATTATAAATAGACTGGGAAATTTTAAAAGTATATTTTGTAATTCCTAGGTACAAAGATATATAGTTAAAATAATAATATATAAGTTAAAATGGACCACTGAAAACTATCAATATTTAAAAAGAAGACTGAAAATGAGATACAGTGTAGACTTAAATGTAAACATATCAAAACATCAAATATAAATGATATAAAAACAGCAATTAAAGGAGAACTTATTTGAAAAGATGAAAAAGATATGATTCAATTAAATGTTCTCCACAATAATTTTAAATATATTGATATTGATATGTTAAAGAGAAAAGACATAGCATACAAAGTCAAAAGAAAGCAGATGTGCTTATATTAATATGAAAGTAGACTTTAGAATGAACAAAATTAAAAGATAAAAACAGACATCACATATTGATAAATGGGTCACTTCACCAAGAAGTTATCACAATTCAAAATACAACTTCAACACTCCTCTGTGATAGAACTAGAAGATATGTTTGGCAAAAATATATAACTGAATGACACAAACAATTGCACTGACAATTATATAATACTCCGTTCATCAATAGCAGAATACATAGTCAGTTAAACAGCATATGAAACATTCACCAGGATAGACCATATTTTGTTCTAAAACAAAACTTAACAAATATTTAGAAACTGAAATCATACAAAGTATGTCTCCTCTGACCATCATGTAATTAAACTAGAAATCTGAAACAAATATGAAGTTAAAATCTCTAATCAATTCAAAATTAAACAATATACTGCTAAATTTGAACTTAGAATACAACATCAAACTTTGTGAGACTTGCTAAAGCAATGCTTTAAAAGAAAAATTATATTAAATGATCATACAGGAAAGGGAGGCCTGGCATGCTATAGTCTATGTGGTAGCAGAGAGTTGGACATGGTGACTGAACAGCAACAACCATTAGGAAAGAAAAAAAGTCAAAAAACAATAATCTAAGTTTCCACCTGAAGAAACTAGGAAAGGAGAAAAATAAACCCAAAACAAGAGCAAGGAAAGAAATAATCAAGAGAAGAGCTGAAATCAATAAACTCGATACAGAAAAACAACAGAAAATTACAATTAATTCAAAATATGTTTCTTGGAAAGATCAATAAAATTGATAAACCTCAAGCAATACTGATGAAGAAAAAAGAGTAAAGGCATAAATTACCAATATCAGGAATGGAAAAAAAGGAATGTCACCATAGAATGCAAAGATATTAAAAAGAATAATACGGAAACAACTATTGTTTACAACTATTGTAAACTAATAATATTATAAACAGCTCTACACCAAAAAAACTAACAACTTATATCAAAAGAATCAACTGCTAGGCTATCATAAAATACTACAACTCACCCATAATGAAATAGATAATTTGACTAACCCTATACCCATTAAAGAAATAAAATTTGTAGCAAATTTAAAAAGCAAGAAATTTCTAGGCCCACATGTTGTCTCTAGTGAATTTTACTAAGCATTTAAAGAATAAATATCTTTGGTATTACACATTATATTTCAGAAAATAGAAGTAAAGGAATTACTTCCCAGTTCAGTTTATAAGCCCCACATTATTCCAATGCTAAACCAAATGGAGAGAACACAGCAAAAAGAATACTATAGATTAATATCCCTCACAAACCTAGATATAAAAATTCTCAATGAAATATTAGCAGAGGGAATCCATTATTATTTTTAAAAAAGTATAAGACATCAAAACCAAGTGGGTTTTATGCCAAGAATGCAAAGCTAGATCAAAATTTGAAAAATTAATCAATATAATCCAACATAGTAACTGTCTTAAGAAAAATTAGAGGTATATAAATTAAGGCAAGCAAGTTTTTTAGACAAAATAAAACACCCACTGATGATTAAAAAAAGCTCTCAGCATGATAAAGGGTATCTACTTCATGCTTATTAGAGAAACACTGAATATTTTCCCCCTATGTTTAGGAACACTAAAAATTATAAAATATTGCTTAGATAAGTTAAAGTTCTCAGTAAGTGGAATATATACCATGTTCATGAGTGGATGACACAACTTTGTTGAAGTATGAATTCTACTGAAATTATAGATGGATACAACACAATCACAATGAAAATTCTAGCAGTTTTGTTTATAGAACAAGACAAGCTGATTTTGACATTTTTATGGAAATGCAAAGCAATTAAGATATTCAAAGAAACTTTGAATAAGAACAAAAAAATATTTAAACTACTTGATTTTAAAACTTGGTATAAAGCTGCAATAATCAAGTCTGTGTTATATGTTATATCAGTGAAAAGATAGACAAGTAGTTCAGTGTAACAACATTAAGCTCACAAACAGTCCTGTACATAGGTTAAATAATTTTCCACAAAAGATCAAAGTAATTCAAAAAGTAAAGGATACTCTTTTAAACAAATTATACTTGAATGATCAGATGTGAAAGTGGCTCTGTTGTGTCCGACTCTTTGTGACCCCATGGAGTATACAGTCCATGGAATTCTCCAGGCCAGAGTACTGGAGTGGGTAGCCTTTCCCTTCTCCAGGGGATCTTCCCAACCCAGGGATCGAACCCAGGTCTCCCAGATTGCAGGCAGATTCTTTACAGCTGAGCCACCAGGGAAGCCCAAGAATACTGGAGTGGGTGGCTATCCTTTCTTCAGGAGATTTTCCTGACCCAGGAATCAAACCAAGATCCCTGCATTGCAGCAGGAGTCTTTACTAGCTGAGCTACCCAAGAAGCCCTATATATAAAAATCACTGATCCTCACCTCACACCATATACAAAATTTACTTAAATATAGCATGTACCCATATATAAACCTGAAACTATATATCCTCTACAAGAAACTACGGAAGAAAATCTTTGAGACTTTGAATTAGACCAAAATTTCTCAAAAAAAATACAAAAAGGAAAAAAAAAAGATAATATGGACGTTATCTAAGTTTAAAATATCTACTCTTCAACAGCCAGTGTTAAGAAAATGAAAAGACAAGCTATAGATTGGAAGAAAATATTTGCAAAACATGTATCTGGCAAAGGACTTTATTCAAAATTTATAAATATCTCTTACAATTTGAAAGAAGCCAAACAACATGATAAGAAAATGGACACAAGACCTGAATAAACATGTTCTCAAAAATATTTTAAAATGGCAAAAAAAGCACGTGAAAAGATTCTCAACATTATTTAAGAACATTACAAATTAAAAATCTCTATGACATACCACAACATACTCAGTAGAAAGACCAAAATGAAACAATGACAATACCAAGTGTTTGTTAGGGTCTGGCATAACTGGAATTCTCAAATTACCTGTGCTAGTGTAAAAATCACACAATTTCCAGAAATAATTAGTTTCTTATAACATTAAACATATGCTTATCCTTTGATCTCGCTATTCCATTCCAAGATAAAAATCAAGAGAAATGAGAACACATGCACACACCAAAAATTATACATGAATGTTCATAGCAGCATTAGTCATAACAGCCAAAAAGTGGAAACAGTCCAATTGCTCATCAACTGGTAAATAGAGCAACATATTATATTATATTATATGTGAAAAGAAGAGAAGTGAAAAGCAAACGAGAAAAGGAAAGATATAAACATCTGAATGCAGAGTTCCAAAGAATAGCAAGAAGAGATAAGAAAGCCTTCTTCAGCAATCAATGCAAAGAAATAGAGGAAAACAACAGGATGGGAAAGACTAGGGATCTCTTCAAGAAAATCAGAGATACCAAAGGAACATTTCATGCAAAGATGAGCTCAATAAAGGACAGAAATGGTATGGACCTAACAGAAGCAGAAGATATTAAGAAGAGATGGCAAGAATACACAGAACAACTGTACAAAAAGATCTTCACAACCCAGATAATCACGATGGTGTGATCACTCATCTAGAGCCAGACATACTGGAATGCGAAGTCAAGTGGGCCTTAGAAAACATCACTACGAACAAAGCTAGTGGAGGTGATGGAATTCCAGCTGAGCTATTCCGAATCCTGAAAGATGATGCTGTGAAAGTGCTGCACTCAATATGCCAGCAAATTTGGAAAACTCAGCAGTGGCCACAGGACTGGAAAAGATCAGTGTTCATTCCAATCCCAAAGAAAGGCAATGCCAAAGAATGCTCAAACTACCACACAATTGCACTCATCTCACACGCTAGTAAAGTAATGCTCAAAATTCTCCAAGCCAGGCTTCAGCAATACGTGAACCATGAACTTCCTGATGTTCAAGCTGGTTTTAGAAAAGGCAGAGGAACCAGAGATCAAATTGCCAACATCCACTGGATCATGGAAAAAGCAAGAGAGTTCCAGAAAAACATCTATTTCTGCTTTATTGACTATGCCAAAGCCTTTGACTGTGTGGATCACAATAAACTATGGAAAATTCTTCAGGAGATGGGAATACCAGACCACCTGATCTACCTCTTGAGAAATTTGTATGCAGGTCAGGAAGCAACAGTTAGAACTGGACATGGAACAAAAGACTGGTTCCAAATAGGAAAAGGAGTTTATCAAGGCTGTATATTGTCACCCTGTTTATTTAACTTATATGCAGAGTACATCATGAGATACGCTGGACTGGAAGAAACACAAACTGGAATCAAGATTGCTGGGAGAAATATCAATAACCTCAGATATGCAGATGAAACCACCCTTATGGCAGAAAGTGAAGAGGAACTAGAAAGCCTCTTGATGAAAGTGAAAGTGGAGAGTGAAAAAGTTGGCTTAAAGCTCAACATTCAGAAAACGAAGATCATGGCATCTGGTCCCATCACTTCATGGGAAATAGATGGGGAAACAGTGGAAACAGTGTCAGATTTTATTTTTCGGGGTTCCAAAATCACTGCAGATGGTGACTGCAGCCATGAAATTAAAAGATGCTTACTCCTTGGAAGGAAAGTTATGACCAACCTAGATAGCATATTGAAAAGCAGAGACATTACTTTGCCAACAAAGGTCCATCTAGTCAAGGCTATGGTTTTTCCTGTGGTCATGTATGGATGTGAGAGTTGGACTGTGAAGAAGGCTGAGTGCCGAAGAATTGATGCTTTTGAACTGTGGTGTTGGAGAAGACTCTTGAGAGTCCCTTGGACTGCAAGGAGATCCAACCAGTCCATTCTGAAGGAGATCAGCCCTGGGATTTCTTTGGAAGGAATGATGCTAAAGCTGAAACTCCAGTACTTTGGCCACCTCATGCGAAGAGTTGACTCATTGGAAAAGACCCTGATGCTGGGAGGGATTGGGGCCAGGAGGAGAAGGGGACGACAGAGGATGAGATGGCTGGATGGCATCACTGACTCGATGGACGTGAGTCTGAGTGAACTCCGGGAGTTGGTGATGGACAGGGAGGCCTGGCGTGCTGCAATTCATGGGGTCGCAAAAAGTCGGACACGACTGAGCGACTGATCTGGTCTGAATATATTATATTAATCCAGTAGAAGAATGGCCTATTGATACAGGTAACAGTATAGATGAAAGAAATCACACAAAAAAATTATATGTATATATACTGTATGATTCTATTTATATCCAATTTGAGAAGAAGCAAATTTACAGTGACAAAAAGCAGTGACCCATTTTGGGGATAAGGGATGTACTGCAAAGTGACACGATGGAACATGTTGAATTGATAAAAATTTCTACATTTTGATTATGGTATTAGTCATACAATAGTATACTTTTGTCAAAATTCATCAAATTTTATACTTAAAATAGATGAATTTTACTACTGTAAATTGTTACCTCAATAAAGCTGATTAAAGCAAGGAGATCCAACCAGTCTCTCCTAAAGGAAATCAGTCCTGAATATCCATTGGAAGGACTGATGTCAAAGCTGAAATTCCAATACTTTGGCCACCTGATGTGAAGAGCTGACTCATTTGAAAAGACCCTGATGCTGGGAAAGATTGAAGGCGGGAGGAGGAGGGGCCGACAGAGGATGAGATGGTTGGATGGCATCAATGGATATGAGTTTGAGTAAACTCTGGGACTTGGTGATGGACATGGAGGCCTGGCAGGCTACAGTCCATGGGGTAGCAGAGTTGGACACAACTAGGCAACTGAACTGAACTGAAAGCTGATTAAATAAAATTGATGTAATTTAACTTACCTTACTTGGCAACCCACTCCAGTACTCTTGCCCGGAAAATCCCATGGACGGAGGATCCTGGTAGGCTACACTTCATGGGGTCGCAAAGAGTCGGACACGACTGAGTGACTTCACTTTCTTCACCTTCACTTTCACTCCTTAGATAGTATAGCCACAGTAAAAGATGCTATATTTTAAGAAGTCATGACATATCTAGGAAAAAATGAAATGTCAGTTTAATGACATACCTAGAAAAAGATGAGCTGAATCATTTTAGCATTTTGGAGCTTCTTCCAAGGTTTGAATGTATTGTGTTTTAGTCTCTAATTTGTTTTTCTTCACTGTGCAATTCAGGATCAACATCATTCCTGACATATCAGAAGTAAGTTCAATCAACTGGCCATCACTTTTTATTAATAGCTTGAGACTTAAATTACATGTCTTCTATGTCAATATTCATTTTAAGAAAAGAAAAAGTAATTCAATTTTAAGTTGTATGTACACTGATTTGATATTTGTAATAACACTTAAAGTTATTTTTATTGTATAAATCCCATGACGAGGTTCATATTAAAACTGGTCACTTTAGTAACTTCAGAGTGATGTTTTTAGTTTTACAGTTTTTAGCTTTCTTCTATAGCTTTCTTCTATAGCTTATTCTGAGCATTCCACTCCTTGGATAGAAATGCAGAGGTCCATAGTATATGTTTGGGATCATGTTAGGAGACTATCCCTGTATTAAGGATTCAGTGACAGCTGATATTTATATCACTAGTTGTTATGCTTGTTCCTTTGATACTCAGGAGTATCTTTGCAGTATTTTATCCAAATTTGATGTTAAATTTTGACTCCAAAAAAGGACATACCCTAGAAAAGTGTCCATTTTCCTAGGAATATATAAGTCCTAGAACAAACTCCACATTCACAGAGCTATTTTTCGTTTCCCTAAAGCCAATTCTGCATGGCATATGGGGGAAAGGGTATTGGCAACTGAAGAACAAAGTGACCTTTTGAATCCTCTCACTCCACTATATGAAAGGCGGTAATGGATAGTTGAAAAATTATGAACCTGGAGGGCAATAATTCAACAATTTATAACTGGACAATATTACTTGTGTTAATCTTTCTAAGCCTTAGTCTCTGCAAAATAGAGATAGGATGTATCTTGCAGTGTTATTGTGATTATTAATATTAGAGGATAAATATATGTTTGTATATATAAGGGTTTCCAAGGTGGCACTAGTGGTAAAAAAAAAAAAAAAAACCCTACCTGCCAAGGCAGGAGACATAAGAGATGCAGTTTTGATCCCTGGGTTGGGAAGATCCCCTGCAGGAGGGCGTGGCAATCCACTCCAGGTTTCCTGCCTAGGGAATCCCATGAACAGAGGAGCCTGGTGGGTCCATAGAGTTGCAAAGAGTAGGACATGACTAAAGCAACTTAGCATGCACATGTATATGTAGCCTTCCACATTGCAAGTATCTAAAACATGGTAACTGTTATTATGATTATACTTGGCATACTTGAGAATGCAGTTTGTAACACTCTTCAGAGATAAAGGACTCATTTTCCTCTATTTTCAAACATAGAATTTGTGTTAATAAAGGGTAACTTGGGGCTCAAAAGTCTAAGCAAAACCTCAATTCTTTACTTTTTTCTGATGTCCAGTCTTCAGACCTCTCTACTCTGATGTTCAAAATTAAATGTCATGAAAGAGGCCTTGGTGTACCCAGGTTGGTCATCATCTCAAAAACATATCTGTAGCCATGAGATGTGGAATTCATTTTTGTAAGATGAAGCAAAATTTCAAACAAAACTACATTCTTCTCTGAGCTAATCTGCTCAGCCATCCCTAGCACTTTACTGTTGTCTCTCATTAAAGCCTGCCAACCATTTACCATTCAAGAATAAAAATGGAAGATTACCCAAAGTTCTAGAAAGCAAAAATAAGCTGAATATAGAAACAACAACAACTCTCCGTTATTTGAAAGAATTCTCAGCAATGACTCAGGGAAGAATGGAGGATCAAGGCAAGGAGAGAGGGAGTGGAGGGAGAGAATGCAGTCATCAACAGGATTTTGAAAACATAACTTTTCCTCTAAAGCATAATCCCCCAAACCTGCTGCTATATTCTCTGAAGCAAATAATAAAACAGAATGCAAAGTAAATTCTTATCTTACTATTGAATCCATATGCAAAACAGCTATTGATGCACTTCAGAAGAATGCATTCTTCATTTTCATCATTATTGCAGACTCATTCTGTGATTGCTCTCTCGATGGGTGACTGCAATAAGCCCAAAGGCACAGTTCACTCTTCTGAAAGAACTATTCAGAGTCACTCCTAAATGCCTGCCTCAGAACTATCATTTTAAAAAACTCTAGGTTTTCCTTCATTCTACAAGTGCAACCCATACTTCTTAATGTTTGGAGAAAGAAGGAGGCAATAGAAAAAGACCAATAACTCAGTGACATTTCAAAGGAAGCTAAGGCAGTGGTCTCAGCTGGGATCTGGAGTGGTGGATTAAGTTTTCATTTCCCTTGAGAAGGTTGAGATCCACTTATGGGGGATTCATGATGTGGTCAGACCTAAGTGAGTGAGTGAGTGAGTGAGTGAGTGAAGTCGCTCAGTCGTGTCCGACTCTTTGCGACACCATGGACTGTAGCCTAACCAGGTTCCTCCATCCGTGGTATTTTCCAGGCAAGAATACTGGAGTGGGTTGCCATTTCCTTCTCCAGGAGATCTTCCCGACCCAGGGATTGAACCCAGGTCTCCCTCATTGTAGGCATACGCTTTACCATCTGAGCCACCAGGGAAGATCAAAGTGAAAGTGAAGTCGTGTCCGACTCTTTGCGACCCCATGGACTGTAACATAACCAGGCTCCTCAGTCCATGGGATTTTCCAGGCAAGAATACTGGAGTAGGTTGCCATTTCCTTCTCCAGGAGATCTTCCCCACCCAGGGATTGAACCCAGGCCTCCCGCATTGTAGAGAGACGCTTTACCGTCTGAGCCACAAGTGGGCAAGAGCTAAGTGGGCAAGGCTCAATTTGTGCATTCCATAAAGGGTTGCAACAGGCCAGAGAGATGGCAGGGGTATAGCTCTGTCACAGGCTAAAATGAAAAGTAATAGCAAGGGAAAGGCTGAGCATTCCACCATCCTTATTCTGCCTCCTCCTCCTATGAAAGGTGATTTTGACCAATGCTGCTGATTGTCAGTAAAGAAATCTGTTCTTTGCTCCTATCTCTGTCAGACTTACCCCAGAGATAGAGTGCAGAGGCTGAAAAGGAAAAGAGAAAGTTAAAGTTTGTTTGTTTGTTTACCTTATTGACTTGACTAATGTAGAAAGCAGAGATGTGCATAGCTAGCTACCTTCCAGGTTGTGCTGTTACCAACTCAAAATCTGTCACAAAGTGACCTGGAGGAAAAGACAAGACAGATGATCTGAGAGAGTGCCTCAGGCCCCTCCTATTAGCAGGCACTGATTACTAAGAACATTTTCATGAGCAGTGCAAGATTTTTGTCTTTTGCACATGACCTTTAAAACTACCTGATAAGCTATTTGCACTGCCAAGCCTAGAAGTTTCAATAGACAGAGAGAAGATGAACATTAACCTTAATGGCTAAATTACTGAGTGTCACTCAAAAGGCCTTTCCCCTTGAAAGAAGGCTGTGCAGCAGCCACTTCCTTTAAAAACTTAACAAAAGGTCTCCATTGAAATCAAAACTGCCAAGTTTTCCGCATTTGGGCACTTTAAAAGTTAACATGTTACCTTTAGCAATAGACATTCTTTTTTTAAAAAATCAATAACCTGGTCAAAAAATTAGAAGGAATTTTATTAAAGCTTTCTGAAAGAACTTGAAGAAAGTTCCTTGGGATAATGATATGTGTGTGTGTGTGTGTGTGTGTGTGTGTGTGTGTATGTATATCTCAGGGGAACACTATACATATCGGGTTGTGTGTGTATATATATATATATACACACACATGTAGAGGCTTCCCTGGTGGCTCAGTAGGTAAAGAATCCACCCACAGTGCAGAAGACCTGGGTTCGATCCTTGGGTTGCAAAGATCCAGTGGAGGAGGGCATGGCAACCCTCTCCAGTATTCTTGCCTAGAGAATCCCAATGGACAGAGGAGCCTGGCAGGCTGCAGTTCATGGGTTGCAAACAGTCAGACATGACTGAGCAACTAAGCACAGTAGAACTTACACACACACACACACACACACACACACACACAAGAATATATATCTTATTCCAGAAAAGGCAAAAAACCCTGCATAAATAAAGGAAGCCATTTTAGTGTTTCCAGCCCTTCATTCATTTATGACTACCTACTTTATGCCAAGCACGATACTAAATCCTTGGGGTTAAATGGTGAGAAAAATTAGAAACATTTACCCTCCATCATTGGACTCACTATCTAGTGGAGGAAATAGATCTTAATCAAGAAATCACACAAATACAGAAAAAGAGGACTCATTACATTGTAATGTTTCCAGTGAATGCATTCTGGTAGAAGTTTGGAGAAAATGACTGCCCAGAAATAGCCATCCTCTCTAAACAGATAGGGCAGTGATACCTCCAGGTTTTATAGAACAAAAACTGGAAGCCCTTTCTTAGCCTCTAGGAAGTCCATTATCATGAAACAACAAGTTGTATTATGACCATTGGTCTCTGTTTGACCTTAGTGCCTAACACTTTTCTCACTCATTCCTTCATTCAGTCCACAATCATTTATTAGGTTTTTACTATGTGCCAGAAACTATGTTAGACCCTGGGTATAGAAAGATATGGCAACCCACTCCAGTAGTCTTACCTGGAAAATTCCATAGACAGAGGAGCCTGGTGGGCTACAGTCCATAGGGCCACAAAGAGTCAGACACAACTGAGTGTGCATGCACACACATACAAAGATAAATAAGACCAAGTTCCTTCCATCAATGAACTTACAGTCTACTGGGAAAGACAGACACAAGTAATTACAATACAGCACAGTAATTGCTCTACTAGAGAGAAGTATGAAGTGAGATGAGAATTCAGAAGAAAAAAAAAAGCTGCTTTTCTAATACTTTTTGGGGCCTAATCCATCAGCAAAATCCTCACTACACAGGACTGACAGGAAAACACAGGCAGATCGTTTGTCCTGTCACTTGGCGTTGCAGCTGCGGTCAGAGACTTCCACTCAAGAAAGGTGGGCAAGCAGGTGAAGAGGAAACAGTGACATTAACAAACATAGCATGCCATTCTAAACTCAGGGCACAAGTGAATTTCATTCCTGGAAACTCATCCCTGAAACCTCATTGCAGAAAGTAAAAAGTCTCCCACTTCACCCTACCACCAAGCTAAGGATGGTTTTGTGTCTTTGAAGCAACTTCTCTACACGTCTGTCTCAAGTGCACTTACCTGCCACCCAGGGCCCTTCTTAGCCTTTTCCATACTTTTTACTTTTTAAATAATTGGAGACATAATTTATGTCAAACATATAATGAGAGCTACTGCTTTACCTAAGTCTACCCTTCAACAAAACACTTAAATCCAACTAGGGAGATGCAAGTATAAAGAAGTAAGCATTTTCAGGAAAAATAATTAAATTAATATAAAATATATATATACCATAACTCTCTTTTTCAGTCATCAATTACAGGAGAAGGAACAAAATTCTAATATCAGCTATTGAACTGACCATATTCCCTGTTGCAATAAGTAAGCAGTTCTAATAAAATAGTATCTGATTCTTATCTCTTTTAGGATTTAATATGTAGCAATGTGTTAATGCTCCAAACTGCCCTAGAATCCTGGAGGAATAAAGGAAACTCCTAGGATCTTTTAAAGGGAGCTCAAACCTAGTCTCTCTTGCTTAAAGGTGAAGGTCCAAGAGTTTCTAATGCTAAAGGTACTACCAACAGAAATAGAATCATTTGGGGAAAATGACACCAGTTTTCAAAGAGAATACACACTGAGAGAATCTAGCAACACTTTTTCCATCACTATGTGGTATACATTGAGATTTACATGGATACATATGGCATCACACAAGACTATCATATGCCACATCTGAGCAAGTCACATAAACAGTCCAGGTATTCTTCATATACTACTTCAAACATGTAGTGTCTCATCACTCCAACCGGGTATAGTGCTGACTGAGGTCTCCTTAATTGCCATCCATTTTTTCTTTTACTCCTTTTGCAAGATAAAATAGACCTATTTCAGCATGGTAAAAAGAACCCAAATATCCCATTACTGCTTTTGCAAAGGTCACTCTCCTGCTTTGAGCTGGGGTTATTTTTAATCACAGGTTATATATCTTAAAGGCAAGGCCTTTATTGAAACCTCCAGTTCATTTAAAAAAGTCTCTGGACATACTGAATAAATCACACTCAGAAGTTAAATGTAGTGATAGGCTCTCCTTACATGCAAGGCACTAGGGAGCCTGTCTCCAACTAGCCTTACTTCCAATGCAAATTAGGTCTTCACCCAGCCAAGATCAAGATGATAGTACTCATCTCAGTATACTACAGGCTAGGAAACTTCAACCCATTGAGGACCATGGAACTAGTTTTAATAAAATGTAGACCAAAAGGAGCTGAACTTCATGGGTCACTTAAAATCTCCTGGAAGCATTTCAGGAAGAGAAGCAGAGAGATAATGTCCTGGCTAAGTTCCAGGCTGAAGAACAAGGCAGAAGCTAGAATACACATTCATTTAAAAGGATAACTTCTATACTTCACTTGAAATATCTCACTCTAAGTTTATCTCAACTTTTGTTACAATGTCTCTGTCACAAAGACACCTGGATTCCTTTGGTAACTGAAACTAAGAAAGTCTTATGGATAAAATTCGTATTTGTTGTGACTCACTAAAGGTAATATATAAATAACTATTTATGGATTTTATTCTCAGGCTCTATCTTTTTGATTTACAATGTTGTTTATATTACTGTTTAAGGTTAAAGCTGTGTTATATACCTGGAAATTATATATAAATAGGCCAAATTTTGAATCAGATTAAATATTCAGAAGATGAAGTGGCTGTCAGCATTTTCATTTGCTTTATTTTGAATGCCAAAGAACAAATAGCTTTCTCCAGATCTCAAAATCCAGCATAATGAATCAGCTTCCTCCTGTTCGAGCATATTTTCTATTTAATATGTTAATATGAATTTGTTTCTTAGTTTCAAAAAATTGACTTGGAAAGTTTGATATAAGAACTAAGATGCATAATTGCATTGTCTGTAATGAAGTAGCCCCTAAGCATTATCTTACCATCAGCAAGATTGAATTCTGATAAATAAGCCCAGTTGTCAGTGAACAGTAACAAATGTTCTTGGCCTACCCATGTAACATTTCACATGGATTTAAGTACATTCTGCCATCCTATAATGACCTTTAATGAAGCCCTTGTAAGATTGAACCTCCTTTAAGGGATAAGTATAATAAAATTCTTTTCTACATTTTGAGGGAAGGCAATAAAAATTAGATTCCAGCATATAAAGTTCTGTACCAATAAGCTTCTGTTATGCATTATTACCATTATTAATGTAGTAATCACATCTAACCTACTCTTTGGACATTAATAAAAAAGTGTTTCTAAAAGATGATTTTAAAATGATTGGTAGAGGTAGGGGATTAAGAGGTACAAACTGCTATATATAAAATAAATAAGCTATAAGGATATATTGTACAGCAGAAGGAAATATAGCCACTATTTTGTAATAACTATAAGTGGAGTATAATTTATAAAAATTTTGAACTGGTATCTGTACACATGAAACAAATATAATATTGTAAGTCAAGCATTGGACAATTTTAAATTTAAAAACTATAGGTCAAACTTTAAGATTAAAAAAACAAAATGATTGTTGTACTTTTATTAAATTTAATTTTATAAAATATCTATAGTCTTAAATTAAGGTATGTTTGGCTCAAAACTTTTCTACTGGAATAACAAGTAAAACGTCAAAATGAATAGCACTTGAAATAAGAAAATTCAAAAACCTATCTTTTTTGCCTTATTTATATTTAATTAATTTATTTATTTTAATTGAAGGACAATTGCTTTACAATATTGTGGTGGTTTTTGCCATACATCAACATGAATCAGCCACTGGTGCACATGTGTCTCCCCATCCTGAATGCCCCTCCCACCTCCCTCCCCACCCCATCCCTCTGGGTTGTCCCAGAGCACTGGATTTGTGTGCCATGCTTCATGCATCGAAATTGCACTATTCATCTATTTTACATATAGTAATATATATGCTTCTCCAAGCCAGGCTTCAGCAATATGTGAACCGTGAACTTCCCTGATGTTCAAGCTGGTTTTAGAAAAGGCAGAGGAACCAGAGATCAAATTGCCAACATCCGCTGGATCATGGAAAAAGCAAGAGAGTTCCAGAAAAACATCTATTTCTGCTTTATTGACTATGCCAAAGCCTTTGACTGTGTGCATCACAATAAACTGTGGAAAATTCTGAAAGAGATGGGAATACCAGACCACCTGATCTGCCTCTTGAGAAATTTGTATGCAGGTCAGGAAGCAACAGTTAGAACTGGACATGGAACAACAGACTGGTTCCAAATAAGAAAAGGAGTACGTCAAGGCTGTATATTGTCACCCTGCTTATTTAACTTATATGCAGAGTACATCATGAGAAATGCTGGACTGGAAGAAGCACAAGCTGGAGTCAAGATTGCCGGGAGAAATATCAATAACCTCAGATATGCAGATGACACCACCCTTATGGCAGAAAGTGAAGAGGAACTAAAGAGGAGAGTGAAAAAGTTGGCTTTAAGCTCAACATTCAGAAAACGAAGATCATGGCACCCGGTCCCATCACTTCATGGGAAATAGATGGGGAAACAATGGAAACAGTGTCAGATTTTATTTTGGGGGCTCCAAAATCACTGCAGATGGTGACTGCAGCCATGAAATTAAAAGACACTTACTCCTTGGAAGGAAAGTTATGACCAACCTAGATAGCATATTCAAAAGCAGAGACATTACTTTGCCAACAAAGATACATCTAGTCAGGGCTATGGTTTTTCCTGTGGTCATGTATGGATGTGAGAGTTGGACTGTGAAGAAGGCTGAGTGCCAAAGAATTGATGCTTTTGAACTGTGGTGTTGGAGAAGACTCTTGAGAGTCCCTTGGACTTCAAGGAGATCCAAGCAGTCCATTCTGAAGGAGATCAGCCCTGGGATTTCTTTGGAAGGAATGATGCTAAAGCTGAAACTCCAGTACTTTGGCCACCTCATGCGAAGAGTTGACTCATTGGAAAAGACCCTGATGCTGGGAGGGATTGGGGGCAGGAGGAGAAGGGGACAACAGAGGATGAGATGGCTGGATGGCATCACTGACTCGATGGACGTAAGTCTGGGTGAACTCCGGGAGTTGGTGATGGACAGGGAGGCCTGGCATGCAGCGATTCATGAGGTCGCAAAGAGTCGGACACGACTGAGCGACTGAACTGAATATACATGCTTCAATGCTATTCTCTCAAATCATCCCACCCTTGCCTTCTCCCACATAGTTCAAAAGTCTGTCCTTTATATCAGTGTCTCTTTTGCTGCTTTGCATATAGGGCTGTCATTACCATCTTTCTAAATTCCATATATATGTGTTAATATACTGTATTGGTGTTTCTCTTTCTGACTTACTTCATTCTGTATAATAGGCTCCAGTTTAATCCACCTCATTAGAACTGACTCAAATGTGTTCTTATTTTATAGCTGAGTAATAGTCCATTGTGTATATTTACCACAACTTCCTTATCCATTTGTCTGCCGATGGACATCTAGGCTGCTTCTATGTCCTAGCTACTGTAAACAGTGCTGCAATGAACATTGGGGTACAAGTGTCTCTTTCAATTCTGGTTTCCTCTGTGTGTATGCCCAAGAGTGGGATTTCTGGGTCATATGGCAGTCCTATTTCCAGTGTTTTAAGGAAAAAAACTGTTCTCCATAGTGGCTGTACCAGTTTACATTCCCACCAGCAGGGTAGGAGGGTTCCCTTTTCTCTATACCCCCTCCAGGATTGATTGTTTTTAGACTTTCTGATGGCAGACATGCTAACCAGCATGAGATGATACCTCATTGTGGTTTTGATTTGCATTTCTCTAAAAATGAGTGATATTAAGCATCTTTTCATGTGTTTATCATCCATCTGTATGTCTTCTTTGGAGAAAGGTCTGTTTTGTTCTTTGGCCCACTTTTTGATTGGATTGTTTGCTTTTCTGATATTGGGATGCATGAGCTGTTTGTATATTTTGAAGTTTAATTATTTGCCAGTTGTTTCATTTTCTATTATTTTCTCCCATTTTGAAGGCTGTCTTTTCACCTTGCTTATAGTTTCCTTCATTGTGCAGAAGCTTTTAAGTTTAATTAGGTCACAATTGTTTATTTTTGTTTTTATTTCCATTAATCTGTGAGGTCATAGAGGATCTTTCTGTGATGTATGTCAGAGAATGTTCTGCCTATGTTTTCCTCTAAGAGTTTTATAGTTTCTGGTCTTACATTTAGATCTTTAATCCATTTTGAGTTTATTTTTGTGTATGGTTTTAGAAAGTGTTCTAGTTTCATTCTTTCACATGTATTTGACCAGTTTTCCCAGCACCATTTGTTAAATAGATTGTCTTATCTCCATTGTATATTCTTGCCTACTTTGTCAAAGATAAGTTATCCATAGATGCATGGATTTATATCTGGGCTTTCTATTTTGTTCCATTGATGTATATTTCTGTCTTTGTGCCAGAACCATACTATTTTAATGACTGTAGCTTTGTAGTATAGTCTGAAGTCAGGCAGGTGGATTCCTCCAGTTCCATTCCTCTTTCTCAAGATTGCTTTGGCTATTCAAGGTTTTTTGTATTTCCATACAAATTGTGAAATTATTTATTCTAGTTCTGTGAAAAATACCATTGGTAGCTTGATAGCGATTGCATTGAATCTATAGATTCCTTTGGGTAGTATACTCATTTTCACTATATTGATTCTTCCAATCCATGAACACGGTATATTTCTTCATCTATTTGTGTCCTCTTTGATTTCTTTCATCAGTGTTTTATAATTTTCTATATATAGGCCTTTTGTTTCTTTAGGTAAATTTATTCCTAAGTATTTTATTCTTTTCATTGCAATGGTGAATGGGATTGTTTCTTTAATTTTTCTTTCTGTTTTTTCATTGTTAGTGTGTAGGAATGCAAGGGATTTCTGTGTATTAATTTTATATCCTGCAACTTTACTCTACTCATTGATTAGCTCTAGTAATTTTCTGGTGGAGTCTTTAGGGTTTTCTTTGTAGAGGATCATGTCATCTACAAACAGTGAGAGTTTTACTTCTTTTCCAATCTGGATTCCTTTTAAGGAAATTCACATAACTTTTTAAGGACACATTTTAGCAGATCAGATGCTGTATCTATATCGCTTTCTTAACATTCTCAGCTTTTTAAATTCTTTATTGGCATATGTGCGTTAGTCACTCATTTGTGTCCAGCTCTTTGTGACCCCATGGACTGTAGCCCACCAGGCTCCTCTGTCCATAGAATTTTCCAGGCAAGGATATTGGAGTGGGTTAACATTTCCTTCTCCTCCCAACCCAGGGATCGAACCTGGGTCTCCTGCAATGCAGGCAGATGTTTTACCATCTGAGCTACTATATGCTGCTGCCGCTGCTAAGTTGCTTCAATCTGTCCGACTGTGTGCGACCCCATAGACGGCAGCTCACCAGGCTCCCCCGTCCCTGGGATTCTCCAGGCAAGAACACTGGAGTGGGTTGCCATTTCCTTCTCCAATGCATGAAAGTGAAAAGTGAAAGTGAAGTCGCTCAGTCGTGTCCGACTCCTAGCGACCCCATGGACTGCAGCCTACCAGGCTCCTCTGTCCAGGGGATTCTCCAGGCAAGAGTACTGGAGTGGGGTGCCATTGACTCAAAATGTTGTATTAGTCCCAGGTGCACAGCAAAGTAAATCAGTTATACATGTATATATATCCATCCTTTTTTAGACTCTTTTCCCATATAGACAATTACAGAGTATTGAGTAGAGTTCCCTGTGCTACAAAATAAATCTTTATTAGCTATTTATTTTATACATAGTTGTGTGTATATGTCAATCCCAATCTCCAAATTTATCCCTCCCCCTTCCTCATCACTTAGTAACCATGATTTTTTTGCTACATCTGTAACTCTGTTTCTGTTTTGTAGATAAGTTCATTTGTAGCCATTTTTCAGATTCCACATAAAGTGATATTATATGGTATTTTTCTTTCTCTGTCTGATTAACCTCACTCAGTATGAGAATCTCTAGGTCCATCCATGTTGCTGAAAAATGGCATTACTTAATTCTTTTTATGGATGAGTAATATTCCATTGTATACATGTACCATGTCTTATTATCCATTCCTCTCTTGATGAACATTTAGGTTGCTTACATGCCCTGGTTATTGTAAATACTGCTGCAATGAATATTGTGGTATATGTATCTCTTTGAATTAAGCTTTTCTCAGGATATACCCAGGAGTGGGATTGCTGGATCATATTGTGACTCTATTTTTAGTTATTTAAGGAACCTGCATGCTGTTCTCCATAGTGGCTTTACCAGTTTACATTCCCACCAACAATGTAGGGGAGTTCCCTTTTCTGCACACACTCTCCAGCATTTATTGGTTGTAGATTTTTTGATGATGGACATTGTGACCAATGTGAGGTGATACCTCATTGTAGTTTTGGTTTCCTTTCTCTAATAATTAGTGATGGTGAAAATCTTTTCATATGCATTTTAACCATCTGTATGTCTTCTTTGAAGAAATGGCTTTTTAGACCTTACATCCATTTTTTTTTTTTTTTTTTTTTGCGTTGCTTG
This sequence comes from Bos javanicus, assembly GCF_032452875.1. Taxonomy (NCBI): domain Eukaryota; kingdom Metazoa; phylum Chordata; class Mammalia; order Artiodactyla; family Bovidae; genus Bos; species Bos javanicus. The sequence goes on from NC_083897.1 coordinate 50,541,452, forward strand.
ATTTTTTAATATTTAGCTGCATGAGTTCTTTGTATATTTTGGAGCTTAATCCCTTGCTGGTTGATGCTTTTCCAAATATTTTCTCCCATCGTGAGGGTTGTCATTTTGTCTTATTTATGGTATCCTTTGTTGCGCAAAAGCTCTTAAGTTTAATTAGGTCCCATTTGTTTATTTTTGTTTTTATTTTCATTACTCTAGGAAGTGGATCAAAAAGATACTTCATGATTTATGTCAAAGAGTATTCTGCCTCTTTTCCTCTAGCATTTTATAGTATCCAGCCTTGCATTTAGGTCTTTAATCCATTTTGAGTTTATTTTTGTGTATGGTGTTAGAGAGTGTTCTCATTTCATTCTTTTACATGTAGCAGTCCAATTTACCCAAGGCTGCCTGAGGAGGCCTTACAAATAGCTGTGAAAAGAAGAGAAGTGAAAAGCAAAGGAGAAAAGGGAAGATATAAACATCTGAATGCAGAGTTCCTAAGAATAGCAAGAAGAGATAAGAAAGCCTTCCTCAGCAATCAGTGCAAAGAAATAGAGGAAAACAACAGAATGGGAAAGACTAGAGATCTCTTCAAGAAAATTAGAGATATCAAGGGAACATTTCCTGCAAAGATGGGCTCGATAAAGGACAGAAATGGTATGGACCTAACAGAAGCAGAAGATATTAAGAAGAGGTGGCAAAAATACACAGAAGAACTGTACAAAAAAGATCTTCATGACCCAGATAATTATGATGGTGTGATCACTCACCTAGAACCAGACATCCTGGAATGTGAAGTCAAGTGGGCCTTAGAAAGCATCACTACGAACAAAGCTAGTGGAGGTGATGGAATTCCAGGTGAGCTATTTCAAATCCTGAAAGATTATGCTGTGAAAGTGCTGCACTCAATATGCCAGCAAATTTGGAAAACTCAGCAATGGCCACAGGACTGGAAAAGGTCAGTGTTCATTCCAATCCCAAAGAAAGGCAATGTCAAAGAGTGCTCAGAATACCACACAATTGCACTCATCTCACACACTAGTAAAGTAATGCTCAAAATTCTCCAAACCAGGCTTCAGCAATATGTGAACCGTGAACTTCCAGATGTTCAAGCTGGTTTAAGAAAAGGCAGAGGAACCAGAGATTAAGTTGCCAACATCCTCTGGATCATGGAAAAAGCAAGAGAGTTCCAGAAGAAAAAAAACATCTATTTCTGCTTTATTGACTATGCCAAAGCCTTTGACTGTGTGGATAACAATAAACTGTGGAAAATTCTGAAAGAGATGGGAATACCAGACCACCTGACCTGCCTCTTGAGAAACGTGTATGTAGGTCAGGAAGCAACAGTTAGAACTGGACATGGAACAACAGACTGGTTCCAAATAGGAAAAGGAGTACATCAAGGCTGTATATTTTCACTCTGCTTATTTAACTTATATGCAGAGTACATCATGAGAAACGCTGGACTGGAAGAAGCACAAGCTGGAATCAAGATTGCTGGGAGAAATATCAATAACCTCAGATATGCAGACGACATCACCCTTATGGCAGAAAGTGAAGAGGAACTAAAAAGCCTCTTGATGAAGGTGAAAGAGGAGAGTGAAAAAGTTGGCTTAAAACTCAACATTCAGAAAATGAACATCATGGCATCTGGTCCCACCACTTCATGGGAAATAGATGGGGAAACAGTGGAAACAGTGTCAGACTTTCTTTTTTTGGACTCTAAAATCACTGCAGATGGTGACTGCAGCCATGAAATTAAAAGACGCTTACTCCTTGGAAGAAAAGTTATGACCAACCTAAATAGCATATTGAAAAGCACAGACATTACTTTGCCAAGAAATGTCCCTCTAGTCAAGGCTATGGTTTTTCCAGTAGTCATGTATGGATGTGAGAGTTGGACTGTGAAGAAAGCTGAGTGCCGAAGAATTGATGCTTTTGAACTGTGGTGTTGGAGAAGACTCTTGAGAGTCCCTTGGACTGCAAGGAGATCCAACCAGTCCATTCTGAAGGAGATCAGCCCTGGGATTTCTTTGGAAGGAATGATGCTAAAGCTGAAACTCCAGTACTTTGGCCACCTCACGTGAAGAGTTGACTCATTGGAAAAGACTCTGATGTTGGGAGGGATTGGGGGCAGGAGGAGAAGGGGACGACAGAGGATGAGATGGCTGGATGGCATCACTGACTCGATGGATGTGAGTCTGAGTGAACTCTGGGAGTTGGTGATGAACAGGGAGGCCTGGTGTGCTGCCATTTATGGGGTTGCAAAGAGTCGGACACGACTGAGTGACTGAACTGAACTGAACTTATTGAAGAGACTGTCTTTTTTCCATTGTATATTTTTGCCTATTTTGTCATAGATTAGTCGACTGTAGGTGTGTAGGTTTATATCTGCACTTTCTGTCCTGTTCCATTGGTCTATATTTCTCTTTTTGTGCCTGTAACATAATGCTCTGATTACTATAGCTATATAGGATAGTCTGAAGGCAGGGAGTCTGATTCCTCCAGCTCTGTTTTCCTTTTTCGAGACTGCTTTGTTTATTTGTGGTCTTTTGTGTTTCCATACAAATTGTACAAAATCTTTTTCTAGCTCTGTGAAAAATAATCATTGATAATTTGATAAGGATTGGATTGAATCTGTAGATTGCTTTCAGTAGTATAGTCATTCTGACAATACTGATTCTTCCAATCCCAGAACATAGATCTCCATCTATTTATGCCAGCTTTTATTTCTTTTATCAATATCTTATAGTTTTCTGAGTACAGGTCTTTTGCCTCCTTAGGGAGGTTTATTCCTAGGTATTTTATTCTTTTTGATGTGATGGTAAATTGCATTATTTCTTTCATTTTTACTGTATAAAAATGCAACCAATTTTTCTGTATTAATTTTGTATCATACAACTTTACCAAATTCATTGCTGAGCTCTAGTAGCTTTATGGTAGTTGCTGGAGGATTTTCTATATATATGTTATTATGTCATCTACAAACAGTGACAGTTTTCCTTCTACTTTTCAAATTTGGATTCCTTTTATTTCTTTTCCCTCTCTGATTGCCGTGACAAGGACTTCCAAAATATGTTGAATAAAATCGGCAAGAGTGGACATCCTTGTCTTGTTCCTAATCTTAGAGAAAATGCTTTCAGCTTCTTCAACATTGAGAATGATGCCTGCTGTGGCTTTTTTGTATGTGGACTTTATTAATATTATGTTGAGAAAGGTTCCCGCTATCCCCCTTTCTGGAAAGTTTTTATCATCAATGTGTGTTGAATTTTATCAACAGCTTTTTTTTTTTTTTTTTGATGCAAGCAATAGTTTATTAAAATATTACACACACTTTCACATATACATCTTTATCATCAATCTTCTGTGAATGTTTATTTTCCTTTATGTTTTCTGATTTTAGTAAAAATAAACTGACAAAGTTGTTGGAGAACAGAGAAAAATTATGTCAACTACTCTCCAATTTCCTCTTTGTGTTGGCAGATCATTTTGGTTGGCAGAAGCCCAAAAGTTTTGAAAAGTCATTGTTTTTTTCTGGGATTTTTCACTTATTTCTTCACATATCCAGTTCTGGTCCTGTATACTAAAGAAGTCTAATTCTAGTCTGGAGAATTGTTCTACACATTTTTTTTTTTTTTTGCATCTATTGAGATGATCATATGGCTTTCATTCTTCAATTTGTTGATGTGGTGTATCATACTGACTGCTTTGCTAATATTAGAAAATCCTTGCATCACTGGGATAAATACCATTTGATCAAGGTGTTTGATCCTTTTAATGTGTTGTTGGATTCTGTTTGCTAGTATTTTGTTGATTTTTGCATCAATCTTCATCAGTTATATTGGCTATAATTTTCTTTTTTTTTTATTTCTTTAACTATTTTGGTATTAGGATGACACTGGCCTTGTAAAATGGGAGAGTTCCTCGTAGTTTGGGAGTGTTCCTTTCCTGAAACTTTTTGGAATTCTTTCAGAGGGATAGGTATAAACTCCTCTAAATGTTTGATAGTTTGCCTATGAAGTCATCTGGTCCTAGACTTTTGTTTCTTGGAAGATTTTTAAAAATTTATTTCCTTATTTGAATTGGAGGATAATTACTTTACAATGTTGTGATGGTTTTTGCCATACATCAGCATGAATCAGCCATAGGTATACCCCCATGTGTGCCCCCAGTCCTGAAACCCTCTCCCATCTCCTTCCCGACCCTATCCCTCTAGGTTGTCACACAGCACCAGCTTTGGGTGTCCTGCTTCTTGCATCAAACTCATACTAGTCCATTGACAGATGAATGGATAAGGAAGATCTGGTACATATAAACAATGGAATATTACTCAGCTATCAAAAGGAATGCATTTGAGTCAGTTCTAATGAGGTGGATGAACCTAGAGCCTATCATACAGAGTGAAGTAAGTCAGAAGGAGAAAGACAAATACTGTCTATTAATGTACATATATGGCATCTTGGAAGATTTTTAATCACAGTTCAATTTCAGTATTTGTAATTGGTCTGTTCATATTTTCTATTTCTTCCTGGTTAAATCTTGAAAGGTTATATTTTTCTAAGAAATTGTTCATTTCTCCTAGGTTGTCCATCTTATTGGTGTATAGTTGCTCATAGTAGTCTTTTATGAGTCTGTATTTCTGTCATATGTGTTGTAAGTTCTCCTTTTCCATTCCTAATTTTATTGATTTGAGTCCTTTCCCTTTTTTATCTTGATGAGTCTGGATGAAGTTAGATCAGTTTATCTTCTCAAAGACCCAGATTTTAGTTTCATTGATCTTTGCTCTTATTTTCTTTGTCTCAACTTCATTTATTTCTGCTCCTTATGATTTCTTTCCTTCTATTAACTTTGGATTTTGTTTGCTCTTTCTCTGTTTGCCTTAGATATAAAGTTAGGTTGTTATTTGAGATTTTTCTTATTTCTTGAGGTAAGATTGTTTTGCTATTAACTTCCCTCTTAGAACTGCTTTTGCTGTGTCCCATAAGTTTTTGATTGTCTTGTTTTCATTATCATTTGTCTTTAGCTATTTTTTTAAATTTCCCCTTTGATTTCTTCAGTGATCCATTGGTTATTTAGTAACATATTGTTTAGCATCCATGTGTTTGTGCTTTCTACAGATTTTTTTCCTGTAATTGATTTCTAATCTCATAGCATTATGGTCAGAAAGGTTGCTTGATATGATTTTAATCTTCTTAAATTTACCAAGGCTTCATTTCTTATCTAATATGTGATCTATCCAGGAGAATGCTCCATGTGCACTTGAGAGGAAACTGTATTCTGCTAGTTTCAGATGGAATGTCCTATACATATCAATGTAGTCTATCTGCTCTAATGTGTCATTTAAGGCTGTGTTTCCTTATTAATTTTCTGCCTGTACAATCTGTCCATTGGTGTAAGTGGGGTATCAAAGTCCCCCACTATTATTGTGCTACTGTCAATTTCCCCTTTTATGACTGTTAGCATTTGCCTTATATATTGTTGCTGTTGTTGTTCAGTCTCTAAGTTGTGTTCAACTCTTTGTGACCCCATGGACTGCTGTAGCTTCAGCAACAGTCATTCCCGAATAAATATTCAGTGTTGATTTCCTTTAGGGTTAACTGGTTTGATCTCCTTGCTGTCCAAGGGGCTCTCAAGAATATTCTCCAGCACCACAATTTGAAAGCATCAATTCTTGGCACTCAACATTCTTTATGGTACAACTCTCACATCCATATATGACTACTGGAAAAGCCATAGCTTTGACTGAATGGACCTTTGTCAGCAAAGTGATGTCTCTGCTTTTTAATATGCTGTCTAGGTTAGTCATCGCTTTCCTTCCAAGGAGCAAGCGTCTTTTAATTTCATGGCTGCAATCACTGTCAACAGTGATTTTGGAGCCCAAGAAAATAAAATCTGTTACTGCTTCCATTGTTTCTCCATATTTTTGCCATGAAGTTATGGGACTGGATGTCATGATCTTTTTTTTTTTTTTTTTTTTTGAATTTTAAGTTTTAAGCCAGGTTTTTCACTTTCCTCTTTCACTCTCATCAAGAGGCTCTTTAGTGCCTCCTCACTTTCTGCCATTAGAGTGGTATCATCTGAATATCTGAGGTTATTGATATTTCTCCCAGCAGTTTTGATCCTGGCTTGTGATTCATCCAGGTTGGCAGCTCACATGATGTACACTGCATAAAAGTTAAATAAGCAGGGTTACAATGTACAGCCTTATCATACTCCTTTCCCAATTTTAAACCAGTCAATTGTTCCATGTTTGGTTCTAACAGTTGCTTCTTGGCCAACATACAGATTTTTCAAGAGATAGGTAAGGTGGTCTGGTATTCCTAGCTCCTTAAGAATTTTCCAGTTTGTTGTGATCCACATGAAGGTTTTGCTCATTTTAAATTCGGGTAATTTATGTTTGTGTCTGTGTTTTGCTATTGAGTTGTATGAGTTGCTTGTATGTTCTGTATATTAATCACTTGTCAGATATGCAATTTGCAAGTATTTTCTCCCATTTCAAGGTTTCTCCTCAAAAATCTGCTAATGGTCTTATCGGGTTTCCCTTGAACACCATAAGTTGCTCTTTTCTCACTGTTTTTCAGATACTCTCTGACTTTTGACAATTTAACTATAGTGTTTCTCTGTATGAGTCTCTTTAGATTCATCTTGTTTCATATTCTTTGCGCTTCTTGGATTGGATATTTGTTTCCCCAAGTTAAAGAAGTTTCCAGCCATTATTTCTTTGAATATGCTTTCTTCCTCTTTCTCTCTCACTCTTCTCTTTCTGGGACCCTTGTAATGTGTATATGAGTTCACTTCATGGTATCCCAAAGTCTGTTAAGCTATCCTCAACCCTTTTCATTCTTTTTAGTGTTTTGTTCCTGTGCTTAAATGAATTCCACTGCTCTGTCTCCCATGTTCTATAGTCCTATGGCACTCATGAGCACAGCCCCATTGGCTTTCAGAGCTAGATCTTTGGGGGGCCCATCAGTCATATGTGAGCCTTAAAACTAGGGGCACTATATGTGTGGTCTAAAGCTTCTGCTTCTCAGGAAGAAGCTGGGAGTTGAGGATTCCTTCTAAATTGTATGGTGCTGTGCTGGGAGTGGGGTTTAGGGTAAGAGTGTGTCTCAACATTTTTATTTCAATGTGGATTTTTTTTTTTTTTTTGCCCTATGTGTAGGTGTCACTCGGCTAGTTTCTAGATTTCTTTCAGAGAAAACTGTTGCATGTGTAATTGTGTATTTGGTGTGTTTTGTTTTATTTTTTGACTGTCAAAACAGCAAAGCCCCAGTGATAGGGTTACAATGGTCAAAATGAGACACCCAGAAGAGAGTGTAGATCCTCTCTATCCTTGGTTTTGAATAATAGTCTTCCTGTATACAAAATTCTACCATAGAAATAATAGCACAAATACTTGAATTATTCATTAAGCCTTTTTTTAAAGGAAGCTTGGCCATTTAATGGATAACTGTGCACTAGAAATATTGAATACTCAAGTATTTAAGGGATTGTTGGACACTGACTTTCAGTCAATGGTAATCTCTGGTGACCCATCAGTTAAAGTGGACCATGATGCAGACCAAGGTCAATACCCTTTCAATGATAAATAGGGTGTTGACCTCAGTCTGCATCAGGGGCTATTTAGTGAAATTTTAATGCTACCTTGAGTTTATTTCTTTAGTTCCTGAGTTAAATAGATACCTTTACCAACTGGTATGATTTTCCATTTATATTCCATTGAGCAATACAGTAAGAACTAATTTATGAGAAAATAAAATTTTAAATTTTGTTTTATTTTTTGAAGGACAATGCAGCAAACCCCAATGATAGGGTCACAATGGTTACAATGGAATACATACAGTAAGAGAGTATAGGTTGTCACTATTCAAAGAAGATGTCAGTGCATACATATACAAATGAATATAATATGTAAAGGCACTTCACCAAATGCTTTAATTTCCCATTTCATTTTTTTCTGAATCTTCTTCTACTTTATTATTTGGGACTGTCAGGAGGAATCAATATTTCAGGGTATAGTACTCAGTATTCAATGCTCTCTGATTAAACAGACATAACACTAGATACTATCAAGCTCTAGGATTGCAAAGATGAATAGTGCACAGTTTATATGCCCAAGCAATTCATCATCTAGCCATGGATATAGACATGAAAACAGATAATTATAATAATAGGTATATTAGTATAAGTAGTGTCACAGTGACAGGCAAACCCTGACTTGGGACTAGGGCACCAGAGAAACTTTCAGGATAAGTCTTTCATATTGAGTTGAGATCTAGATAGACTCACAGATGGATAAACATTCCAAGCAAAAGGATCAGAGCATGTAAAAGTACAGGGGCATGTACAGGGCCTTCTAGGAATACACGTAGTTTGTCATTGCTGGGATAGAAGATACAAGAGTAGTGACTAAAGGAGATTGGTAGGTAAGGAGTAGATTAAAATGGACATTATATGCCATATCAGTAAGATTCCAGGCAGCTACCAATGGAATACTCAAATTGGGTAATTTAAGAAGAGTTCAACAAAGGAACTACTTACAAAGGTGTTGTATAGGATTTAAGGCAAGCAACAAAGGGTATAGAACTCTGGTTCAAATAACAGTAGATGGTTACTACCATGAAGCTTTGAAGGGGCAAAGTATGGAGCAGGCCTAGGAGGAGCTGCAATATTCAGTAAAAGGATGAAGCCAACCCAGGAAACCTGGAACGGAAGGAGCCAGGAAAATAAATATCACTACCACACTCAGTACTCTCTCCAATCTCCTTCTGAAGCCTTGCATTGACCAAATCCAGCTGGAAGCCAGAAGACAAGAATAACAAGAAAGTATTCATGCAATCGATATGGGGTTAGCCTCCCCAGGTATAGGGCATGAGAGAAAGGTGGACCATAAATCTGCAGGACTAAATGAAAATTTTCCGGCACATATGACATGTTAAGAAAGTTAAGCTGTATTTTGTGACAGGGAGACACAGTGATTTTTTTTGAAAGAAGTGAGACTCTGATTTCTGCTTTAGTCAAATAACTCTGGTAACAACATGGAAAAATATTTTTAAAATACTTAAGGAAAATAATACTTACAGATAATTAATTAATTAAAATGAAATTGAAAATTGCCCAATCCTGTCCGACTCTTTGCAACCCTGTGGACTATATGGTCCATGAAATTCTCCAGCCCAGAATACTGGATTGGGTAGCCATTCCCTTCTCTAGGAAATCTTCCCAACCCAGGGATCGAACCCAGGTCTCCTGCATTGCAGGTGGATTCTTTACCAGTTGAGCCACAAGGGAAGCCCTAAGTAATTAAAGTAATGGAACAAATAACTAAGCAATCTCTGGGATAGAAAATCTTTGTCCTGTGAGGATATTCATAAGTATCGATATTTAGACCTGTGCTTGAATCACATGTATGATCAAGCTACAGAATATAGCTAGGCTCAGAGATATGATGGGTACGTGAAGAAATGATATTCCCTTTGATCTGACTCTCTGAAGATGATGTTCTAAAGGAGCTTCCCACCTCATATGATTTTTATTTAGAGATACATATTTTGTTCTGTATATTCGTAGATAGGAATATAATTCAGTTTTCTGAGAGCCATGCCAATCTGATAGGAGCTGAAATAATCAGGGACTAAACTGTAAATGACCTCATGTTTTAGACAAATATTGATTAGAGCAATAAAGAAGTGAAGGGACGTCACTCAGTCATGTCCGACTCTTTGCGACCCCATGGACTGTAGCCTACCAGGCTCCTCCAAGCATGGGATTTTCCAGGAAAGAATACTGGAGTGGGTTGCCATTTCCTTCTCCAAGAGATCTTCCCGACCCAGGGACTGAACCCGGATCTCCTGCATTGTAGGCAGACGCTTTACCGTCTGAGCCACCAGGGAAGAGCAATAAATATAATCTAAAAATGTTTTGTGAGGCAGCACCTTAGGGAACCTTTGATATAAAGCAGTTCATTCATTGTTTATTCTACAAATATTTATCAAATACCCACTATGAGTTAGGTACTGTGCTAGGTGCTAAAAAGAAAATGGAGAACAAAACATACAGGATCTTTCATTCTTGTACGACTTAAAAACTAGTGAGTGAGAAAGATCATGGAACCATAAACAAATATATAACATGCTGCTGCTGCTGCTAAGTCACTTCAATCGTGTCCGACTCTGTGCGACCACACAGACGGCAGCCCACCAGGCTCCCCCGTCCCTGGGATTCTCCAGGCAAGAACACTGGAGTGGGCTGCCATTTCCTTCTCCGATGCATGAAAGTGAAAAGTGAAAGTGAAGTTGCTCAGTCGTGTCCGACTCTTAGCGACTCCATGGACTGCAGCCTACCAGGCTCCTCTGTCCATGAGATTTTCCAGGCAAGAGTACTGGAGTGGGTTGCCATTGCCTTCTCTGAATTTATAACATCAGATCAGATCAGATCAGTCGCTCAGTCGTGTCCGACTTTTTGCGACCCCATGAATCGCAGCACACCAGGCCTCCCCGTCCATCACCAACTCCCGGAGTTCACTCAGACTCACATCCATCGAGTCAGTGATGATCCGCTATCTCATCCTCTGTCGTCCCCTTTTCCTCCTGCCCCCAATCCCTCCCAGCATCAGGGTCTTTTCCAATGAGTCAACTCTTCCCATCAGGTGGCCAAAGTACTGGAGTTTCAGCTTTAGCATCATTCCTTCCAAAGAAATCCCAGGGCTGATCTCCTTCAGAATGGACTGGTTGGATCTCCTTGCAGTCCAAGGGACTCTCAAGAGTCTTCTCCAACACCACAGTTCAAAAGCATCAATTCTTCAGCACTCAGCCTTCTTCACAGTCCAACTCTCACATCCATACATGACCACAGGAAAAACCATAGCCTTGACTAGACGAACCTTTGTTGGCAAAGTAATGTCTCTGCTTTTGAATAAGCTATCTAGGTTCATCATAACCTTCCTTCCAAGGAGTAAGCGTCTTTTAATTTCATGGCTGCATTCACTATCTGTAGTGATTTTGGAGCCCAGAAAAATAGTCTGACACTGTTTCCACTGTTTCCCCATTTATTTCCCATAACATAGTATCTGATAATTCTAAGTGTTATATGTAAACATATCTTTGATAGACAGTAACAGCGGAGACATATTAGACTGGGTGATCATCACTTTGTCCATGACAAGCCACCATTCACATACATTCCAAATACATTGTTACCACTGTATAAAGCACCTATGTCATAGGTACCCAGAATATTAAGAGAATAATAATTGCTCCAGGATAGAATATATGTTCAGACTAGCATGACTTAGCAACTGAACACAGTACAGCACATAATTAGAAAAAGTATGGTTTAGGGAACTAATACAATTATGAAACCAGGTGATTCTTAGGTCAACTAGCATTCCAAAAAGACCAGACATCCCCATCAATACACTTAGTGCCTCCACACCCACGTGAGTGGAGTATTGTTCCCAACTTTTGACTCATGACCACATAGCAATCTTATCTTCCAAAAACTGGTATAAAAGTGGGGTTTTTGTCAACATGAATGTGGGTTTATGTTATTGCTGGCACTTTTTAAACCACCCACAAAAATTGTTTCAAAAGCCTTTCAAATATTTTAGAAAAATAAAATATGTTGGGTTTGGAAGACAATTCGATATCAACTTTTTATTGAAAACACAAAGCACAAATGTATTTTTAAACCTTCATTGAGACCCCATGTTAAACAATCCAAAGACATCAAGGTAAGTATGAATCCCAGAAGTCATGGAGCAGCTGAGGAGGCCTTTTTACAAATCACAATAATGCCACATGTAAATGTTTTTTTTTTCCCCCTTTGTTATCTAAGCCTGCCAGTTTGTTGCCAACAACTGTTCAGTAGCCAGTCAATAATAATGGGAAGCCCTTGATTAATTCAGTTTTAAGAGAGCTAGGATGAAAAATGAACATTTGAATCTTGAAAACAAGCCTCAACAGAGATGCCTGACCATGTCTATAACACCTCCCACCTCCACAACCTTGGGCCTCAAGAAGCCCCAAACTAATTTAACATGTTATCTTCAGATTCAGGTAAAGCAACGGACACTCATCAAGCTAAGTCACCTTTGGACTTACAGGTTTCAAATGTCAATATCGCTATCCATACAATGGAACAATTAATCCTGAGATTTCAGATTCTCATTCAACTGATTTAAACAACTTTAGACACTACTTACTATGCATTTTAGTCATTATAATTGCTAAGTACCAAGTACATCAATATCTCTTAGCCTGACTCATTAGCATTATATCAAATCAATATTTTATTTCCAGTTTCTGGGTTGGACTTCTACTCCAGAGAAAATTATTTGATATCAGGACTAACATCTGAAATGAACATTAAAGTTACCATAAGGAATATGGTTTGCACAGAGTGGAGAATTAAGCTGTTAAAAGAAATTCAGAAATATGACAGATGGGTTTTATTTTTCAACCATGAAAAAAGCCATCAAATAGTTCTCATCAAACAGAAACTGGATCTTTCCTCTAGTGCTGAAGTCATCAATGAAATCATGTTTCCCTGCCAGCACTGTAGGCTCAGCTTGGCTTGCCTCTCTCATCTCCTTACCCAGTTCTGAAATCCTTTCTCAATGCCTCTAGATGTATAAGGGAAATACATCCTGGACTGGGATCAAGGCTAAGGAAAGGAAAGGAAGCAGGCATTTTTCAATGTACTGAAAAGAATAAACAACCACAAAAGAACCCCAGACTTTCCTGACCTGAAAGCTTCCGTGCTAATAGTCCAACCCATTTCCAAACACAGTCAACTCTGTCCTCACCCTCTTGGTGTATAAATCCCATTCACCAAAGTTCAAAAGAAAGTTCGTGAAAAGGGTATTTTGCAATAATGGGCAACTCATCCAGGCCCAGCCCTCAGGGAATTCACCATCAAAATACACTGCTGTGGTTAACAATGCTACAGACATATGGATCACATTGTGCTAAAAACGTACAACAGAAAACAGTTGGCAATTATTAAGCTCTTTATGTGTGCTAAACACTATGTTAAGTGATTAATCATTAATCACATTATTCTAATTCTTATAACAATCCGACCAGATAAATACTATTGATGTTCTCATTTTACAGATTAGAAAAATGAGGCATAGAAATGTAAAGTAATTTGCCCAGTTTCACACAGCTAGGAAACAGTAGAACTAGGATTTGATCTGAGGGACTCTGCTTCTAAATACACATTCTTTCCCCCTCCCCATGCTACATTTTTATTCGCCATGATATAGCATCGCACTACTCACATACAGAGGTATCAAGATGATACAGCATAAACACTAATAGGTAAACTTACAGCTCCTTTCCCGCTGAAATTAAGGGAAACTGATGCAATGCTTCATTCCTACCTTGTCCTCTTTTTTCTTTCCAGATGATGTTTTACACTTTTCAGTTTCCTCTTGTTATCTCAACTCCCTGTCTTCTGACAGAAACTTCTTTCTGCTTTCTGTTCCAGAACTTGAACCATTATATTGGGCCTTCTTAATGTCTCAATGTCCTGATGCCATCAACATGTTTTATAAAAATTGATTAACACTTCCTGTGTTTATATGTGTTTTCTAAAATTAGCTCCCCTCATTGCCTCTTGTATTTCTTCTTGCTACCTAGCACTGTATAACTTTTCTTACAAATTATTGCATGAACATATTATCCATAATCTTTTCCAAATTCAGCCATGCAGGTCCAGTGACAGTCTCTCACAGGGCACTGAAATAGGCATTTATGCACTCGAGCACTTGTTTCAGGTATCTAAATATAAACATTAGCGTTCTATATTCTGAACCACTTCTCAGTTTGTATAGAGTGCTTAATCAATAAGAGTTGTATTGTGCTTGATTTTTCCCTTAGTGGTTGGTGAATACATTATAGAGGAAATTTCTTGGTTGAATTACTAAAGGAGTTTAAAGTCAAAAGTTGAATTCATATGTTTGTACAGCTGAATAACCCTCATCTGGGCAGGCAGCTAGAGATGATGAGCAAAGGTCTTCCTATTTAAAACTTATATTTGTAAGCTTCATTTATGGAGCTGTTCATAAGATCTGCTTCTAGGTGTCAACTTCCCAGGATATATAAAAGCCATGCTTACAGTGTATCATAGTGGTTAGGGGCACAAGCTTCGGCAACGAATTTGAATTTTAATCCCAGCTCCACCACTTATTGACCTTAGACAAGTCACTTCACTTCCCAGACCTCAGTTTTCTCATCTATGCATGGAGATAGTATATACCCCATAAGTTCACCGTGGGCTTTAAATAAGATATTATATGAAAAGAACATGCAATAGTAAGCAGCCGCCATAGAGCTCACCAATTCTACAAAGGCATTCTACCTTAAAAATTCTGGAACGGGGGCATAGATAAGGCAGAAAACAAGTTTTAGGCCATCATTAGCTTCAAAGACAATCTTAGGACTCTCCTAAATAAGATGAAGGGAAAAACTAAAACCACTTCATTTGCAGTGTAGTCCAGTCCCATTCTGGTTGATGTCAGAACAGATAAGCACACAGTTTTGGCATTTGTAATAAAAAGCAGGAGGAGGAAATTATAAGAGAGTTATCATGCACAACAAATGCTCTTAATTTCCCTTGTAATGAAACAGAATGAAAGTGGATCATTGAAATCTTTCACTGGGAAATCAAGTAGCTCTCATATTAACACATGTGAAACAATGATGACTTTGGCATGATTTTAGAATGAGACTGTGAGTGGCAAAATGCAAACGCCAAGGGAAATCAGTTGCCTTATTTTTTCATTATTAATGTTTTCCTTTTGTCTACTGAATTATGGAGTTACATTATTTAAATTCAATATTTGTATGTAATCTTGCCTGTGCTTGGCATTCTTCAATAAAAATAGTTCAGCAGAATAAAAATGAAATCTAGTAATTATGGCTGTAGCTACAATATTTGTTAAGACTCAAAAGCAGACAATAGAAATGGTTGTTTAATCACTGAAATTCAAAGAACAAAAAGCATTTCCCTGTTACCCTTTTGTTGAACCTGGCCCAGTGAAAGAGAATTACAGCTGAATGAACGAATGTAGATGTGTGCCTATTTTTAAAATATTTTTAAAGGTGCAAAACAGATTGTCCAAAGCAAGTTTGGTGCTGATGAACTTTCTTCATTGGTAAATACTGCCTATCAGCCTCAAGTTGCCAACATACAAGACAGGTGAAAATATGATTGTAAGAGGTGTGATGACAGTTCCTTCACTACACTTTATTAATTCCAAGATAGAGTTGTACAGGTGTTAAATACTTTTTTGTGCCTTTTACTAAAAGATTTCAGGATATTTTGAGCTGGTGCACCAAAGAGGTGATAAAGAAATATATCTGTGTTTTACTACAGTATAATGCGATGGCAGTCTTATGCCACCATGTGTAGAGATCACTCATTATTTATTAAATCTTTCAGTGAATATTTATTGAGGGCCTACTATGTGCTGGGGAATCAGCAGCAAACTTCAGTGATGTGATCCACTCATAGAACTTTAAGTCTAGTAAACATGAACAGTAAGCAAATAAATATAGTAATCCAAGTTGAGAATAAAAATATAGCAGGGGCCTATTGTTACCAAGTTCCTAAGGGAGATGAAATGTTCCTATGTAGGAGACAAGAAAAATAAAAGAAAAGCAGGCCCCAGCAAGGGCCGCAAAAGAAATTTATAATTATTGATAAACTGGATGCTGTAAGGCATGAGACGCTTGAAACAAGTCCAGAGAGAACAGTTCGTAATCTTGAAAACAAGATATGATACTGGGGTCGGAAAACCAACCCCAGACTGTTTCTCAACTGGCGTCTCAGAGTCACATGTTTTACGTATCCGGTGAAAAATCTATAGATAAGAATATTAGTCTTAGTTACTGATTTGTTATTGATTACTGTTTCTTAGTTACTCAGTGGTTAATGATCATTTTGTTCTTTGGTCCTGAAGGCCACCCGCATATTCTTTCCTTCACGGCTGAAAGTATAATAGACTGGCTAGGATTCAGTTTAGGCACCTTCACCTTGGAGTGGTGTTGGTCCCCTGATCCTCGTTTTTCACCGAAGTTTTGTGTCTTGTTTCTCATTCTCTTGCCCTATCATGCTTTCAGAAACCCTGCTTGTCGAGCCAGTCTTGACATTCCTAGAAAGAACTGAGTCCACTGGGGAAATTTTACAGTTTGACCACTTCAAGGATGAACTGACCACCCTGAGGCATGAAGATTAATGGCCCTGGTAAGTTTAGCCCCGCTACTGTACCTGCTCATGGCATTTACTTTACCTAAGGAAAACTTAACAAAAGGGAAAAAAAAAAAACATGTTGACATTCTGGGTAACATAAATGCCCTCATTTATTTCATGTGACACATGGAAAATGATTGGCTTTGAACTTTTTTCCAGGATGATTGCTGTTTAATTTCACAAAATATTCTCTTATTCCCACATCATAGGAAAGCATAAATAAAGGTACCCCTCTGCTATCCCTCTATCATTAATCATGCTCCTTCTTGCCTCCCCCAATCCCTCCTCTCTTTTCAAAATGGAAACACTCTAGAGTGTTTAAATCTTCTCTCTTCTAGATATTTCTCATTTTGCCAATCATTTCCATTGCTGGGCTTTGTTTTTAATATTTTCTCTTTCTTTTGAAGGGATGCTGAACATGAAATAAAGCATCCTGAGCTGTTACCTCACCTTCTGCACCACAGAAGTCTTTATTGCACTGCTGACAAGATTCCACGAAAATGTTAGAGTGTAATCATTCATGTTATCAAACAGTCCCAGATCTGGCTAGAACAGCACAAAGGAACAGAGGATGTCTTAGGTGGGTAATGCATCTGCTATAAGGAGTGGAGCCACTGAAAGATCTTGCCCTTGCTGCATCTGCTTATATTGCCAAGAACAGCCTTGCTTTCAAAAGGGCTGTTTATTGTGGTAGTGGTTTGTTTGAGTCTTAGAGCAGCAAATGATCAAATATGACAAGTCCATGATGTTATATAAAACCATAGTCATTTATCAAATTAGGGCATACTTCCTGGCACTCACAATAGGGTCACTGCCCCAATCAACCCCTGCTCTGATCTCCTCTGAACTCTGTCAAAAAACAGGGACCATGTTGTTTATTACCATCATTCCAGGAAGGTGCAGCTTTCTCTCATTTTCTACATTGCAACCCTCTCTGAAACGACTTTGTTGCTCCTATCCTTTATACTCTACCAAATCAATAGCTTCTTTTTGGAGGAAACTGCAGTGACTTTGGGGGAGGAGTAGTGGCACTGTGCCATAAGAAAGAGCCAAAGTATGCTCCTTGACTGACTCTTGGGGTACAGAAAAGAGTATAGTATCAGGGAAAAGCCAGGAAATGGGGTTATAAATGCATACTCTTCCCTACACTTTTCAAAATGATTTGAAAATTGTACTGAGAGTAATGCCTAATTTCCACATGGCTGAGTTCTGAACTGATAAGCCCTATATTGTTTTTGTGAAGTTTTTTGTTTTTTGTTTGTTTGTTTTTACCTTTGATTATTGTGGGCATTTAAAAAGGAATTTAAAACAAAGAAATACTCTTCAGAATGTGTCTGGCAATAGGTCTGGATCTCTCAGTGATGGGACAGGTACAAAAGGAAGGTGTTATTCAGTGGGATTTCAAAACTGCAGAGCAATTTCTGGCATTTCAGCAAGGAGCTATTAAGCTCCAATTAAGTGCTCAGTAAGATGGCCTTTTAATAGTGTGCTTTTAGGAAATTCCTTTGTTTTTTTTTTCCTTCACCGACATAAGAAAGTGGGGAAAATCCCCAGCACCATTGCTCAGCAGTATACCAAATTCCTATATAGTTGAGTGATACTGAATATAAGTTGAAATCATAATTCTTACATAAACCATCCATTGGGATTTATGGATATCATGAAAATACAAAAACTAGAAATTCTACAACCCTGCTTTAACAGTATCATTGATTATAGAGAGAGCACTGTTTGCAATATACTGGTAAATGCATCTGAGCGTGCCTGCTCAGTCATGTCCGATTCTTTGCAACACCATGGGCTATAGCCTGCCAGGTTCTTCTGTCCTTGGGATTTTCCAGGCGAGAATACTGGAGTGGGTTGCCATATCCTTCTCTAGGTAAATATGTCTATTTGCTTCTATATTGATATTCCAAATAATTATAGACATCTGTCCTAGCAAGCAAGCCAAATGGGCAGCAACTCTTTTTGTGTAATCAGGTTCTGTTGAGTGTATCCTAATAATCAGTTAAAGAAAGACATGTTTCTCATTTCAATTCACATAATTTTCATCAAAATCTGAATTTGGTGGTATAAGGAAGCCCTGCACATAGATATGGAAGAGGATTATTTATGGGCTTTCCAGAAATGTGTACACTTTTATAAAAGTTAAACAGAAGGCCAATGTAAGAACACAAGAAACAGGGATGATCTAAATGGTCATTTGAGAAGTTGCTCCTTTCAATCAAAAAGCCAACATTGATGAAAAAGAATATGGAGGGAGGTATGCCTGGTTGATTGCTACACAAGCACTCAACGAACAGTAGCAGCAGGCTTCACAGGAAATAGAAATTAAGGGATTAATAACCTTGTCCTACCACACATGGATCTAAAATGCAAACAGCTTCTGGAAAAATAATTAAGGCTTGGAGTTGCTCATGATGTCACCAAAGGGGTGACTTGGGTAAACAATTCCCCAAGACATTCCAAATAAAATTAGAATAAGAAGAAAATCTCATATTACTGGAACAAAAATGTCTTTGGAAGATTTGGAAAATTTAAAAAAATGATATGCAACATAAAATTAAACCAGTCAATCCTAATGGAAATCAACCCTGAATATTTGCTGGAAGGACTGACGCTGAAGTTCCAATACTTTGGCCACCTGATGCAAAGAACTGACTCATTGGGAAAGACCCTGATGCCAGGAAAGATTGAAGGCAGAAGGAGAAGAGGGTGACAAAGGGTGAGATGGTTGGATGGCATCACCGATTCAATGGACATGAGTTTGAGCAAACTCCAGGAGATAGTGAAGGACAGGGAAGCCTGGCGTGCTATAGTCCATGGGGTCACAAAGAGTTGGACATGACTGAGTGACTGAACAACAAATACAAAGCTAAAGGTTTATCTTTACAACTTTAGCTATAGCTTTTCCATAAACAATATTTTAAGGGATCCACACAATTTCACTAGATGTTAGCACTGATGGTCAAAACCAATATGTGAACACTTACTTCTCAAGGCAACCCTTGGTGAAATGAAGCTGGCAGCGCATCCAAAGCTTGGTAATCTACTATCCCAAACCCTACTGCAGTGTAAAAGATCAGTTAGCTCCAAATATGTGCAAAGTGGGAGACCATCTCTGCAGAACATTAATGTTTGATTATCAAACTCCCATTAGACTAAAGAAACTGTTCTGGGAAGATGCTATGCAGTTATACTGTTAGTAATGCTAATGTGTGTTAGTCATTCAGTCATGTCTGAGTCTTTTTGTGACCCCACGAACTGTAGCCCTCCAGGCTTCTCTGTCTATGAAATTCTTCAAACAAGAATACTGGAGTGGATTGCCATTCCATTTTCCAGAGGATCTTCCTGACCCAGGAATTGAACCCTGGTCTCCTACATTGCAGGCAGATTCTTTACCATTTGAGCTACAGGGAAGTCCTAATTGAATGCTAAACTGGGACACAAATGGGATTTTTAGTACAAGTTGCCTTTGTGAGTGGCAGTCTAGTAGGCCAAGAGTCACCCTTAAAGACTCATTTAGGATTTTATTTTTCTGGTGAGTGCAATATACTCAACTCATGAGTATCCTTGTTCACATAAAATTAATCATTCTCTTGCATTTAAATATTTTTTTCCAAACAATTCTCCCCGAACTGATGTCTTTAAGCTGACTGGAGTTATACCAAGTACTGAAAGCCAGTAGTACCATCTTTCTATGGAATTGCTTGAACTAGTGAACTCCAACTCAGAGAATCCTTATGTTCCTAAATATGGAGTCTTATCACCAGACATTTGAAGACCAAACCTATGAACCATCAGTTAACATAATTTGACTTACCAAGCCAAAGACAGCAGTGCTTAAGGTAAAGGTTATCCCTCAAGTAACCTAAATATATATATATACATATATATATATATATATATATATATACACACACACACACATACACACACACATACACACACACATATATATTTAGCACATTTTCTGGCTTGAGTTCACTCAGGAGCAGATCCCGAGATAAAATTCAAATACAATAAGTTTGGGGGGAGCTAATTTCAGGAAATACTCAGAAGAATGGGAAACTGAGGCAGGGAAGGAAAAGAAACCAGTAACGAGTGGCAATAGATGGTCAGTCTTGGTGTAGAACTCTGGAGAAAATTTCCTCTCCTGAGAGACAAGGAAGCTGGAATATTTATCCATGATATTCCCATCAGACATTGGTTAAGGTCTGCTTCTAGGGCCATTAATTCTCTGGCATTTGAGGCTTGTCCTGTATACAGAGCAAGCACTCCCACAAGCAAAAAGCAGACATAAAATTTTAAAACGAACAAAATAAAACCCCTCAAGCAGAGAGTCAAAAGTGTTAGCAGTAAGCAACTTCCATGATGTAGAACTGAGTGTCAAGAAGCATAGGTACTGAGGGGACATATGTATACCTATGGCTAATTCAAGTTGATATATGGCAGAAGCCAATGCAGTATTGTAAAGCAATTATTCAATTAAAAATAAATAAAACTTTAAAAAGAAACATGGGTAATGTACTACCATCATTTGTTACATTGTGATTTATTAACCAGGGTGTTGTCCATTGAACAGCAACATCAGAACACCTAGGGATCTTCTTAGAAATGCAGAATTTCAGGTTATACCTAAGATCTATGTGTATTAAAATTTGAGAAGAGTTCTGGTATAACAGATGAGAGAGAGAGGAAGAGTAGACAGATGGAAACCTCTCAAAATACAATCAAGGATGTGTGCGTGCGAAGTCGCTTCAATCATGTCTGACTCTGTGTGACTCTATGGACCATGGGAATTAATTATAGTTCCTTATCTTATAGGGTTGGGAATTATATAGGTGAAAATATATAAGTATATATGTGCAGCACATATATACTTGATATATGTTAGATTTCATGTTTATAATGATTTTATGGATTCCTCATAGAGGTAACAGTGCATTATAATACAGTTAAAATGTGTGGAAATTTGTAATTCAAGTTGCAATTCAGATTTCAATAGGGTGTCTTCCTTGTCAACATGATAATAAAATTCTCAGATGAGTGACTGGCTACCTGGGTAACAGATTTTATTCAATTGAAGCTTCTTACTTTGTGACCTTGGCCTTCTTAACTCAGTATGCATTCCAGATATGAATTTCCAGCCCTCAATCTCTCTTGTGCATGTGTGCCTGTTAAGTGACTTCCAACCTTTTGCAACGCTATGGCCTCTAGCCTGCTAGGCTTCTCTGTCCATGGGATTCTCCAGGCAAAAATATTGGAGTGGGTTGCCATGCCCTCTTCCAGGGGATCTTCCCGACCCAGGGAAGCAGGTTCTCTACCACTAGCACCACTGAGGAAGTCCAGTCTCTCATAGACTGTGTTAAAATATCTATGGTGGAATAGTGCTTTCTCTCCTACCTCTACCTTTCTTGTATGTATGTGGAAGTCCTAGCACTGACAATTACTTCTGGATGGCCTGCAGCATGGGCCTCTGAGGGACTGTTTTAGGGATTTAAAAAGCTTAACAATGTCCATCACTGCTTTTGATTTTATAGTCCAGTCAACATTTTCTCATTAGGATACATTTTCTAGTATCTTTAAGGAGAAAATGGATCAAATTTGGATCAGAATAACTATCGCTGTGGAAACAGTAGTATATTGAGAAGCACCCACTATAATGGTCTTGAATGGTTTTGTGCTTGGAGATTCTCAAGTTTCTAAAGCTCAAGGCAGCCTTTATGTCATGACCTTATACCCTTCAGGTATTAAGGCCACAGGAGTCTTGTCTTACAAGTGTCTGGGTTGGGAGAGCCCTTTCTTGACTTGTTGATATTTGTCTTTGAAACTTTATATTTGTTGGCTCTGACAAAGCATATTAGTAGATAACTGTGGATTCTTTTGTTAGAATTCCAGATGACTTTTGTTTGTTTAAGCTAAAAATAGCACCTTAATATCCTTGATTCTGGGTTTCCCAGGTGGCACCAGTGGTAAAGAACGTGTCTGCCAGTGCAGGAGACATAAGATACCCAAGTTTGATCCCTGGGTTGAGAAGACCCCTTGGAGAAGGGCATGGCAAGCCAATCCAGTATTCTTTCCTGGAGAATCCCATGGACAGAGGAGCCTGGCAGGCTAGAGGCCATAGGGTCGGAAAAAGTTGGAAGTGACTTAATAGGCACACATGCACAAGAGAGATTGAGGGCTGGAAATTCATATCTGGAATGCATACTGAGTTAAGAAGGCCAAGGTCACAAAGCAAGAAGCTTCAATTGAATAAAATCTGTTACCCAGGTAGCCAGTCATGCATTTGAGAATTTTATTATGTTGACAAGGAAGACACCCTACTGAAATCTGAATTGCAACTTCAATTACAAATTTCCACACACTTTAACTGTATTATAATGCACTGTTACCTCTATGAGGAATCCATAAAATCATTATAAACATGAAATCTAACATATATCAAGTATATATGTGCTGCACATATATACTTATATATTTTCACCTATATAATTCCCAACCCTATAAGATAAGGAACTATAATTAATTCCCATTTACAGATGAGGAAACTGTGACTAAGGGAAGATAGATAACTCACTTGCACAAGACCATGCAACTAGAAAGTTGCAGAACTGGGATTTGAACAGAGACGTATGGTGACTCTAGAATCCACACTCTGACACCCAAGGCTCTTCTCTATCATTACACAATACTCGATTCCTTCCTATCACACCAGACATATTCAAAAAAGTAGTCTAACAGAAGTCAAAAGAGGATTAAAAATTATTGGACTACCATCTAAGTTAGAACTGGAGGATTTTCTTCTCTGCTCATTAAGTTTACTTTTTAATGTTGAAAGGAGATGATGTTTCTTCAGTGCACCCTCACCTTTGGATATTATTATATCCAAAGCATTATTTATATTAAAGCTAATCTTATAAAATGTAGGAGATCGGTCAGTGCTTCCTGTTGAAGACTTATGATTTCCTTAAGGATGATGTCAGTTGAAATCTGGCCTTGTGTTTAGTTGAAAAAGATCTAGATTTTCATAATAATACAGGGAAAATCAGAGAAGGCAATGGCACCCCACTCCAGTACTCTTGCCTGGAAAATCCCATGGATGGAGGAGCCTGGTAGGCTGCAGTCCATGGGGTCACGAAGAGTCGGACACGACTGAGCGACTTCACTTTCACTTTTCACTTTCATGCATTGGAGAAGGAAATGGCAACTCACTCCAGTGTTCTTGCCTGGAGAATCCCAGGGACGGCGGAGCCTGGTGGGCTGCTGTCTATGGGGTCGCGCAGAGTCGGACACGACTGAAGCGACTTAGCAGCAGTAGCAGTAGCACAGGGAAAATATTGAAGACATGAAGACAGCATGAGTCTTAGGTTTGGTGTCTTATTCTAGTCTTATGTTAAGCTGTAAGAAAAAAGAAAGAAATACAGAGAGGAATAAGGGCTCTGAGGAAAGAGCAGTAGTGCAATCAAGATCCCATCATGGAGAAGGGGTCAAGATAGGTTGACATGAAGGAAACTACCAGTGTAAAAACAGACATTTAGAAAATGTTTTAAAGACTTCTACATAGAGGGACATTAGCAAGAAAATGCAGGTTTTTTTAAAAAAAAAAGATGCTTTACCTTTTGCTTCACAACTTTGCTAACTCGGAATATAGTCAAGAAAGTTTACTCTGCAACAAAAGGAACCAGAAAAAGTATGGAAAAGAGCTAGCTAAAGACTATAAGAAAAGGAGAGTGAGGGTGGTGAGAGGGGAAAGGAAGAGAGTAAAGGGGGAAAGAGGAATTGAAAATAAGAAAAGATGGAGATAAAATAGAACACATTCAATTTTTTAGCTTGTAATAGAGTTGTCCAAAAAACAAGCCTAGCTATGCGTGATTGAGTAGAACATCAATTTATCAAAGTAAATGTTTTCTTTTCAATTATCATATGCAAAGTATTTTGTATTTTTTAAAATCAAAAAGATTAAATTAAGAGAAGAGTGTTTAAAGTTGCTGCAGAAGAAGAGTGAAACTCCCCAGAGACCTGATGAAATGGGAACATTTGTGGGAATTGGGATGGAGCTTAGAACTGAGTAAAGACAGAGAAAACAATATAGTAGCTCTCTCTGAAGTGTCAAAAGATACAGAACGCATATTTATGGAATTTAGAAAGATGGTAACAATAACCCTGTGTACGAGACAGCAAAAGAGACACTGATGTATAGAACAGTCTTATGGACTCTATGGGAGAGGGAGAGGGTGGGAAGATTTGGGAGAATGGCATTGAAACATGTAAAATATCATGTATGAAACGAGATGCCAGTCCAGGTTCGATGCACGATACTGGATGCTTGGGGCTAGTGCACTGGGACGACCCAGAGGGATGGTATGGGGAGGGAGGAGGGTTCAGGATGGGGAACACATGTATACCTGTGGCGGATTCATTTTGATATTTGGCAAAACTAATACAATTATGTGAAGTTTAAAAATAAAATAAAATTAAAAAAAAAAAAAGACACAGAAAGCATTACTATGGAAATTTGACCTAGAAGTACAGGTTGATTCAAACTGGCATTTAATGCCCAAATACACAATACAGCACTCAATATTGTCTGCTTTTGCTTTGATGATGATAAAGGGTCAAATCTGTCAATCCAAATCGAAACCTACCTAAGCCTCATGATGACAGCAGGACCAAATGTCAGAAGCAAACACGCTGAATCAGTCCATCAGCCTCTGAGGTTCCCACCACACCTGAACATTTCATGATGACTCTGCTTAAAGGGAACTTTGTAACAAGGGCTCTGGCTCATCAGATATGAACCAAGGTAACCCAGAAGACACCTCTGAGTAAAAACATCACAAAGTCCTTCATGCTGTTCTCCATCTGGCACATTTATCACCTTCTTCAAAGGCCAATATAATGGGAAGTATGTTATTATACCTGAATGCATTTCTGAGATCAAATTTCAGAAGTACCAGTATCTGAAAGATTTTCCCTACTGTTCACTCAATCTACCTGAGAAGAAAAGAAGCAACAACTTGCAAGTAACATCCAAAAAGGAAAATTTAGGGGAAACATGCTATTCAAAGTGTGAAGAGGGACCTCGTCTCCCTCAATCTGAGGACTCCTGTGGACATCTGTCACAGTCTCATCTGAGAATACACTGAGGAAACTAGGGAGTAAAATCCTTAGAGGATACCTTAAGGAATCCTGCTGCTTACTAGAGAAAAAATAAAGCATTAACTCAGGAACCAGCCGACAAACACCCAGGGCATTGGTTGGGAGAGAATAGAAAGAGAAACCAACTAAGAGGTGGTTTAAATGGTATTCGTTGCCCCCCTTCAAGTCCAAAGTTCTCCGAAACATTAAGGGCTTCAGATGTATCTGCCAAATGGAACTACATAGTGCCTGAGTGCAGGCAAAGCCTGAATTCTAGCAATTTCTATCAATAGAAAACATTACGGTGAGGAGCAGCCATGAGGTCAGTCAGCCAAGCAACCCTGCAAGACAGCACTTGTTCTATGGATGATCTGTACAGAAAACAAAATCCCCCAACTAAGAGCTAGCTTAGAGTCCTTTAAAAAATATATATCCACTCACAATAACTTTGAGTCAGAGTCATTTGTCTACAAATGAGATGATTGTATATTATAGATACTTCATTTGTCTGACCTAAATGACAATAGACAGAAGATATTAAAAAAAGAAAGAAATCCTGAGAAAGAGACCAAATCAATGCCCCTTCTTAGAAAAGAAGAAAATGACCTTTAAGTATAGCTAGCTACAAAGAAACCTCTAGAGTAGACAATCCATTCCAGCATTCTCTACACATATCTCAGCATCAAAACTATACAGTCTAAAAAAAAAAAAAAAAAACTATACAGCTTTGTTAATTGCCCAGGACAGTGTTTTCAAAAATAGCTTGATCCTGCCAGTGCCTAAATCCATGGCTGAGTGTAAAATCCATAGTGAGCTCTAAAAATGGAAAATTTTTCCTTCACAGCACAGGGAAATATTGACAGATTCAACAAAAGAAGGAACATGATACTTTTGAAGGTAATAAATAGTTACAGGAAAGATGACACTATTTTATGTCCATCAAATATAAATGCTTACCATATAAGCACCTAAATTTGCAGTATCCTTGACTATAAATAAGTAAAGAAAATAAATATAAATAGTAAGTCAATTGTGTTCTAATGATCAAAATCACTGATGGTGCAAACCTCTCAAAGTGCTTAATCAGAAGTAATGGAAATAGATCCAGATAACAGTCCTATTGAGTTGACCAGTGGTTTCCTTTAGCAAATAAATAAGTTTATTTAAGTTATCATTTATCACTACTGCGCAGCCTGGATTCCTGGAAATTCTCTTGGGAATTTCAAGGGGCCTGTACATCATCAGCCAATTAGAAAGTGATAGCCAATTAAAGGGAGTTCAATCAATAACTTTGCTTTAAATTTGACCACAGAACCCTTGTCTACTCCCTCCTTTGCAAATGGGAGTGATTGAACTCCATTATCCCATAGGACCAGCATGAGGAACCATTGCAAATCATGCCTCTTACATTCTACATCAGTAGTTGCGAGGATAATGATTGTGTTGGTTTATAGCATGAACATTGAACCTAGTGTTTTTCCAAGGAGGCTCTCACAAACCACCAAATCATTTCCCTGCCTCACTCTCACTTAATTTTGAAGTTTCTGCCCTGGGCATTAGAGTGGCTAAAATATTTTAAGAATTAATTACCCTAACCTCACAATGCTGCCTTCCACTCTCTTACAGAAGACTTTCCTCACTCAGGGATCAGGATATATATATATTTCTCCCTTTCTTCATTGCTGTCTTCTCTTGGCCCCAATACCACTCACCCACATTCTTTGGTACCACACTCTCAGTGGGTCTCTCTACCTCAACTCCATTCATTAACCTGTGTGTCTTAATCATGCTGCAAGCCCAACACTGCTGCTAACTGTTCTCTGACATCTGCTACTGCAAGGACTTTCTCCTGAATCCCATTTTAGAAACTTACTCCCAGGGCCACATGGTGGACTTCATCTCGCACCATAACTGCTCCACTTCAGAATCCTTAAATGCCAATAGCTCTTTCTTTGAGTACTACTTTTAATTTGATAAACTCACTCCATTACTCTCACTTCTGTTCTTCATCTTCACTGAGTTCCCCAGTCCTCTGGGGAGATTTCTTATTCTAATCAGCTTATTGATCCATTTCTGGATCACTTTTTTCCTGTCCCAGCCTCAAGTCTGTGATTCAGTCATTAAATACTATTTTGCTAATACCTTTAAATCCATTGCCTCCTTTGGCAATACTACCGAAATTGTCTTGCAAATCTTTACCTTTTAATCAATCCAATCACCTGCCTTCTCTATTCCTGTTTACCGGGTCCAAGCTCACTCTGCTTGCTGGAAAATTAACCAAGAGACAAGGTGGTAAAGCTTGGAATATGAATCAAAAAGCTGGTTGACCAAGAAGATGGCAGACTAATGTCTCAAAATAACCATCTTATCTGGGTCTGGATTCAAGTTCTTTTATAGAACAGAGATGCAGGAAAGGTGAGGAAACAAAGTGAAAAGGCCATTAATCTTATAAATATCCCCTAAAATGGCAAGCCTCAGGCAGGGGATGTGTTAAATTTTTCTTTCCTGTTTTCCACAGGTAAACATGGTCCTGTACAAAGGCACTTTAGTTTAAGCGTCAGGCAGAGGGGCAGGGTTCTCTGAGGCAAGCCATTAGGTATGATTATAATAACAAAAGCAATGAAAAGCAAATCAAAGAAATAATTCCAACATGGGGTCAGAATTGGCTCTTCCCTGCAACATTCCTACATTTGGACCACTGATCATAGCCAAATTTTTAAAAAATCAAGCAAATGTTTTTGATACTCTGAAACATCAGTCTCCAAACTAAGCTAGGCCGTAGCAAAGAATCACCTCCCCACAGGTACTCAACAATCCTTCCAAATGTCTCTGGTCTACAATTCTACTCTACTTTTCCTCTCTTATTTAACCCTTCATTCTGTTACAATTTGACTTTGTCTCCAGAAACAGCTATTGTCTATTTCACTCATCATACTTAAAGGCAAGAAATAAGGTTGCTTTGTCCCTCAGAGTATAACAGTAATTTCATTGGGCATCACTGCCATTTTACTGAGCAGTATATACAGACCAAGAGAAGAAAGATGACTTTAGCAGGATATGTGAACCTTCCATGAGCTTCAGTACACATACCAAGGATTCAGAATAACACATTCAAGATGGTAAAATGAGAACAAAAACACTGAAAAGGGAGTTACACTTCTTAGTTTGTGCTTCAAAAGCCTGCTGCTGCTGCTGCTAAGTCGCATCAGTCATGTCCGACTCTGTGCAACCCCTAGACGGCAGCCCACCAGGCTCCCCCATCCCTGGGATTCTCCAGGCAAGAACACTGGAGTGGGTTACCATTTCCTTCTCCAATGCATGAAAGTGAAAAGTGAAAGTGAAGTCGCTCATTCGTGTCCGACTCTTAGCGACCCTGTGGACTATACAGCCCACCAGGCTCCTCTGTCCATGGAATTTTCCAGGCAAGAGTACTGGAGTGGGGTGCCATTGCCTTCTCCGTTCAAAAACCTAGTGGGAGCTAAAACAATACAATCATGGCATGGATACTGAGCCTTAATGAATCAGAGTTATATGGGTCTTATCTACTTGGAAGTCAATTTTACTTCACTTACTCATGTTACCAAGATCCAAGTAAAGGAACATGATCTCCAGGCTTCCCTTCATTATTGTGTTACAAGAGAATTATCTCACTCCATCCATTCACTGATCAAGAATCGAGAAAATGTCCTAAAATAGTTTGCATGAAAGTCCACTTGCCTTCTGCTGTGTCAGTCTTCAGCACTCTAAACTTATAGCAGCAAGCACCTATTCCATATGTAATTGATAACAACCCTGATAGTCAGGAAATCATGCCTGGGAATGATATGATATAAGCTTTCTTTCCAAATCTATGCCAAATCAGCTACTAGCTGCATCTCAGTGGTACAGGGAGGCACTTTGTAAAACTAGCTCAGAACTTTCCTCTTTTGCTCTTGGGGAATTTGTCATTCAGTGTTTCAATTCAGCATACCATCCATTTAAGAGTCAATGGCTAGAGGCGGAGGTCCTAAGGTGGCAGAGGAATAGGATGGGGAGACGACTTTTCCCCCCACAAATTCATTGAAAGATCATTTGAACGTTGAGAAAATACCACAAAACAACTTCTGAATGCTGGCAGAGAACACCAGGCACCCAGAAAGGCAGCCCATTGTCTTCGAAAGGAGGTAGGACAAAATATAAGAGATAAGAAGAGAGACAAAAGAGTTAGGAACAGAGACCCACCTGAAGAGAGAGTTGTAAAAGAGGAGAACTTTCCAAACATCAGGAAACCCTCTCACCAGTGGGTCTGTGGGGAGTTTTGGAATCTCAGGGTAAAATAAACGGAAGGGAAAAAATAAATAAAACCCACAGATAAACATGCCTAATCACAACTCCCAGCAGAGAAGTAGCCCAGATGCTCAGGACCACCACCAGTAAGCGGGGACTGAAAAGGGAGGTGCGGGCTGCATTGCTTAGGGTAAGGACCTGGCCTGAATGCCCTGAGGGCAATCTGAGGGAGCTAACTTGAGATAGAAACACAAATTGTGGGATGGCCAGAGAAAGAGAAAAAGAAAAGGAGGAAACAGAGAGAGAAAGAGAGAACTTTCCCACAAAAAGTGAACAAAGGACTGAGCTAATACCAGAGGAGAGCTAGCTGGCAGCAGACTGGCCCATCTCCCACCAGGGGCAGAGAGGCAGGTGGGTGACAGCCAGAGCCAGAAAGCAAGGGGCAAACTCAGCCCCAGAGATGGCATCCTCTATCAAATATGAGCAGGCTCCCAGTTGCTAACCAAGTCTTCCTGGGATCCTGGACGGTTGACATCCACCTGGAGGGTGGCAGCCAGAGACCAGTTTCACAAAGACACATGGCACACCTGCGATGGTGTTCCCGCTATGCACCCGGGAAACCAAGGGCCAGGACCAGGGAAGTGATAAGAGTCACCATCCCACCTAGGGGGAGTGCGTTCACCAAGCACCTGATAGCCTGAGCTGCTCGGACCTGGGAATGGCACAAAACACAGGCCCAACCGACTCTGTGCCTTTGTGGACTACCCGAGAACCTGAACCTGAGCAGCTTAGACCTGGGAAGTACACGCAACCCAGGGCCTGCTTTAGACAGTTCCTTTACAGAGCAACCTAGAGCCTGAGCAGTGTACACCAGGAAAGCACACACACCATGAGTGGGGGCAAACCCAGTATGGCTCAGACACTGAAAGCACTCCCCACACACACCAGTGGCATTTGTTTGCAGAGCTCCTACCTCCCCACAGCACAACTGAACAAGTGAGCCTAAATAAGTGACCACCTTTGTCCCCTTGTGTCAGGGCAGAAGTCAGATACTGAAGAGACTTGCAAACAGAGAAAGCCAAAATAAACAAAGAAGGGGGAACCGCTTTAAAAGAGAGAGGTGCAATAAATTAAAACCCTATAGTGAGCATTGACTACATTGGAAGGGACCTGTAGACCTTGAGAAGAAGTATAAGCTCAAACAAGGAACTATCTGAAACTGACATGACCCCACACTGCCCTCAACAGGTCCAGAGAAATTCCTAGGTATATTTTACTATTACCATTTTTTAATTTTTTTGAAAAAATTTTAAGTTCTATATTACTCCTTCAATTTTCATTTTTATAACCTACTATTACTTCACAAAAAAAGAATATAGTTTTAAAGCAAATTTCATATATTTTTTTTTTTTAGTTTTTGTGATTTTGCTTTGTTTTTTCATATTGTATTTTTGAGAGTCTAATCTCTACTCTAGATTTTTAATCTTTGCTTTTTGGTATTTGTTATCAATTTTGTACCTTTAAGAACCCAATCTTCAGTACCCATTTTTACGTAGGAGTGTGATTACTGGACTGACTGCTCTCTCCCCTTTTCACTCTCCTTTTTCTCCCCCAGGTCACCTCTATCTCCACCCTCCCCCTTCTCTTCTCTAGCTAACTCTGTGAATCTCTTTGGGTGTTCTGGGCTGTGGACAACACTTAGGGAACTGAATACTGGCTAGATCTGTCTCTCTCCTTTTGACTCCCCCTCTTCTCCTCCTGGTCACCTCTATCTACTTTCTCCCTCTTCTCTTCTCCATGTAACTCTGTGAATATCTCTGGGTGTCCCTCAGTGTGGAGAATGTTTTCATCATTAACCTAGATGTCTTATCATCAGTGTTGTATGGATGGAGAAGTCCTGAGGCTACTGTAAGAATAAGACTGAAAGCCAGAGATAGTAGCTTAAATCTAAAACTTGAGAACACCAGAAAATTCGTGACTCCATGGACCATTAATTGACAACACCTCATCCAAAAGCCTCCAAACCTACAACGAAATCATGCTCCAACCAAGCGCCAACAAGTTTCAGAGCAAGCCATACTGAGCTAATTCTCCAACAACACAGGAACATAACCCTGAGAACAAAATTACAGGCCAGCAAAAGTCACATCAAACCCACAGACACCTCAAAACACACTACTGGGCAATTCATTGCAATCCAGAGAGAAGAGATCCAGCTCCACCCACCAGAACACCGACGGAAGATTCCCTAACCAGGAAACCTTGACAGGCCACTCATCCAACCACACCCACAGGGAGGAAACTCCACAATAAAGAGGAACCACAAACTTCCAGCATTCAGAAAGGCCACCCCAAACGCAGCAACCTAAACAAGATGAAAAAACAGAGAAATATTAAGCACGTAAAGGAACATGATAAAAGTCCACCAAACCAAACAAAAGAGGAGGAGTTAGGGAGTCTACCTGAAAAAGAATTCAGAATGATGATAATCAAAATGATCCGAAATCTTGAAAACAAAATGGAGTTACAGATAAATAGTCTGGAGACAAGGATTGAGAAGATGCAAGAAATGTTTAACAAGGACCTTGAAGAAATAAAAAAGAGTCAATCAATAATGCATAATGCAATAACTGAGATCAAAAACACTCTGGAGGGAAACAACAGTAGAATAACTGAGGTAGAAGATAGGCTAAGTGAGGTGGAAGATAGAATGATGAAAATAAATGAAACAGAGAGGAAAAAAAGAAAAAAACAATTAAAAGAAATGAGGACAACCTCAGGAACCTCTTGGACAATGTTAAAGGCCCCAACATTCGAACCATAGGAGTCCCAGAAGAAGAAGACAAAAAGAAAGGCCATGAGAAAATACTTGAGGAATTAATAGCTGAAAACTCCCCTAAAATTGAGAAGGAAATACCAACAAAGTCCAAGAAACCCAGTCCCAAACAGGACAAATCCAAGGCAAAACACCCCAAGACACATATTAATCAAATTAACAAAGATCAAACACAAAGAACAAATATTAAAAGCAGCAAGGGAAAAATAACAAATAACTCACAAGGGGATCCCCATAAGTATAACAGCTAATCTCTCAATAGAAACTCTACAAGCCAGAGGGAAGGGAAGAACAGATCAGATCAGATCAGTCGCTCAGTCGTGTCCGACTCTTTGCGACCCCATGAATCGCAGCACGCCAGGCCTCCTTGTCCATCACCAGCTCACAGAGTTCACTCAGACTCATGTCCATCGAGTCAGTGATGCCATCCAGCCATTTCATCCTCTGTCGTCCCCTTCTCTTCCTGCCCCCAATCCCTCCCAGCATCAGGGTCTTTTCCAATGAGTCAACTCTTCCCATCAGGTGGCCAAAGTACTGGAGTTTCAGCTTTAGCATCATTCCTTCCAAAGAAATCACAGGGCTGATCTCCTTCAGAAGGGACTGGTTGGATCTCCTTGCAGTCCAAGGGGCTCTCAAGACTCTTCTCCAACACCACAGTTCAAAAGCATCAATTCTTTGGCACTCAACCTTCTTCACAGTCCAACTCTCACATCCATACATGACCACAGGAAAGACCATAGCCTTGACTAGACGGACCTTTGTTGGCAAAGTAATGTCTCTGCTTTTCAATATGCTATTTAGGTTGGTCATAACTTTCCTTCCAAGGAGTAAGCGTCTTTTAATTTCATGGCTGTAGTCACCAACTGTAGTAATTTTGGAGCCCATAAAAATAAAGTCTGGCACTGTTTCCCCATCTATTTCCCATGAAGTGGTGGGACCAGATGCCATGATCTTCGTTTTCTGAATGTTGAGCTTTAAGCCAACTTTTTCACTCTCCACTTTCACTTTCATCAAGAGGCTTTTTAGTTCCTCTTCACTTTCTGCCATAGGATGGTGTAATCTGCATATCTGAAGTTACTGATATTTCTCCTGGCAATCTTGATTCCAGTTTGTGTTTCTTCCAGTCCAGAATTTCTCATCATGTACTCTGCATATAAGTTAAATAAACAGGGTGAAAATATGCAGCCTTGACGAACTCCTTTTCCTATTTGGAACCAGTCTGTTGTTCCATGTCCAGTTCTAACTGTTGCTTCCTGAGCTGCATACAAATTTCTCAAGAGGCAGATCAGGTGGTCTGGTGTTCCCATCTCTTTCAGAATTTTCCACAGTTTATTGTGATCCACACAGTCAAAGGCTTTGGCATAGTCAATAAAGCAGAAATAGATGTTTTTTCTGGAACTCTCTTGCTTTTTCTGTGATCCAGAGGATGTTGGTAACTTAATCTCTGGTTCCTCTGCCTTTTCTAAAACCAGCTTGAACATCTGGAAGTTCACAGTTTACATACTGCTGAAGCGTGGTTTGGAGAATTTTGAGCATTACTTTCCTAGCATGTGAGATGAGTGCAATTGTGCGGTAGTTTGAGCATTCTTTGGCATTGCCTTTCTTTGGGATTGGAATGAACACTGACCTTTTCCAGTCCTGTGGCCACTGCTGAGTTTTCCACATTTGCTGGCATATTGAGTGCAGCACTTTCACAGCATCATCTTTCAGGATTTGGAATAGCTCAACTGGAATTCCATTACCTCCACCAGCCTTGTTCATAGTGATGCTTTCTAAGGCCCACTTGACTTCACATTCCAGGATGTCTGGCTCTAGGTGAATGATCACACCATCGTGATTATCTGGGTCGTGAAGATCTTTTTTGTACAGTTCTTCGGTATATTCTTGCCATCTCTTCTTGATATCTTCTGCTTCTGTTAGGTCCATACCATTTCTGTCCTTTATTGATCCCATCTTTGCATGAAATGTTCCTTTGGTATCTCTGATTTTCTTGAAGAGATCCCTAGTCTTTCCCATTCTGTTGTTTTCCTCTATTTTTTTGCATTGATCGCTGAAGAAGGCTTTCTTATCTCTTCTTGCTATTCTTTGGAACTCTGCATTCAGATGTTTATATCTTTCCTTTTCTCCTTTGCTTTTCACTTCTCTTCTTTTCACAGCTATTTGTAAGGCCTCCCCAGACAGCCATTTTGCTTTTTTGCATTTCTTTTCTATGGGAATGGTCTTGATCCCTGTCTCCTGTACAATGTCACGAACCTCATTCCATAGTTCATCAGGCACTCTATCTATCTAATCTAGGCCCTTAAATCTATTTCTCACTTCCACTATATAATCATAAGGGATTTGATTTAGGTAATACCTGAATGGTCTAGTGGTTTTCTCTACTTTCTTCATTTTAAGTCTGAATTTGGCAATAAGGAGTTCATGGTCTGAGCCACAGTCAGCTCCTCATCTTGTTTTTGCTGACTGTATAGAGCTTCTCCATCTTTGGCTGCAAAGAATATAATCAATCTGATTTCGGTGTTGACCATCTGGTGATGCCGTTGTATAGAGTCTTCTCTATGAAGACTCAACACAAGAAGACGCAAGTCTTCTTGTGTTGTTGGAATATGAAGGAGAAATCAAAAGTTTTACAGACAAGCAAGAGCTAATAGAACTCAGCACCACCAAACCAACTCTTCAACAAGTGCTAAAGAATCTTCTCTAGACAGGAAACACAGAAAGGGTGTATAAACTCGAACCCAAAACAACAAAGTAAATGGCAATGGGATCATACTTATTAATAATTACCTTAAATGTAAATGGATTGAATGCCCCAACCAAAAGACAAAGACTGGCTGAATGGATACAAAAACAAGACCCTTATATATGCTGTCTACAAAACCCACCTCAAACCTAGGGACACATACAGACTGAAAGTGAAGGGCTGGAAAAAAATATTTCATGCAAATGGAGGCCAAAAGAAAGCAGGAGTAGCAATACTCATATCAGATAAAATAGACTTTGAAATAAAAGCCGTGAAAAGAGACAAAGAAGGACACTACATAATGATCAAAGGATCAATCCAAGATAAAGATACAACACTTATAAATAGATATGCACCCAAAATAGGAGCACTGCAATATGTAAGGCAAATGAAAGGGGAAATTAACAGTAACAAAATAATAGTGGGAAACTTTAA